>NW_028324258.1:913671-1216562 GCF_054372755.1 Phalangium opilio
GCTTAAGTACTCGGCCCCTGTTTGTCGTAGCTCAATGTTTTTAGTATGGTTAGATGGGGGACAAATTGAACTATAACATACTCTAAGGACATCCCCGTATCTCCAGTAGAAACAGAGTTACGAGCCTGCAAAGTATAGTCTAATGCATTTCCTATGGAGGGGGTTTGTTTCGTTACGTTTTGCTTAAGTACTCGGCCCCTGTTTGTCGTAGCCCAAAGTTTTTAGTATGGTTAGAAGGGGGACAATTTGGACTATAACATATCCTAAGGACATCCCCGTATCTCTAGTAGACACAGAGTTATGGGCCTGCAAAGTAAAGTCTAATGCATTTCCTATGGAGGGGTTGTTTGTTTACGTTTTGCTTAAGTACTCGGCCCCTGTTTGTCGTAGCTCAATGTTTTTAGTATGGTTAGATGGGGGACAAATTGAACTATAACATACTCTAAGGACATCCCCGTATCTCCAGTAGAAACAGAGTTACGAGCCTGCAAAGTATATAGTCTAATGCATTTCCTATGGAGGGGTTGTTTCTTTACGTTTTGCTTAAGTACTCGGCCCCTGTTTGTCGTAGCCCAAAGTTTTAGTATGGTTAGATGGGGGACAAATTGGACTATAACATATCCTAAGGACATCCCCGTATCTCTAGTAGACACAGAGTTATGGGCCTGCAAATTATAGTCTAATGCATTTCCTATGGAGGGGTTGTTTGTTTACGTTTAGCTTAATTACTCGGCCCCTGTTTGTCGTAGCTCAATGTTTTTAGTATGGTTAGATGGGGGACAAATTGAACTATAACATACTCAAAGGACATCCCCGTATCTCCAGTAGAAACAGAGTTACGAGCCTGCAAAGTTTATTTTCAAAAATCAAAAGTAACCTTCTAACAATAAGTGAGACAAAAAATAAGTTGACGACGATATTGAGGTAGCCTCAAGTTTAAAGTATCCTTGTATGGGGAGCAAAGAGTACTATAACATATCCAAAGGACATCCCAGTATCTCTTGTAGAACAAGAGTTATGAGCCTCAAAAGTATAGTGCAAAAATCATAAGTAACATAATAAAAATAAGTGAGACGATACCAAAGTTGACGAACATTTTGCTTAATATCTCGGCCCCTGTTTGTCGTAGCCCAAAGTTTTTAGTATGTTTAGATGGGGGACAATTTGGACTATAACATATCCTAAGGACATTCCCGTATCTCCAGTAGAAACAGAGTTACGAGCCTGCAAAGTATAGTCTAATGCATTTCCTATGGAGGGGGTTTGTTTCGTTACGTTTTGCTTAAGTACTCGGCCCCTGTTTGTCGTAGCCCAAAGTTTTTAGTATGGTTAGATGGGGGACAATTTGGACTATAACATATCCTAAGGACATCCCCGTATCTCTAGTAGACACAGAGTTATGGGTCTGCAAATTATAGTCTAATGCATTTCCTATGGACGGGTTGTTTGTTTACGTTTAGCTTAATTACTCGGCCCCTGTTTGTCGTAGCTCAATGTTTTTAGTATGGTTAGATGGGGGACAAATTGGACTACAACACACTCAAAGGACATCCCCGTATCTCCAGTTGAAACAGAGCTACGAGCCTGCAAAGTATAGTCTAATGCATTTTCTTTGGAGGGGTTTGTTTGTTCACGTATTGCTTAATTACTTGACCCTGTTCTTTCGATTAAAAATAATAACATATCTTTAGTGTAGCGGTTATCGCATCCGCCTCAGTCCCGGAAGGCCACAGGTTCGAAACCGCGAAGTTTTTTTTTATAATTATCCGAACATTTGTGTCAAGGTCACATTATTTACATCCCCGTATCTCTGGTAGAACCAGAGTTACGAGCCTCCAGAATTTAGTCTAATGTATTTCCTTTGGAGGGGTTTGTTTGTTTACGATTAGCTTAATTACTCGACTACTGTTTGTCGTAGCCCTAATTCTTAGTATGGCTAGATGGGGGACAAATTGGTCCATAACATACTCAAAGGACATCCCCGTATCTCCAGTAGAAACAGAGTTACGAGCCTGCAAAGTTTATTATCAAAAATCAAAAGTAACCTTCTAACAATAAGTGAGACAAAAAATAAGTTGACGACGATATTGAGGTAGCCTCAAGTTTAAAGTATCCTTGTATGGGGAGCAAAGAGTACTATAACATATCCAAAGGAGATCCCAGTATCTCTTGTAGAACAAGAGTTATGAGCCTCAAAAGTATAGTGCAAAAATCATAAGTAACATAATAAAAATAAGTGAGACGATACCAAAGTTGACGAACATTTTGCTTAATATCTCGGCCCCTGTTTGTCGTAGCCCAAAGTTTTTAGTATGTTTAGATGGGGGACAATTTGGAATATAACATATCCTAAGGACATTCCCGTATCTCCAGTAAAAACAGAGTTACGAGCCTGCAAAGTATAGTCTAATGCATTTCCTATGGAGGGGGTTTGTTTCGTTACGTTTTGCTTAAGTACTCGGCCCCTGTTTGTCGTAGCCCAAAGTTTTTAGTATGGTTAGATGGGGGACAATTTGGACTATAACATATCCTAAGGACATCCCCGTATCTCTAGTAGACACAGAGTTATGGGTCTGCAAATTATAGTCTAATGCATTTCCTATGGACGGGTTGTTTGTTTACGTTTAGCTTAATTACTCGGCCCCTGTTTGTCGTAGCTCAATGTTTTTAGTATGGTTAGATGGGGGACAAATTGGACTACAACACACTCAAAGGACATCCCCGTATCTCCAGTTGAAACAGAGTTACGAGCCTGCAAAGTATAGTCTAATGCATTTTCTTTGGAGGGGTTTGTTTGTTCACGTATTGCTTAATTACTTGACCCTGTTCTTTCGATTAAAAATAATAACATATCTTTAGTGTAGCGGTTATCGCATCCGCCTCAGTCCCGGAAGGCCACAGGTTCGAAACCGCGAAGTTTTTTTTTATAATTATCCGAACATTTGTGTCAAGGTCACATTATTTACATCCCCGTATCTCTGGTAGAACCAGAGTTACGAGCCTCCAGAATTTAGTCTAATGTATTTCCTTTGGAGGGGTTTGTTTGTTTACGATTAGCTTAATTACTCGACTACTGTTTGTCGTAGCCCTAATTCTTAGTATGGCTAGATGGGGGACAAATTGGTCCATAACATACTCAAAGGACATCCCCGTATCTCCAGTAGAAACAGAGTTACGAGCCTGCAAAGTTTATTATCAAAAATCAAAAGTAACCTTCTAACAATAAGTGAGACAAAAAATAAGTTGACGACGATATTGAGGTAGCCTCAAGTTTAAAGTATCCTTGTATGGGGAGCAAAGAGTACTATAACATATCCAAAGGAGATCCCAGTATCTCTTGTAGAACAAGAGTTATGAGCCTCCAAAGTTTAGTGCAAAAATCATAAGTAACATAATAAAAATAAGTGAGACGATACCAAAGTTGACGAACATTTTGCTTAATATCTCGGCCCCTGTTTGTCGTAGCTCAATGTTTTTAGTATGGTTAGATGGGGGACAAATTGGACTAAAACATACTCAAAGGACATCCCCGTATCTCCAGTAGAAACAGAGTTAAGAGCCTGCAAAGTATAGTCTAATGCATTTCCTATGGAGGGGGTTTGTTTCGTTACGTTTTGCTTAAGTACTCGGCCCCTGTTTGTCGTAGCCCAAAGTTTTTAGTATGGTTAGAAGGGGGACAATTTGGACTATAACATATCCTAAGGACATCCCCGTATCTCTAGTAGACACAGAGTTATGGGCCTGCAAAGTAAAGTCTAATGCATTTCCTATGGAGGGGTTGTTTGTTTACGTTTTGCTTAAGTACTCGGCCCCTGTTTGTCGTAGCTCAATGTTTTTAGTATGGTTAGATGGGGGACAAATTGAACTATAACATACTCTAAGGACATCCCCGTATCTCCAGTAGAAACAGAGTTACGAGCCTGCAAAGTATAGTCTAATGCATTTCCTATGGAGGGGTTGTTTCTTTACGTTTTGCTTAAGTACTCGGCCCCTGTTTGTCGTAGCCCAAAGTTTTTAGTATGGTTAGATGGGGGACAAATTGGACTATAACATATCCTAAGGACATCCCCGTATCTCTAGTAGACACAGAGTTATGGGCCTGCAAAGTATAGTCTAATGCATTTCCTATGGAGGGGTTGTTTGTTTACGTTTAGCTTAATTACTCGGCCCCTGTTTGTCGTAGCTCAATGTTTTTAGTATGGTTAGATGGGGGACAAATTGAACTATAACATACTCAAAGGACATCCCCGTATCTCCAGTAGAAACAGAGTTACGAGCCTGCAAAGTTTATTTTCAAAAATCAAAAGTAACCTTCTAACAATAAGTGAGACAAAAATAAGTTGACGACGATATTGAGGTAGCCTCAAGTTTAAAGTATCCTTGTATGGGGAGCAAAGAGTACTATAACATATCCAAAGGAGATCCCAGTATCTCTTGTAGAACAAGAGTTATGAGCCTCCAAAGTTTAATGCAAAAATCATAAGTAACATAATAAAAATAAGTGAGACGATACCAAAGTTGACGAACATTTTGCTTAATATCTCGGCCCCTGTTTGTCGTAGCTCAATGTTTTTAGTATGGTTAGATGGGGGACAAATTGGACTAAAACATACTCAAAGGACATCCCCGTATCTCCAGTAGAAACAGAGTTACGAGCCTGCAAAGTATAGTCTAATGCATTTCCTATGGAGGGGGTTTGTTTCGTTACGTTTTGCTTAAGTACTCGGCCCCTGTTTGTCGTAGCCCAAAGTTTTTAGTATGGTTAGAAGGGGGACAATTTGGACTATAACATATCCTAAGGACATCCCCGTATCTCTAGTAGACACAGAGTTATGGGCCTGCAAAGTAAAGTCTAATGCATTTCCTATGGAGGGGGTTTGTTTCGTTACGTTTTGCTTAAGTACTCGGCCCCTGTTTGTCGTAGCCCAAAGTTTTTAGTATGGTTAGAAGGGGGACAATTTGGACTATAACATATCCTAAGGACATCCCCGTATCACTAGTAGACACAGAGTTATGGGCCTGCAAAGTAAAGTCTAATGCATTTCCTATGGAGGGGTTGTTTGTTTACGTTTTGCTTAAGTACTCGGCCCCTGTTTGTCGTAGCTCAATGTTTTTAGTATGGTTAGATGGGGGACAAATTGAACTATAACATACTCTAAGGACATCCCCGTATCTCCAGTAGAAACAGAGTTACGAGCCTGCAAAGTATAGTCTAATGCATTTCCTATGGAGGGGGTTTGTTTCGTTACGTTTTGCTTAAGTACTCGGCCCCTGTTTGTCGTAGCCCAAAGTTTTTAGTATGGTTAGAAGGGGGACAATTTGGACTATAACATATCCTAAGGACATCCCCGTATCTCTAGTAGACACAGAGTTATGGGCCTGCAAAGTAAAGTCTAATGCATTTCCTATGGAGGGGTTGTTTGTTTACGTTTTGCTTAAGTACTCGGCCCCTGTTTGTCGTAGCTCAATGTTTTTAGTATGGTTAGATGGGGGACAAATTGAACTATAACATACTCTAAGGACATCCCCGTATCTCCAGTAGAAACAGAGTTACGAGCCTGCAAAGTATATAGTCTAATGCATTTCCTATGGAGGGGTTGTTTCTTTACGTTTTGCTTAAGTACTCGGCCCCTGTTTGTCGTAGCCCAAAGTTTTAGTATGGTTAGATGGGGGACAAATTGGACTATAACATATCCTAAGGACATCCCCGTATCTCTAGTAGACACAGAGTTATGGGCCTGCAAATTATAGTCTAATGCATTTCCTATGGAGGGGTTGTTTGTTTACGTTTAGCTTAATTACTCGGCCCCTGTTTGTCGTAGCTCAATGTTTTTAGTATGGTTAGATGGGGGACAAATTGAACTATAACATACTCAAAGGACATCCCCGTATCTCCAGTAGAAACAGAGTTACGAGCCTGCAAAGTTTATTTTCAAAAATCAAAAGTAACCTTCTAACAATAAGTGAGACAAAAAATAAGTTGACGACGATATTGAGGTAGCCTCAAGTTTAAAGTATCCTTGTATGGGGAGCAAAGAGTACTATAACATATCCAAAGGAGATCCCAGTATCTCTTGTAGAACAAGAGTTATGAGCCTCCAAAGTTTAGTGCAAAAATCATAAGTAACATAATAAAAATAAGTGAGACGATACCAAAGTTGACGAACATTTTGCTTAATATCTCGGCCCCTGTTTGTCGTAGCTCAATGTTTTTAGTATGGTTAGATGGGGGACAAATTGGACTAAAACATACTCAAAGGACATCCCCGTATCTCCAGTAGAAACAGAGTTACGAGCCTGCAAAGTATAGTCTAATGCATTTCCTATGGAGGGGGTTTGTTTCGTTACGTTTTGCTTAAGTACTCGGCCCCTGTTTGTCGTAGCCCAAAGTTTTTAGTATGGTTAGAAGGGGGACAATTTGGACTATAACATATCCTAAGGACATCCCCGTATCTCTAGTAGACACAGAGTTATGGGACTGCAAAGTAAAGTCTAATGCATTTCCTATGGAGGGGTTGTTTGTTTACGTTTTGCTTAAGTACTCGGCCCCTGTTTGTCGTAGCTCAATGTTTTTAGTATGGTTAGATGGGGGACAAATTGAACTATAACATACTCTAAGGACATCCCCGTATCTCCAGTAGAAACAGAGTTACGAGCCTGCAAAGTATAGTCTAATGCATTTCCTATGGAGGGGTTGTTTCTTTACGTTTTGCTTAAGTACTCGGCCCCTGTTTGTCGTAGCCCAAAGTTTTTAGTATGGTTAGATGGGGGACAAATTGGACTATAACATATCCTAAGGACATCCCCGTATCTCTAGTAGACACAGAGTTATGGGCCTGCAAAGTATAGTCTAATGCATTTCCTATGGAGGGGTTGTTTGTTTACGTTTAGCTTAATTACTCGGCCCCTGTTTGTCGTAGCTCAATGTTTTTAGTATGGTTAGATGGGGGACAAATTGAACTATAACATACTCAAAGGACATCCCCGTATCTCCAGTAGAAACAGAGTTACGAGCCTGCAAAGTTTATTTTCAAAAATCAAAAGTAACCTTCTAACAATAAGTGAGACAAAAATAAGTTGACGACGATATTGAGGTAGCCTCAAGTTTAAAGTATCCTTGTATGGGGAGCAAAGAGTACTATAACATATCCAAAGGAGATCCCAGTATCTCTTGTAGAACAAGAGTTATGAGCCTCCAAAGTTTAGTGCAAAAATCATAAGTAACATAATAAAAATAAGTGAGACGATACCAAAGTTGACGAACATTTTGCTTAATATCTCGGCCCCTGTTTGTCGTAGCTCAATGTTTTTAGTATGGTTAGATGGGGGACGAATTAGACTAAAACATACTTAAAGGACATCCCCGTATCTCCAGTAGAAACAGAGTTACGAGCCTGCAAAGTATAGTCTAATGCATTTCCTATGGAGGGGTTGTTTGTTTACGTTTAGCTTAATTACTCGGCCCCTGTTTGTCGTAGCCCAAAGTTTTTAGTATGGTTAGATGGGGGACAATTTGGACTATAACATATCCTAAGGACATCGTCGTATCTCCAGTAGAAACAGAGTTACGAGCCTGCAAAGTATAGTCTAATACATTTCCTATGGAGGGGTTGTTTGTTTACGTTTAGCTTAATATCTCGGCCCCTGTTTGTCGTAGCTCAATGTTTTTAGTATGGTTAGATGGGGGACAAATTGGACTAAAACATACTCAAAGGACATCCCCGTATCTCCAGTAGAAACAGAGTTACGAGCCTGCAAAGTATAGTCTAATGCATTTCCTATGGAGGGGGTTTGTTTCGTTACGTTTTGCTTAAGTACTCGGCCCCTGTTTGTCGTAGCCCAAAGTTTTTAGTATGGTTAGAAGGGGGACAATTTGGACTATAACATATCCTAAGGACATCCCCGTATCTCTAGTAGACACAGAGTTATGGGCCTGCAAAGTAAAGTCTAATGCATTTCCTATGGAGGGGGTTTGTTTCGTTACGTTTTGCTTAAGTACTCGGCCCCTGTTTGTCGTAGCCCAAAGTTTTTAGTATGGTTAGAAGGGGGACAATTTGGACTATAACATATCCTAAGGACATCCCCGTATCACTAGTAGACACAGAGTTATGGGCCTGCAAAGTAAAGTCCAATGCATTTCCTATGGAGGGGTTGTTTGTTTACGTTTTGCTTAAGTACTCGGCCCCTGTTTGTCGTAGCTCAATGTTTTTAGTATGGTTAGATGGGGGACAAATTGAACTATAACATACTCTAAGGACATCCCCGTATCTCCAGTAGAAACAGAGTTACGAGCCTGCAAAGTATAGTCTAATGCATTTCCTATGGAGGGGGTTTGTTTCGTTACGTTTTGCTTAAGTACTCGGCCCCTGTTTGTCGTAGCCCAAAGTTTTTAGTATGGTTAGAAGGGGGACAATTTGGACTATAACATATCCTAAGGACATCCCCGTATCTCTAGTAGACACAGAGTTATGGGCCTGCAAAGTAAAGTCTAATGCATTTCCTATGGAGGGGTTGTTTGTTTACGTTTTGCTTAAGTACTCGGCCCCTGTTTGTCGTAGCTCAATGTTTTTAGTATGGTTAGATGGGGGACAAATTGAACTATAACATACTCTAAGGACATCCCCGTATCTCCAGTAGAAACAGAGTTACGAGCCTGCAAAGTATAGTCTAATGCATTTCCTATGGAGGGGTTGTTTCTTTACGTTTTGCTTAAGTACTCGGCCCCTGTTTGTCGTAGCCCAAAATTTTTAGTATGGTTAGATGGGGGACAAATTGGACTATAACATATCCTAAGGACATCCCCGTATCTCTAGTAGACACAGAGTTATGGGCCTGCAAAGTATAGTCTAATGCATTTCCTAT
This sequence comes from Phalangium opilio, assembly GCF_054372755.1. Lineage (NCBI taxonomy): Eukaryota > Metazoa > Arthropoda > Arachnida > Opiliones > Phalangiidae > Phalangium > Phalangium opilio. The sequence goes on from NW_028324258.1 coordinate 922,534, forward strand.
GGAGGGGTTGTTTGTTTACGTTTAGCTTAATTACTCGGCCCCTGTTTGTCGTAGCTCAATGTTTTTAGTATGGTTAGATGGGGGACAAATTGAACTATAACATACTCAAAGGACATCCCCGTATCTCCAGTAGAAACAGAGTTACGAGCCTGCAAAGTTTATTTTCAAAAATCAAAAGTAACCTTCTAACAATAAGTGAGACAAAAAATAAGTTGACGACGATATTGAGGTAGCCTCAAGTTTAAAGTATCCTTGTATGGGGAGCAAAGAGTACTATAACATATCCAAAGGAGATCCCAGTATCTCTTGTAGAACAAGAGTTATGAGCCTCCAAAGTTTAGTGCAAAAATCATAAGTAACATAATAAAAATAAGTGAGACGATACCAAAGTTGACGAACATTTTGCTTAATATCTCGGCCCCTGTTTGTCGTAGCTCAATGTTTTTAGTATGGTTAGATGGGGGACAAATTGAACTATAACATACTCTAAGGACATCCCCGTATCTCCAGTAGAAACAGAGTTACGAGCCTGCAAAGTATAGTCTAATGCATTTCCTATGGAGGGGTTGTTTCTTTACGTTTTGCTTAAGTACTCGGCCCCTGTTTGTCGTAGCCCAAAATTTTAAGTATGGTTAGATGGGGGACAATTTGGACTATAACATATCCTAAGGACATCCTCGTATCTCCAGTAGAAACAGAGTTACGAGCCTGCAAAATATAGTCTAATGCATTTCCTATGGAGGGGGTTTGTTTACGTTTAGCTTATTTACTCGGCCCCTGTTTGTCGTAGCCCAAAGTTTTTAGTATGGTTAGATGGGGGACAATTTGGACTATAACATATCCTAAGGACATCCTCGTATCTCCAGTAGAAACAGAGTTACGAGCCTGCAAAGTATAGTCTAACGCATTTCCTATGGAGGGGGTTTGTTTCGTTACGTTTTGCTTAAGTACTCGGCCCCTGTTTGTCGTAGCCCAAAGTTTTTAGTATGGTTAGAAGGGGGACAATTTGGACTATAACATATCCTAAGGACATCCCCGTATCTCTAGTAGACACAGAGTTATGGGCCTGCAAAGTAAAGTCTAATGCATTTCCTATGGAGGGGTTGTTTGTTTACGTTTAGCTTAATTACTCGGCCCCTGTTTTGTCGTAGCTCAATGTTTTTAGTATGGTTAGATGGGGGACAAATTGAACTATAACATACTCTAAGGACATCCCCGTATCTCCAGTAGAAACAGAGTTACGAGCCTGCAAAGTATAGTCTAATGCATTTCCTATGGAGGGGGTTTGTTTCTTTACGTTTTGCTTAAGTACTCGGCCCCTGTTTGTCGTAGCCCAAAGTTTTTAGTATGGTTAGAAGGGGGACAATTTCGACTATAACATATCCTAAGGACATCCCCGTATCTCTAGTAGACACAGAGTTATGGGCCTGCAAAGTAAAGTAAATGCATTTCCTATGGAGGGGTTGTTTGTTTACGTTTTGCTTAAGTACTCGGCCCCTGTTTGTCGTAGCTCAATGTTTTTAGTATGGTTAGATGGGGGACAAATTGAACTATAACATACTCTAAGGACATCCTCGTATCTCCAGTAGAAACAGAGTTACGAGCCTGCAAAGTATAGTCTAATGCATTTCCTATGGAGGGGTTGTTTCTTTACGTTTTGCTTAAGTACTCGGCCCCTGTTTGTCGTAGCCCAAAGTTTTTAGTATGGTTAGATGGGGGACAAATTGGACTATAACATATCCTAAGGACATCCCCGTATCTCTAGTAGACACAGAGTTATGGGCCTGCAAAGTAAAGTCTAATGCATTTCCTATGGAGGGGTTGTTTGTTTACGTTTTGCTTAAGTACTCGGCCCCTGTTTGTCGTAGCTCAATGTTTTTAGTATGGTTAGATGGGGGACAAATTGAACTATAACATACTCTAAGGACATCCTCGTATCTCCAGTAGAAACAGAGTTACGAGCCTGCAAAGTATAGTCTAATGCATTTCCTATGGAGGGGGTTTGTTTCGTTACGTTTTGCTTAAGTACTCGGCCCCTGTTTGTCGTAGCCCAAAGTTTTTAGTATGGTTAGAAGGGGGACAATTTGGACTATAACATATCCTAAGGACATCCCCGTATCTCTAGTAGACACAGAGTTATGGGCCTGCAAAGTAAAGTCTAATGCATTTCCTATGGAGGGGTTCTTTGTTTACGTTTAGCTTAATTACTCGGCCCCTGTTTTGTCGTAGCTCAATGTTTTTAGTATGGTTAGATGGGGGACAATTTGGACTATAACATATCCTAAGGAAATCCTCGTATCTCCAGTAGAAACAGAGTTACGAGCCTGCAAAGTATAGTCTAATGCATTTCCTATGGAGGTGTTGTTTGTTTACGTTTAGCTTAATTACTCGGCCCCTGTTTGTCGTAGCCCAAAGTTTTAAGTATGGTTAGATGGGGGACAATTTGGACTATAACATATCCTAAGGACATCCTCGTATCTCCAGTAGAAACAGAGTTACGAGCCTGCAAAATATAGTCTAATGCATTTCCTATGGAGGGGGTTTGTTTACGTTTAGCTTATTTACTCGGCCCCTGTTTGTCGTAGCCCAAAGTTTTTAGTATGGTTAGATGGGGGACAATTTGGACTATAACATATCCTAAGGACATCCTCGTATCTCCAGTAGAAACAGAGTTACGAGCCTGCAAAGTATAGTCTAATGCATTTCCTATGGAGGGGGTTTGTTTCGTTACGTTTTGCTTAAGTACTCGGCCCCTGTTTGTCGTAGCCCAAAGTTTTTAGTATGGTTAGAAGGGGGACAATTTGGACTATAACATATCCTAAGGACATCCCCGTATCTCTAGTAGACACAGAGTTATGGGCCTGCAAATTAAAGTCTAATGCATTTCCTATGGAGGGGTTGTTTGTTTACGTTTAGCTTAATTACTCGGCCCCTGTTTTGTCGTAGCTCAATGTTTTTAGTATGGTTAGATGGGGGACAAATTGAACTATAACATACTCTAAGGACATCCCCGTATCTCCAGTAGAAACAGAGTTACGAGCCTGCAAAGTATAGTCTAATGCATTTCCTATGGAGGGGGTTTGTTTCTTTACGTTTTGCTTAAGTACTCGGCCCCTGTTTGTCGTAGCCCAAAGTTTTTAGTATGGTTAGAAGGGGGACAATTTCGACTATAACATATCCTAAGGACATCCCCGTATCTCTAGTAGACACAGAGTTATGGGCCTGCAAAGTAAAGTAAATGCATTTCCTATGGAGGGGTTGTTTGTTTACGTTTTGCTTAAGTACTCGGCCCCTGTTTGTCGTAGCTCAATGTTTTTAGTATGGTTAGATGGGGGACAAATTGAACTATAACATACTCTAAGGACATCCTCGTATCTCCAGTAGAAACAGAGTTACGAGCCTGCAAAGTATAGTCTAATGCATTTCCTATGGAGGGGTTGTTTCTTTACGTTTTGCTTAAGTACTCGGCCCCTGTTTGTCGTAGCCCAAAGTTTTTAGTATGGTTAGATGGGGGACAAATTGGACTATAACATATCCTAAGGACATCCCCGTATCTCTAGTAGACACAGAGTTATGGGCCTGCAAAGTAAAGTCTAATGCATTTCCTATGGAGGGGTTGTTTGTTTACGTTTTGCTTAAGTACTCGGCCCCTGTTTGTCGTAGCTCAATGTTTTTAGTATGGTTAGATGGGGGACAAATTGAACTATAACATACTCTAAGGACATCCTCGTATCTCCAGTAGAAACAGAGTTACGAGCCTGCAAAGTATAGTCTAATGCATTTCCTATGGAGGGGGTTTGTTTCGTTACGTTTTGCTTAAGTACTCGGCCCCTGTTTGTCGTAGCCCAAAGTTTTTAGTATGGTTAGAAGGGGGACAATTTGGACTATAACATATCCTAAGGACATCCCCGTATCTCTAGTAGACACAGAGTTATGGGCCTGCAAAGTAAAGTCTAATGCATTTCCTATGGAGGGGTTGTTTGTTTACGTTTTGCTTAAGTACTCGGCCCCTGTTTGTCGTAGCTCAATGTTTTTAGTATGGTTAGATGGGGGACAAATTGAACTATAACATACTCTAAGGACATCCTCGTATCTCCAGTAGAAACAGAGTTACGAGCCTGCAAAGTATAGTCTAATGCATTTCCTATGGAGGGGTTGTTTCTTTACGTTTTGCTTAAGTACTCGGCCCCTGTTTGTCGTAGCCCAAAGTTTTTAGTATGGTTAGATGGGGGACAAATTGGACTATAACATATCCTAAGGACATCCCCGTATCTCTAGTAGACACAGAGTTATGGGCCTGCAAAGTAAAGTCTAATGCATTTCCTATGGAGGGGTTGTTTGTTTACGTTTTGCTTAAGTACTCGGCCCCTGTTTGTCGTAGCTCAATGTTTTTAGTATGGTTAGATGGGGGACAAATTGAACTATAACATACTCTAAGGACATCCTCGTATCTCCAGTAGAAACAGAGTTACGAGCCTGCAAAGTATAGTCTAATGCATTTCCTATGGAGGGGGTTTGTTTCGTTACGTTTTGCTTAAGTACTCGGCCCCTGTTTGTCGTAGCCCAAAGTTTTTAGTATGGTTAGAAGGGGGACAATTTGGACTATAACATATCCTAAGGACATCCCCGTATCTCTAGTAGACACAGAGTTATGGGCCTGCAAAGTAAAGTCTAATGCATTTCCTATGGAGGGGTTCTTTGTTTACGTTTAGCTTAATTACTCGGCCCCTGTTTTGTCGTAGCTCAATGTTTTTAGTATGGTTAGATGGGGGACAATTTGGACTATAACATATCCTAAGGAAATCCTCGTATCTCCAGTAGAAACAGAGTTACGAGCCTGCAAAGTATAGTCTAATGCATTTCCTATGGAGGTGTTGTTTGTTTACGTTTAGCTTAATTACTCGGCCCCTGTTTGTCGTAGCCCAAAGTTTTAAGTATGGTTAGATGGGGGACAATTTGGACTATAACATATCCTAAGGACATCCTCGTATCTCCAGTAGAAACAGAGTTACGAGCCTGCAAAATATAGTCTAATGCATTTCCTATGGAGGGGGTTTGTTTACGTTTAGCTTATTTACTCGGCCCCTGTTTGTCGTAGCCCAAAGTTTTTAGTATGGTTAGATGGGGGACAATTTGGACTATAACATATCCTAAGGACATCCTCGTATCTCCAGTAGAAACAGAGTTACGAGCCTGCAAAGTATAGTCTAATGCATTTCCTATGGAGGGGGTTTGTTTCGTTACGTTTTGCTTAAGTACTCGGCCCCTGTTTGTCGTAGCCCAAAGTTTTTAGTATGGTTAGAAGGGGGACAATTTGGACTATAACATATCCTAAGGACATCCCCGTATCTCTAGTAGACACAGAGTTATGGGCCTGCAAATTAAAGTCTAATGCATTTCCTATGGAGGGGTTGTTTGTTTACGTTTAGCTTAATTACTCGGCCCCTGTTTTGTCGTAGCTCAATGTTTTTAGTATGGTTAGATGGGGGACAAATTGAACTATAACATACTCTAAGGACATCCCCGTATCTCCAGTAGAAACAGAGTTACGAGCCTGCAAAGTATAGTCTAATGCATTTCCTATGGAGGGGGTTTGTTTCTTTACGTTTTGCTTAAGTACTCGGCCCCTGTTTGTCGTAGCCCAAAGTTTTTAGTATGGTTAGAAGGGGGACAATTTCGACTATAACATATCCTAAGGACATCCCCGTATCTCTAGTAGACACAGAGTTATGGGCCTGCAAAGTAAAGTAAATGCATTTCCTATGGAGGGGTTGTTTGTTTACGTTTTGCTTAAGTACTCGGCCCCTGTTTGTCGTAGCTCAATGTTTTTAGTATGGTTAGATGGGGGACAAATTGAACTATAACATACTCTAAGGACATCCTCGTATCTCCAGTAGAAACAGAGTTACGAGCCTGCAAAGTATAGTCTAATGCATTTCCTATGGAGGGGTTGTTTCTTTACGTTTTGCTTAAGTACTCGGCCCCTGTTTGTCGTAGCCCAAAGTTTTTAGTATGGTTAGATGGGGGACAAATTGGACTATAACATATCCTAAGGACATCCCCGTATCTCTAGTAGACACAGAGTTATGGGCCTGCAAAGTAAAGTCTAATGCATTTCCTATGGAGGGGATGTTTGTTTACGTTTTGCTTAAGTACTCGGCCCCTGTTTGTCGTAGCTCAATGTTTTTAGTATGGTTAGATGGGGGACAAATTGAACTATAACATACTCTAAGGACATCCTCGTATCTCCAGTAGAAACAGAGTTACGAGCCTGCAAAGTATAGTCTAATGCATTTCCTATGGAGGGGGTTTGTTTCGTTACGTTTTGCTTAAGTACTCGGCCCCTGTTTGTCGTAGCCCAAAGTTTTTAGTATGGTTAGAAGGGGGACAATTTGGACTATAACATATCCTAAGGACATCCCCGTATCTCTAGTAGACACAGAGTTATGGGCCTGCAAAGTAAAGTCTAATGCATTTCCTATGGAGGGGTTGTTTGTTTACGTTTTGCTTAAGTACTCGGCCCCTGTTTGTCGTAGCTCAATGTTTTTAGTATGGTTAGATGGGGGACAAATTGAACTATAACATACTCTAAGGACATCCTCGTATCTCCAGTAGAAACAGAGTTACGAGCCTGCAAAGTATAGTCTAATGCATTTCCTATGGAGGGGGTTTTTTTCGTTACGTTTTGCTTAAGTACTCGGCCCCTGTTTGTCGTAGCCCAAAGTTTTTAGTATGGTTAGAAGGGGGACAATTTGGACTATAACATATCCTAAGGACATCCCCGTATCTCTAGTAGACACAGAGTTATGGGCCTGCAAAGTAAAGTCTAATGCATTTCCTATGGAGGGGTTGTTTGTTTACGTTTTGCTTAAGTACTCGGCCCCTGTTTGTCGTAGCTCAATGTTTTTAGTATGGTTAGATGGGGGACAAATTGAACTATAACATACTCTAAGGACATCCCCGTATCTCCAGTAGAAACAGAGTTACGAGCCTGCAAAGTATAGTCTAATGCATTTCCTATGGAGGGTGTTTGTTTCTTTACGTTTTGCTTAAGTACTCGGCCCCTGTTTGTCGTAGCCCAAAGTTTTTAGTATGGTTAGAAGGGGGACAATTTCGACTATAACATATCCTAAGGACATCCCCGTATCTCTAGTAGACACAGAGTTATGGGCCTGCAAAGTAAAGTAAATGCATTTCCTATGGAGGGGTTGTTTGTTTACGTTTTGCTTAAGTACTCGGCCCCTGTTTGTCGTAGCCCAAAGTTTTAAGTATGGTTAGATGGGGGACAATTTGGACTATAACATATCCTAAGGACATCCTCGTATCTCCAGTAGAAACAGAGTTACGAGCCTGCAAAGTATAGTCTAATGCATTTCCTATGGAGGGGTTGTTTGTTTACGTTTAGCTTAATTACTCGGCCCCTGTTTGTCGTAGCTCAATGTTTTTAGTATTTTTAGATGGGGGACAATTTGGACTATAACATATCCTAAGGACATCCTCGTATCTCCAGTAGAAACAGAGTTACGAGCCTGCAAAGTATAGTCTAATGCATTTCCTATGGAGGGGGTTTGTTTCGTTACGTTTTGCTTAAGTACTCGGCCCCTGTTTGTCGTAGCCCAAAGTTTTTAGTATGGTTAGAAGGGGGACAATTTGGACTATAACATATCCTAAGGACATCCTCGTATCTCCAGTAGAAACAGAGTTACGAGCCTGCAAAGTATAGTCTAATGCATTTCCTATGGAGGGGGTTTGTTTCGTTACGTTTTGCTTAAGTACTCGGCCCCTGTTTGTCGTAGCCCAAAGTTTTTAGTATGGTTAGAAGGGGGACAATTTGGAATATAACATATCCTAAGGACATCCCCGTATCTCTAGTAGACACAGAGTTATGGGCCTGCAAAGTAAAGTCTAATGCATTTCCTATGGAGGGGTTGTTTGTTTACGTTTAGCTTAATTACTCGGCCCCTGTTTTGTCGTAGCTCAATGTTTTTAGTATGGTTAGATGGGGGACAATTTGGACTATAACATATCCTAAGGAAATCCTCGTATCTCCAGTAGAAACAGAGTTACGAGCCTGCAAAGTATAGTCTAATGCATTTCCTATGGAGGTGTTGTTTGTTTACGTTTAGCTTAATTACTCGGCCCCTGTTTGTCGTAGCCCAAAGTTTTAAGTATGGTTAGATGGGGGACAATTTGGACTATAACATATCCTAAGGACATCCTCGTATCTCCAGTAGAAACAGAGTTACGAGCCTGCAAAGTATAGTCTAATGCATTTCCTATGGAGGGGTTGTTTGTTTACGTTTAGCTTAATTACTCGGCCCCTGTTTGTCGTAGCTCAATGTTTTTAGTATTTTTAGATGGGGGACAATTTGGACTATAACATATCCTAAGGACATCCTCGTATCTCCAGTAGAAACAGAGTTACGAGCCTGCAAAGTATAGTCTAATGCATTTCCTATGGAGGGGTTGTTTGTTTACGTTTTGCTTAAGTACTCGGCCCCTGTTTGTCGTAGCTCAATGTTTTTAGTATGGTTAGATGGGGGACAAATTGAACTATAACATACTCTAAGGACATCCCCGTATCTCCAGTAGAAACAGAGTTACGAGCCTGCAAAGTATAGTCTAATGCATTTCCTATGGAGGGGTTGTTTCTTTACGTTTTGCTTAAGTACTCGGCCCCTGTTTGTCGTAGCCCAAAGTTTTTAGTATGGTTAGATGGGGGACAAATTGTACTATAACATATCCTAAGGACATCCCCGTATCTCTAGTAGACACAGAGTTATGGGCCTGCAAATTATAGTCTAATGCATTTCCTATGGAGGGGGTTTGTTTCGTTACGTTTTGCTTAAGTACTCGGCCCCTGTTTGTCGTAGCTCAATGTTTTTAGTATGGTTAGATGGGGGACAATTTGGACTATAACATATCCTAAGGACATCCCCGTATCTCTAGTAGACACAGAGTTATGGGCCTGCAAAGTAAAGTCTAATGCATTTCCTATGGAGGGGTTGTTTGTTTACGTTTTGCTTAAGTACTCGGCCCCTGTTTGTCGTAGCTCAATGTTTTTAGTATGGTTAGATGGGGGACAAATTGAACTATAACATACTCTAAGGACATCCCCGTATCTCCAGTAGAAACAGAGTTACGAGCCTGCAAAGTATAGTCTAATGCATTTCCTATGGAGGGGTTGTTTCTTTACGTTTTGCTTAAGTACTCGGCCCCTGTTTGTCGTAGCCCAAAGTTTTTAGTATGGTTAGATGGGGGACAAATTGTACTATAACATATCCTAAGGACATCCCCGTATCTCTAGTAGACACAGAGTTATGGGCCTGCAAATTATAGTCTAATGCATTTCCTATGGAGGGGTTGTTTGTTTACGTTTAGCTTAATTACTCGGCCCCTGTTTGTCGTAGCTCAATGTTTTTAGTATGGTTAGATGGGGGACAATTTGGACTATAACATATCCTAAGGACATCCTCGTATCTCCAGTAGAAACAGAGTTACGAGCCTGCAAAGTATAGTCTAATGCATTTCCTATGGAGGGGGTTTGTTTACGTTTAGCTTAATTACTCGGCCCCTGTTTGTCGTAGCCCAAAGTGTTTAGTATGGTTAGATGGGGGACAATTTGGACTATAACATATCCTAAGGACATCCTCGTATCTCCAGTAGAAACAGAGTTACGAGCCTGCAAAGTATAGTCTAATGCATTTCCTATGGAGGGGGTTTGTTTCGTTACGTTTTGCTTAAGTACTCGGCCCCTGTTTGTCGTAGCCCAAAGTTTTTAGTATGGTTAGAAGGGGGACAATTTGGACTATAACATATCCTAAGGACATCCTCGTATCTCCAGTAGAAACAGAGTTACGAGCCTGCAAAGTATAGTCTAATGCATTTCCTATGGAGGGGGTTTGTTTCGTTACGTTTTGCTTAAGTACTCGGCCCCTGTTTGTCGTAGCCCAAAGTTTTTAGTATGGTTAGAAGGGGGACAATTTGGAATATAACATATCCTAAGGACATCCCCGTATCTCTAGTAGACACAGAGTTATGGGCCTGCAAAGTAAAGTCTAATGCATTTCCTATGGAGGGGTTGTTTGTTTACGTTTAGCTTAATTACTCGGCCCCTGTTTTGTCGTAGCTCAATGTTTTTAGTATGGTTAGATGGGGGACAATTTGGACTATAACATATCCTAAGGAAATCCTCGTATCTCCAGTAGAAACAGAGTTACGAGCCTGCAAAGTATAGTCTAATGCATTTCCTATGGAGGTGTTGTTTGTTTACGTTTAGCTTAATTACTCGGCCCCTGTTTGTCGTAGCCCAAAGTTTTAAGTATGGTTAGATGGGGGACAATTTGGACTATAACATATCCTAAGGACATCCTCGTATCTCCAGTAGAAACAGAGTTACGAGCCTGCAAAGTATAGTCTAATGCATTTCCTATGGAGGGGTTGTTTGTTTACGTTTAGCTTAATTACTCGGCCCCTGTTTGTCGTAGCTCAATGTTTTTAGTATTTTTAGATGGGGGACAATTTGGACTATAACATATCCTAAGGACATCCTCGTATCTCCAGTAGAAACAGAGTTACGAGCCTGCAAAGTATAGTCTAATGCATTTCCTATGGAGGGGTTGTTTGTTTACGTTTTGCTTAAGTACTCGGCCCCTGTTTGTCGTAGCTCAATGTTTTTAGTATGGTTAGATGGGGGACAAATTGAACTATAACATACTCTAAGGACATCCCCGTATCTCCAGTAGAAACAGAGTTACGAGCCTGCAAAGTATAGTCTAATGCATTTCCTATGGAGGGGTTGTTTCTTTACGTTTTGCTTAAGTACTCGGCCCCTGTTTGTCGTAGCCCAAAGTTTTTAGTATGGTTAGATGGGGGACAAATTGTACTATAACATATCCTAAGGACATCCCCGTATCTCTAGTAGACACAGAGTTATGGGCCTGCAAATTATAGTCTAATGCATTTCCTATGGAGGGGGTTTGTTTCGTTACGTTTTGCTTAAGTACTCGGCCCCTGTTTGTCGTAGCTCAATGTTTTTAGTATGGTTAGATGGGGGACAATTTGGACTATAACATATCCTAAGGACATCCCCGTATCTCTAGTAGACACAGAGTTATGGGCCTGCAAAGTAAAGTCTAATGCATTTCCTATGGAGGGGTTGTTTGTTTACGTTTTGCTTAAGTACTCGGCCCCTGTTTGTCGTAGCTCAATGTTTTTAGTATGGTTAGATGGGGGACAAATTGAACTATAACATACTCTAAGGACATCCCCGTATCTCCAGTAGAAACAGAGTTACGAGCCTGCAAAGTATAGTCTAATGCATTTCCTATGGAGGGGTTGTTTCTTTACGTTTTGCTTAAGTACTCGGCCCCTGGTTGTCGTAGCCCAAAGTTTTTAGTATGGTTAGATGGGGGACAAATTGTACTATAACATATCCTAAGGACATCCCCGTATCTCTAGTAGACACAGAGTTATGGGCCTGCAAATTATAGTCTAATGCATTTCCTATGGAGGGGTTGTTTGTTTACGTTTAGCTTAATTACTCGGCCCCTGTTTGTCGTAGCTCAATGTTTTTAGTATGGTTAGATGGGGGACAATTTGGACTATAACATATCCTAAGGACATCCTCGTATCTCCAGTAGAAACAGAGTTACGAGCCTGCAAAGTATAGTCTAATGCATTTCCTATGGAGGGGGTTTGTTTACGTTTAGCTTAATTACTCGGCCCCTGTTTGTCGTAGCCCAAAGTTTTTAGTATGGTTAGATGGGGGACAATTTGGACTATAACATATCCTAAGGACATCCTCGTATCTCCAGTAGAAACAGAGTTACGAGCCTGCAAAGTATAGTCTAATGCATTTCCTATGGAGGGGGTTTGTTTCGTTACGTTTTGCTTAAGTACTCGGCCCCTGTTTGTCGTAGCCCAAAGTTTTTAGTATGGTTAGAAGGGGGACAATTTGGACTATAACATATCCTAAGGACATCCTCGTATCTCCAGTAGAAACAGAGTTACGAGCCTGCAAAGTATAGTCTAATGCATTTCCTATGGAGGGGGTTTGTTTCGTTACGTTTTGCTTAAGTACTCGGCCCCTGTTTGTCGTAGCCCAAAGTTTTTAGTATGGTTAGAAGGGGGACAATTTGGAATATAACATATCCTAAGGACATCCCCGTATCTCTAGTAGACACAGAGTTATGGGCCTGCAAAGTAAAGTCTAATGCATTTCCTATGGAGGGGTTGTTTGTTTACGTTTAGCTTAATTACTCGGCCCCTGTTTTGTCGTAGCTCAATGTTTTTAGTATGGTTAGATGGGGGACAATTTGGACTATAACATATCCTAAGGAAATCCTCGTATCTCCAGTAGAAACAGAGTTACGAGCCTGCAAAGTATAGTCTAATGCATTTCCTATGGAGGTGTTGTTTGTTTACGTTTAGCTTAATTACTCGGCCCCTGTTTGTCGTAGCCCAAAGTTTTAAGTATGGTTAGATGGGGGACAATTTGGACTATAACATATCCTAAGGACATCCTCGTATCTCCAGTAGAAACAGAGTTACGAGCCTGCAAAGTATAGTCTAATGCATTTCCTATGGAGGGGTTGTTTGTTTACGTTTAGCTTAATTACTCGGCCCCTGTTTGTCGTAGCTCAATGTTTTTAGTATTTTTAGATGGGGGACAATTTGGACTATAACATATCCTAAGGACATCCTCGTATCTCCAGTAGAAACAGAGTTACGAGCCTGCAAAGTATAGTCTAATGCATTTCCTATGGAGGGGTTGTTTGTTTACGTTTTGCTTAAGTACTCGGCCCCTGTTTGTCGTAGCTCAATGTTTTTAGTATGGTTAGATGGGGGACAAATTGAACTATAACATACTCTAAGGACATCCCCGTATCTCCAGTAGAAACAGAGTTACGAGCCTGCAAAGTATAGTCTAATGCATTTCCTATGGAGGGGTTGTTTCTTTACGTTTTGCTTAAGTACTCGGCCCCTGTTTGTCGTAGCCCAAAGTTTTTAGTATGGTTAGATGGGGGACAAATTGTACTATAACATATCCTAAGGACATCCCCGTATCTCTAGTAGACACAGAGTTATGGGCCTGCAAATTATAGTCTAATGCATTTCCTATGGAGGGGGTTTGTTTCGTTACGTTTTGCTTAAGTACTCGGCCCCTGTTTGTCGTAGCTCAATGTTTTTAGTATGGTTAGATGGGGGACAATTTGGACTATAACATATCCTAAGGACATCCCCGTATCTCTAGTAGACACAGAGTTATGGGCCTGCAAAGTAAAGTCTAATGCATTTCCTATGGAGGGGTTGTTTGTTTACGTTTTGCTTAAGTACTCGGCCCCTGTTTGTCGTAGCTCAATGTTTTTAGTATGGTTAGATGGGGGACAAATTGAACTATAACATACTCTAAGGACATCCCCGTATCTCCAGTAGAAACAGAGTTACGAGCCTGCAAAGTATAGTCTAATGCATTTCCTATGGAGGGGTTGTTTCTTTACGTTTTGCTTAAGTACTCGGCCCCTGTTTGTCGTAGCCCAAAGTTTTTAGTATGGTTAGATGGGGGACAAATTGTACTATAACATATCCTAAGGACATCCCCGTATCTCTAGTAGACACAGAGTTATGGGCCTGCAAATTATAGTCTAATGCATTTCCTATGGAGGGGTTGTTTGTTTACGTTTAGCTTAATTACTCGGCCCCTGTTTGTCGTAGCTCAATGTTTTTAGTATGGTTAGATGGGGGACAATTTGGACTATAACATATCCTAAGGACATCCTCGTATCTCCAGTAGAAACAGAGTTACGAGCCTGCAAAGTATAGTCTAATGCATTTCCTATGGAGGGGGTTTGTTTACGTTTAGCTTAATTACTCGGCCCCTGTTTGTCGTAGCCCAAAGTTTTTAGTATGGTTAGATGGGGGACAATTTGGACTATAACATATCCTAAGGACATCCTCGTATCTCCAGTAGAAACAGAGTTACGAGCCTGCAAAGTATAGTCTAATGCATTTCCTATGGAGGGGGTTTGTTTCGTTACGTTTTGCTTAAGTACTCGGCCCCTGTTTGTCGTAGCCCAAAGTTTTTAGTATGGTTAGAAGGGGGACAATTTGGACTATAACATATCCTAAGGACATCCTCGTATCTCCAGTAGAAACAGAGTTACGAGCCTGCAAAGTATAGTCTAATGCATTTCCTATGGAGGGGGTTTGTTTCGTTACGTTTTGCTTAAGTACTCGGCCCCTGTTTGTCGTAGCCCAAAGTTTTTAGTATGGTTAGAAGGGGGACAATTTGGAATATAACATATCCTAAGGACATCCCCGTATCTCTAGTAGACACAGAGTTATGGGCCTGCAAAGTAAAGTCTAATGCATTTCCTATGGAGGGGTTGTTTGTTTACGTTTAGCTTAATTACTCGGCCCCTGTTTTGTCGTAGCTCAATGTTTTTAGTATGGTTAGATGGGGGACAATTTGGACTATAACATATCCTAAGGAAATCCTCGTATCTCCAGTAGAAACAGAGTTACGAGCCTGCAAAGTATAGTCTAATGCATTTCCTATGGAGGTGTTGTTTGTTTACGTTTAGCTTAATTACTCGGCCCCTGTTTGTCGTAGCCCAAAGTTTTAAGTATGGTTAGATGGGGGACAATTTGGACTATAACATATCCTAAGGACATCCTCGTATCTCCAGTAGAAACAGAGTTACGAGCCTGCAAAGTATAGTCTAATGCATTTCCTATGGAGGGGTTGTTTGTTTACGTTTAGCTTAATTACTCGGCCCCTGTTTGTCGTAGCTCAATGTTTTTAGTATTTTTAGATGGGGGACAATTTGGACTATAACATATCCTAAGGACATCCTCGTATCTCCAGTAGAAACAGAGTTACGAGCCTGCAAAGTATAGTCTAATGCATTTCCTATGGAGGGGTTGTTTGTTTACGTTTTGCTTAAGTACTCGGCCCCTGTTTGTCGTAGCTCAATGTTTTTAGTATGGTTAGATGGGGGACAAATTGAACTATAACATACTCTAAGGACATCCCCGTATCTCCAGTAGAAACAGAGTTACGAGCCTGCAAAGTATAGTCTAATGCATTTCCTATGGAGGGGTTGTTTCTTTACGTTTTGCTTAAGTACTCGGCCCCTGTTTGTCGTAGCCCAAAGTTTTTAGTATGGTTAGATGGGGGACAAATTGTACTATAACATATCCTAAGGACATCCCCGTATCTCTAGTAGACACAGAGTTATGGGCCTGCAAATTATAGTCTAATGCATTTCCTATGGAGGGGTTGTTTGTTTACGTTTAGCTTAATTACTCGGCCCCTGTTTGTCGTAGCTCAATGTTTTTAGTATGGTTAGATGGGGGACAATTTGGACTATAACATATCCTAAGGACATCCTCGTATCTCCAGTAGAAACAGAGTTACGAGCCTGCAAAGTATAGTCTAATGCATTTCCTATGGAGGGGGTTTGTTTACGTTTAGCTTAATTACTCGGCCCCTGTTTGTCGTAGCCCAAAGTTTTTAGTATGGTTAGATGGGGGACAATTTGGACTATAACATATCCTAAGGACATCCTCGTATCTCCAGTAGAAACAGAGTTACGAGCCTGCAAAGTATAGTCTAATGCATTTCCTATGGAGGGGGTTTGTTTCGTTACGTTTTGCTTAAGTACTCGGCCCCTGTTTGTCGTAGCCCAAAGTTTTTAGTATGGTTAGAAGGGGGACAATTTGGAATATAACATATCCTAAGGACATCCCCGTATCTCTAGTAGACACAGAGTTATGGGCCTGCAAAGTAAAGTCTAATGCATTTCCTATGGAGGGGTTGTTTGTTTACGTTTAGCTTAATTACTCGGCCCCTGTTTTGTCGTAGCTCAATGTTTTTAGTATGGTTAGATGGGGGACAATTTGGACTATAACATATCCTAAGGAAATCCTCGTATCTCCAGTAGAAACAGAGTTACGAGCCTGCAAAGTATAGTCTAATGCATTTCCTATGGAGGTGTTGTTTGTTTACGTTTAGCTTAATTACTCGGCCCCTGTTTGTCGTAGCCCAAAGTTTTAAGTATGGTTAGATGGGGGACAATTTGGACTATAACATATCCTAAGGACATCCTCGTATCTCCAGTAGAAACAGAGTTACGAGCCTGCAAAGTATAGTCTAATGCATTTCCTAAGGAGGGGGTTTGTTTACGTTTAGCTTAATTACTCGGTACCTGTTTGTCGTAGCTCAATGTTTTTAGTATGGTTAGATGGGGGACAAATTGAACTATAACATACTCTAAGGACATCCTCGTATCTCCAGTAGAAACAGAGTTACGAGCCTGCAAAGTATAGTCTAATGCATTTCCTATGGAGGGGGTTTGTTTACGTTTAGCTTAATTACTCGGCCCCTGTTTTGTCGTAGCTCAATGTTTTTAGTATGGTTAGATGGGGGACAATTTGGACTATAACATATCCTAAGGAAATCCTCGTATCTCCAGTAGAAACAGAGTTACGAGCCTGCAAAGTATAGTCTAATGCATTTCCTATGGAGGTGTTGTTTGTTTACGTTTAGCTTAATTACTCGGCCCCTGTTTGTCGTAGCCCAAAGTTTTAAGTATGGTTAGATGGGGGACAATTTGGACTATAACATATCCTAAGGACATCCTCGTATCTCCAGTAGAAACAGAGTTACGAGCCTGCAAAGTATAGTCTAATGCATTTCCTATGGAGGGGTTGTTTGTTTACGTTTAGCTTAATTACTCGGCCCCTGTTTGTCGTAGCTCAATGTTTTTAGTATTTTTAGATGGGGGACAATTTGGACTATAACATATCCTAAGGACATCCTCGTATCTCCAGTAGAAACAG
The DNA here is from genome assembly GCF_054372755.1 of Phalangium opilio. Classification (NCBI taxonomy): domain Eukaryota; kingdom Metazoa; phylum Arthropoda; class Arachnida; order Opiliones; family Phalangiidae; genus Phalangium; species Phalangium opilio. The sequence continues at coordinate 939,379 of NW_028324258.1, forward strand.
AGTTACGAGCCTGCAAAGTATAGTCTAATGCATTTCCTATGGAGGGGTTGTTTGTTTACGTTTTGCTTAAGTACTCGGCCCCTGTTTGTCGTAGCTCAATGTTTTTAGTATGGTTAGATGGGGGACAAATTGAACTATAACATACTCTAAGGACATCCCCGTATCTCCAGTAGAAACAGAGTTACGAGCCTGCAAAGTATAGTCTAATGCATTTCCTATGGAGGGGTTGTTTCTTTACGTTTTGCTTAAGTACTCGGCCCCTGTTTGTCGTAGCCCAAAGTTTTTAGTATGGTTAGATGGGGGACAAATTGTACTATAACATATCCTAAGGACATCCCCGTATCTCTAGTAGACACAGAGTTATGGGCCTGCAAATTATAGTCTAATGCATTTCCTATGGAGGGGTTGTTTGTTTACGTTTAGCTTAATTACTCGGCCCCTGTTTGTCGTAGCTCAATGTTTTTAGTATGGTTAGATGGGGGACAATTTGGACTATAACATATCCTAAGGACATCCTCGTATCTCCAGTAGAAACAGAGTTACGAGCCTGCAAAGTATAGTCTAATGCATTTCCTATGGAGGGGGTTTGTTTACGTTTAGCTTAATTACTCGGCCCCTGTTTGTCGTAGCCCAAAGTTTTTAGTATGGTTAGATGGGGGACAATTTGGACTATAACATATCCTAAGGACATCCTCGTATCTCCAGTAGAAACAGAGTTACGAGCCTGCAAAGTATAGTCTAATGCATTTCCTATGGAGGGGGTTTGTTTCGTTACGTTTTGCTTAAGTACTCGGCCCCTGTTTGTCGTAGCCCAAAGTTTTTAGTATGGTTAGAAGGGGGACAATTTGGAATATAACATATCCTAAGGACATCCCCGTATCTCTAGTAGACACAGAGTTATGGGCCTGCAAAGTAAAGTCTAATGCATTTCCTATGGAGGGGTTGTTTGTTTACGTTTAGCTTAATTACTCGGCCCCTGTTTTGTCGTAGCTCAATGTTTTTAGTATGGTTAGATGGGGGACAATTTGGACTATAACATATCCTAAGGAAATCCTCGTATCTCCAGTAGAAACAGAGTTACGAGCCTGCAAAGTATAGTCTAATGCATTTCCTATGGAGGTGTTGTTTGTTTACGTTTAGCTTAATTACTCGGCCCCTGTTTGTCGTAGCCCAAAGTTTTAAGTATGGTTAGATGGGGGACAATTTGGACTATAACATATCCTAAGGACATCCTCGTATCTCCAGTAGAAACAGAGTTACGAGCCTGCAAAGTATAGTCTAATGCATTTCCTAAGGAGGGGGTTTGTTTACGTTTAGCTTAATTACTCGGTACCTGTTTGTCGTAGCTCAATGTTTTTAGTATGGTTAGATGGGGGACAAATTGAACTATAACATACTCTAAGGACATCCTCGTATCTCCAGTAGAAACAGAGTTACGAGCCTGCAAAGTATAGTCTAATGCATTTCCTATGGAGGGGGTTTGTTTACGTTTAGCTTAATTACTCGGCCCCTGTTTTGTCGTAGCTCAATGTTTTTAGTATGGTTAGATGGGGGACAATTTGGACTATAACATATCCTAAGGAAATCCTCGTATCTCCAGTAGAAACAGAGTTACGAGCCTGCAAAGTATAGTCTAATGCATTTCCTATGGAGGTGTTGTTTGTTTACGTTTAGCTTAATTACTCGGCCCCTGTTTGTCGTAGCCCAAAGTTTTAAGTATGGTTAGATGGGGGACAATTTGGACTATAACATATCCTAAGGACATCCTCGTATCTCCAGTAGAAACAGAGTTACGAGCCTGCAAAGTATAGTCTAATGCATTTCCTATGGAGGGGGTTTGTTTACGTTTAGCTTAATTACTCGGCCCCTGTTTGTCGTAGCTCAATGTTTTTAGTATGGTTAGATGGGGGACAAATTGAACTATAACATACTCTAAGGACATCCTCGTATCTCCAGTAGAAACAGAGTTACGAGCCTGCAAAGTATAGTCTAATGCATTTCCTATGGAGGGGGTTTGTTTCGTTACGTTTTGCTTAAGTACTCGGCCCCTGTTTGTCGTAGCCCAAAGTTTTTAGTATGGTTAGAAGGGGGACCATTTGGACTATAACATATCCTAAGGACATCCCCGTATCTCTAGTAGACACAGAGTTATGGGCCTGCAAAGTAAAGTCTAATGCATTTCCTATGGAGGGGTTGTTTGTTTACGTTTTGCTTAAGTACTCGGCCCCTGTTTGTCGTAGCTCAATGTTTTTAGTATGGTTAGATGGGGGACAAATTGAACTATAACATACTCTAAGGACATCCTCGTATCTCCAGTAGAAACAGAGTTACGAGCCTGCAAAGTATAGTCTAATGCATTTCCTATGGAGGGGGTTTGTTTACGTTTAGCTTAATTACTCGGCCCCTGTTTGTCGTAGCCCAAAGTTTTTAGTATGGTTAGATGGGGGACAATTTGGACTATAACATATCCTAAGGACATCCCCGTATCTCTAGTAGACACAGAGTTATGGGCCTGCAAAGTAAAGTCTAATGCATTTCCTATGGAGGGGTTGTTTGTTTACGTTTTGCTTAAGTACTCGGCCCCTGTTTGTCGTAGCTCAATGTTTTTAGTATGGTTAGATGGGGGACAAATTGAACTATAACATACTCTAAGGACATCCCCGTTTCTCCAGTAGAAACAGAGTTACGAGCCTGCAAAGTATAGTCTAATGCATTTCCTATGGAGGGGTTGTTTCTTTACGTTTTGCTTAAGTACTCGGCCCCTGTTTGTCGTAGCCCAAAGTTTTTAGTATGGTTAGATGGGGGACAAATTGTACTATAACATATCCTAAGGACATCCCCGTATCTCTAGTAGACACAGAGTTATGGGCCTGCAAAGTAAAGTCTAATGCATTTCCTATGGAGGGGTTGTTTGTTTACGTTTTGCTTAAGTACTCGGCCCCTGTTTGTCGTAGCTCAATGTTTTTAGTATGGTTAGATGGGGGACAAATTGAACTATAACATACTCTAAGGACATCCTCGTATCTCCAGTAGAAACAGAGTTACGAGCCTGCAAAGTATAGTCTAATGCATTTCCTATGGAGGGGGTTTGTTTCGTTACGTTTTGCTTAAGTACTCGGCCCCTGTTTGTCGTAGCCCAAAGTTTTTAGTATGGTTAGAAGGGGGACAATTTGGACTATAACATATCCTAAGGACATCCCCGTATCTCTAGTAGACACAGAGTTATGGGCCTGCAAAGTAAAGTCTAATGCATTTCCTATGGAGGGGTTGTTTGTTTACGTTTTGCTTAAGTACTCGGCCCCTGTTTGTCGTAGCTCAATGTTTTTAGTATGGTTAGATGGGGGACAAATTGAACTATAACATACTCTAAGGACATCCCCGTTTCTCCAGTAGAAACAGAGTTACGAGCCTGCAAAGTATAGTCTAATGCATTTCCTATGGAGGGGTTGTTTCTTTACGTTTTGCTTAAGTACTCGGCCCCTGTTTGTCGTAGCCCAAAGTTTTTAGTATGGTTAGATGGGGGACAAATTGTACTATAACATATCCTAAGGACATCCCCGTATCTCTAGTAGACACAGAGTTATGGGCCTGCAAAGTAAAGTCTAATGCATTTCCTATGGAGGGGTTGTTTGTTTACGTTTTGCTTAAGTACTCGGCCCCTGTTTGTCGTAGCTCAATGTTTTTAGTATGGTTAGATGGGGGACAAATTGAACTATAACATACTCTAAGGACATCCTCGTATCTCCAGTAGAAACAGAGTTACGAGCCTGAAAAGTATAGTCTAATGCATTTCCTATGGAGGGGTTGTTTCTTTACGTTTTGCTTAAGTACTCGGCCCCTGTTTGTCGTAGCCCAAAGTTTTTAGTATGGTTAGATGGGGGACAAATTGGACTATAACATATCCTAAGGACATCCCCGTATCTCTAGTAGACACAGAGTTATGGGCCTGCAAAGTAAAGTAAATGCATTTCCTATGGAGGGGTTGTTTGTTTACGTTTAGCTTAATTACTCGGCCCCTGTTTGTCGTAGCTCAATGTTTTTAGTATGGTTAGATGGGGGACAATTTGCACTATAACATATCCTAAGGACATCCTCGTATCTCCAGTAGAAACAGAGTTACGAGCCTGCAAAGTATAGTCTAATGCATTTCCTATGGAGGGGGTTTGTTTCGTTACGTTTTGCTTAAGTACTCGGCCCCTGTTTGTCGTAGCCCAAAGTTTTTAGTATGGTTAGATGGGGGACAAATTGGACTATAACATATCCTAAGGACATCCCCGTATCTCTAGTAGACACAGAGTTATGGGCCTGCAAAGTAAAGTAAATGCATTTCCTATGGAGGGGTTGTTTGTTTACGTTTAGCTTAATTACTCGGCCCCTGTTTGTCGTAGCTCAATGTTTTTAGTATGGTTAGATGGGGGACAATTTGGACTATAACATATCCTAAGGACATCCTCGTATCTCCAGTAGAAACAGAGTTACGAGCCTGCAAAGTATAGTCTAATGCATTTCCTATGGAGGGGGTTTGTTTCGTTACGTTTTGCTTAAGTACTCGGCCCCTGTTTGTCGTAGCCCAAAGTTTTTAGTATGGTTAGATGGGGGACAAATTGGACTATAACATATCCTAAGGACATCCCCGTATCTCTAGTAGACACAGAGTTATGGGCCTGCAAAGTAAAGTAAATGCATTTCCTATGGAGGGGTTGTTTGTTTACGTTTAGCTTAATTACTCGGCCCCTGTTTGTCGTAGCTCAATGTTTTTAGTATGGTTAGATGGGGGACAATTTGGACTATAACATATCCTAAGGACATCCTCGTATCTCCAGTAGAAACAGAGTTACGAGCCTGCAAAGTATAGTCTAATGCATTTCCTATGGAGGGGGTTTGTTTCGTTACGTTTTGCTTAAGTACTCGGCCCCTGTTTGTCGTAGCCCAAAGTTTTTAGTATGGTTAGAAGGGGGACAATTTGTACTATAACATATCCTAAGGACATCCCCGTATCTCTAGTAGACACAGAGTTATGGGCCTGCAAAGTAAAGTCTAATGCATTTCCTATGGAGGGGTTGTTTGTTTACGTTTTGCTTAAGTACTCGGCCCCTGTTTGTCGTAGCTCAATGTTTTTAGTATGGTTAGATGGGGGACAAATTGAACTATAACATACTCTAAGGACATCCTCGTATCTCCAGTAGAAACAGAGTTACGAGCCTGCAAAGTATAGTCTAATGCATTTCCTATGGAGGGGGTTTGTTTCGTTACGTTTTGCTTAAGTACTCGGCCCCTGTTTGTCGTAGCCCAAAGTTTTTAGTATGGTTAGAAGGGGGACAATTTGGACTATAACATATCCTAAGGACATCCCCGTATCTCTAGTAGACACAGAGTTATGGGCCTGCAAAGTAAAGTCTAATGCATTTCCTAAGGAGGGGTTGTTTGTTTACGTTTAGCTTAATTACTCGGCCCCTGTTTGTCGTAGCCCAAAGTTTTTAGTTTGGTTAGAAGGGGGACAATTTGGACTATAACATATCCTAAGGACATCCCCGTATCTCTAGTAGACACAGAGTTATGGGCCTGCAAAGTAAAGTAAATGCATTTCCTATGGAGGGGTTGTTTGTTTACGTTTAGCTTAATTACTCGGCCCCTGTTTGTCGTAGCTCAATGTTTTTAGTATGGTTAGATGGGGGACAATTTGGACTATAACATATCCTAAGGACATCCTCGTATCTCCAGTAGAAACAGAGTTACGAGCCTGCAAAGTATAGTCTAATGCATTTCCTATGGAGGGGGTTTGTTTCGTTACGTTTTGCTTAAGTACTCGGCCCCTGTTTGTCGTAGCCCAAAGTTTTTAGTATGGTTAGATGGGGGACAAATTGGACTATAACATATCCTAAGGACATCCCCGTATCTCTAGTAGACACAGAGTTATGGGCCTGCAAAGTAAAGTAAATGCATTTCCTATGGAGGGGTTGTTTGTTTACGTTTAGCTTAATTACTCGGCCCCTGTTTGTCGTAGCTCAATGTTTTTAGTATGGTTAGATGGGGGACAATTTGGACTATAACATATCCTAAGGACATCCTCGTATCTCCAGTAGAAACAGAGTTACGAGCCTGCAAAGTATAGTCTAATGCATTTCCTATGGAGGGGGTTTGTTTCGTTACGTTTTGCTTAAGTACTCGGCCCCTGTTTGTCGTAGCCCAAAGTTTTTAGTATGGTTAGAAGGGGGACAATTTGTACTATAACATATCCTAAGGACATCCCCGTATCTCTAGTAGACACAGAGTTATGGGCCTGCAAAGTAAAGTCTAATGCATTTCCTATGGAGGGGTTGTTTGTTTACGTTTTGCTTAAGTACTCGGCCCCTGTTTGTCGTAGCTCAATGTTTTTAGTATGGTTAGATGGGGGACAAATTGAACTATAACATACTCTAAGGACATCCTCGTATCTCCAGTAGAAACAGAGTTACGAGCCTGCAAAGTATAGTCTAATGCATTTCCTATGGAGGGGGTTTGTTTCGTTACGTTTTGCTTAAGTACTCGGCCCCTGTTTGTCGTAGCCCAAAGTTTTTAGTATGGTTAGAAGGGGGACAATTTGGACTATAACATATCCTAAGGACATCCCCGTATCTCTAGTAGACACAGAGTTATGGGCCTGCAAAGTAAAGTCTAATGCATTTCCTAAGGAGGGGTTGTTTGTTTACGTTTAGCTTAATTACTCGGCCCCTGTTTGTCGTAGCCCAAAGTTTTTAGTTTGGTTAGAAGGGGGACAATTTGGACTATAACATATCCTAAGGACATCCCCGTATCTCTAGTAGACACAGAGTTATGGGCCTGCAAAGTAAAGTAAATGCATTTCCTATGGAGGGGTTGTTTGTTTACGTTTAGCTTAATTACTCGGCCCCTGTTTGTCGTAGCTCAATGTTTTTAGTATGGTTAGATGGGGGACAATTTGGACTATAACATATCCTAAGGACATCCTCGTATCTCCAGTAGAAACAGAGTTACGAGCCTGCAAAGTATAGTCTAATGCATTTCCTATGGAGGGGGTTTGTTTCGTTACGTTTTGCTTAAGTACTCGGCCCCTGTTTGTCGTAGCCCAAAGTTTTTAGTATGGTTAGATGGGGGACAAATTGGACTATAACATATCCTAAGGACATCCCCGTATCTCTAGTAGACACAGAGTTATGGGCCTGCAAAGTAAAGTAAATGCATTTCCTATGGAGGGGTTGTTTGTTTACGTTTAGCTTAATTACTCGGCCCCTGTTTGTCGTAGCTCAATGTTTTTAGTATGGTTAGATGGGGGACAATTTGGACTATAACATATCCTAAGGACATCCTCGTATCTCCAGTAGAAACAGAGTTACGAGCCTGCAAAGTATAGTCTAATGCATTTCCTATGGAGGGGGTTTGTTTCGTTACGTTTTGCTTAAGTACTCGGCCCCTGTTTGTCGTAGCCCAAAGTTTTTAGTATGGTTAGAAGGGGGACAATTTGTACTATAACATATCCTAAGGACATCCCCGTATCTCTAGTAGACACAGAGTTATGGGCCTGCAAAGTAAAGTCTAATGCATTTCCTATGGAGGGGTTGTTTGTTTACGTTTTGCTTAAGTACTCGGCCCCTGTTTGTCGTAGCTCAATGTTTTTAGTATGGTTAGATGGGGGACAAATTGAACTATAACATACTCTAAGGACATCCTCGTATCTCCAGTAGAAACAGAGTTACGAGCCTGCAAAGTATAGTCTAATGCATTTCCTATGGAGGGGGTTTGTTTCGTTACGTTTTGCTTAAGTACTCGGCCCCTGTTTGTCGTAGCCCAAAGTTTTTAGTATGGTTAGAAGGGGGACAATTTGGACTATAACATATCCTAAGGACATCCCCGTATCTCTAGTAGACACAGAGTTATGGGCCTGCAAAGTAAAGTCTAATGCATTTCCTATGGAGGGGTTGTTTGTTTACGTTTTGCTTAAGTACTCGGCCCCTGTTTGTCGTAGCTCAATGTTTTTAGTATGGTTAGATGGGCGACAAATTGAACTATAACATACTCTAAGGACATCCCCGTTTCTCCAGTAGAAACAGAGTTACGAGCCTGCAAAGTATAGTCTAATGCATTTCCTATGGAGGGGTTGTTTCTTTACGTTTTGCTTAAGTACTCGGCCCCTGTTTGTCGTAGCCCAAAGTTTTTAGTATGGTTAGATGGGGGACAAATTGTACTATAACATATCCTAAGGACATCCCCGTATCTCTAGTAGACACAGAGTTATGGGCCTGCAAAGTAAAGTCTAATGCATTTCCTATGGAGGGGTTGTTTGTTTACGTTTTGCTTAAGTACTCGGCCCCTGTTTGTCGTAGCTCAATGTTTTTAGTATGGTTAGATGGGGGACAAATTGAACTATAACATACTCTAAGGACATCCTCGTATCTCCAGTAGAAACAGAGTTACGAGCCTGCAAATTATAGTCTAATGCATTTCCTATGGAGGGGGTTTGTTTCGTTACGTTTTGCTTAAGTACTCGGCCCCTGTTTTTCGTAGCCCAAAGTTTTTAGTATGGTTAGAAGGGGGACAATTTGGACTATAACATATCCTAAGGACATCCCCGTATCTCTAGTAGACACAGAGTTATGGGCCTGCAAAGTAAAGTCTAATGCATTTCCTAAGGAGGGGTTGTTTGTTTACGTTTTGCTTAAGTACTCGGCCCCTGTTTGTCGTAGCTCAATGTTTTTAGTATGGTTAGATGGGGGACAAATTGAACTATAACATACTCTAAGGACATCCTCGTATCTCCAGTAGAAACAGAGTTACGAGCCTGAAAAGTATAGTCTAATGCATTTCCTATGGAGGGGTTGTTTCTTTACGTTTTGCTTAAGTACTCGGCCCCTGTTTGTCGTAGCCCAAAGTTTTTAGTATGGTTAGATGGGGGACAAATTGGACTATAACATATCCTAAGGACATCCCCGTATCTCTAGTAGACACAGAGTTATGGGCCTGCAAAGTAAAGTAAATGCATTTCCTATGGAGGGGTTGTTTGTTTGCGTTTAGCTTAAGTACTCGGCCCCTGTTTGTCGTAGCTCAATGTTTTTAGTATGGTTAGATGGGGGACAAATTGAACTATAACATACTCTAAGGAAATCCTCGTATCTCCAGTAGAAACAGAGTTACGAGCCTGAAAAGTATAGTCTAATGCATTTCCTATGGAGGGGTTGTTTCTTTACGTTTTGCTTAAGTACTCGGCCCCTGTTTGTCGTAGCCCAAAGTTTTTAGTATGGTTAGATGGGGGACAAATTGGACTATAACATATCCTAAGGACATCCCCGTATCTCTAGTAGACACAGAGTTATGGGCCTGCAAAGTAAAGTAAATGCATTTCCTATGGAGGGGTTGTTTGTTTACGTTTAGCTTAATTACTCGGCCCCTGTTTGTCGTAGCTCAATGTTTTTAGTATGGTTAGATGGGGGACAATTTGGACTATAACATATCCTAAGGACATCCTCGTATCTCCAGTAGAAACAGAGTTACGAGCCTGCAAAGTATAGTCTAATGCATTTCCTATGGAGGGGGTTTGTTTCGTTACGTTTTGCTTAAGTACTCGGCCCCTGTTTGTCGTAGCCCAAAGTTTTTAGTATGGTTAGATGGGGGACAAATTGGACTATAACATATCCTAAGGACATCCCCGTATCTCTAGTAGACACAGAGTTATGGGCCTGCAAAGTAAAGTAAATGCATTTCCTATGGAGGGGTTGTTTGTTTGCGTTTAGCTTAATTACTCGGCCCCTGTTTGTCGTAGCTCAATGTTTTTAGTATGGTTAGATGGGGGACAATTTGGACTATAACATATCCTAAGGACATCCTCGTATCTCCAGTAGAAACAGAGTTACGAGCCTGCAAAGTATAGTCTAATGCATTTCCTATGGAGGGGGTTTGTTTCGTTACGTTTTGCTTAAGTACTCGGCCCCTGTTTGTCGTAGCCCAAAGTTTTTAGTATGGTTAGATGGGGGACAAATTGGACTATAACATATCCTAAGGACATCCCCGTATCTCTAGTAGACACAGAGTTATGGGCCTGCAAAGTAAAGTAAATGCATTTCCTATGGAGGGGTTGTTTGTTTACGTTTAGCTTAATTACTCGGCCCCTGTTTGTCGTAGCTCAATGTTTTTAGTATGGTTAGATGGGGGACAATTTGGACTATAACATATCCTAAGGACATCCTCGTATCTCCAGTAGAAACAGAGTTACGAGCCTGCAAATTATAGTCTAATGCATTTCCTATGGAGGGGGTTTGTTTCGTTACGTTTTGCTTAAGTACTCGGCCCCTGTTTGTCGTAGCCCAAAGTTTTTAGTATGGTTAGAAGGGGGACAATTTGTACTATAACATATCCTAAGGACATCCCCGTATCTCTAGTAGACACAGAGTTATGGGCCTGCAAAGTAAAGTCTAATGCATTTCCTATGGAGGGGTTGTTTGTTTACGTTTTGCTTAAGTACTCGGCCCCTGTTTGTCGTAGCTCAATGTTTTTAGTATGGTTAGATGGGGGACAAATTGAACTATAACATACTCTAAGGACATCCTCGTATCTCCAGTAGAAACAGAGTTACGAGCCTGCAAAGTATAGTCTAATGCATTTCCTATGGAGGGGGTTTGTTTCGTTACGTTTTGCTTAAGTACTCGGCCCCTGTTTGTCGTAGCCCAAAGTTTTTAGTATGGTTAGAAGGGGGACAATTTGGACTATAACATATCCTAAGGACATCCCCGTATCTCTAGTAGACACAGAGTTATGGGCCTGCAAAGTAAAGTCTAATGCATTTCCTAAGGAGGGGTTGTTTGTTTACGTTTTGCTTAAGTACTCGGCCCCTGTTTGTCGTAGCTCAATGTTTTTAGTATGGTTAGATGGGGGACAAATTGAACTATAACATACTCTAAGGACATCCTCGTATCTCCAGTAGAAACAGAGTTACGAGCCTGAAAAGTATAGTCTAATGCATTTCCTATGGAGGGGTTGTTTCTTTACGTTTTGCTTAAGTACTCGGCCCCTGTTTGTCGTAGCCCAAAGTTTTTAGTATGGTTAGATGGGGGACAAATTGGACTATAACATATCCTAAGGACATCCCCGTATCTCTAGTAGACACAGAGTTATGGGCCTGCAAAGTAAAGTAAATGCATTTCCTATGGAGGGGTTGTTTGTTTACGTTTAGCTTAATTACTCGGCCCCTGTTTGTCGTAGCTCAATGTTTTTAGTATGGTTAGATGGGGGACAATTTGGACTATAACATATCCTAAGGACATCCTCGTATCTCCAGTAGAAACAGAGTTACGAGCCTGCAAAGTATAGTCTAATGCATTTCCTATGGAGGGGGTTTGTTTCGTTACGTTTTGCTTAAGTACTCGGCCCCTGTTTGTCGTAGCCCAAAGTTTTTAGTATGGTTAGATGGGGGACAAATTGGACTATAACATATCCTAAGGACATCCCCGTATCTCTAGTAGACACAGAGTTATGGGCCTGCAAAGTAAAGTAAATGCATTTCCTATGGAGGGGTTGTTTGTTTACGTTTAGCTTAATTACTCGGCCCCTGTTTGTCGTAGCTCAATGTTTTTAGTATGGTTAGATGGGGGACAATTTGGACTATAACATATCCTAAGGACATCCTCGTATCTCCAGTAGAAACAGAGTTACGAGCCTGCAAAGTATAGTCTAATGCATTTCCTATGGAGGGGGTTTGTTTCGTTACGTTTTGCTTAAGTACTCGGCCCCTGTTTGTCGTAGCCCAAAGTTTTTAGTATGGTTAGATGGGGGACAAATTGGACTATAACATATCCTAAGGACATCCCCGTATCTCTAGTAGACACAGAGTTATGGGCCTGCAAAGTAAAGTAAATGCATTTCCTATGGAGGGGTTGTTTGTTTACGTTTAGCTTAATTACTCGGCCCCTGTTTGTCGTAGCTCAATGTTTTTAGTATGGTTAGATGGGGGACAAATTGAACTATAACATACTCTAAGGACATCCTCGTATCTCCAGTAGAAACAGAGTTACGAGCCTGCAAAGTATAGTCTAATGCATTTCCTATGGAGGGGGTTTGTTTCGTTACGTTTTGCTTAAGTACTCGGCCCCTGTTTGTCGTAGCCCAAAGTTTTTAGTATGGTTAGAAGGGGGACAATTTGGACTATAACATATCCTAAGGACATCCCCGTATCTCTAGTAGACACAGAGTTATGGGCCTGCAAAGTAAAGTCTATTCATTTCCTATGGAGGGGTTGTTTGTTTACGTTTTGCTTAAGTACTCGGCCCCTGTTTGTCGTAGCTCAATGTTTTTAGTATGGTTAGATGGGGGACAAATTGAACTATAACATACTCTAAGGACATCCCCGTTTCTCCAGTAGAAACAGAGTTACGAGCCTGCAAAGTATAGTCTAATGCATTTCCTATGGAGGGGTTGTTTCTTTACGTTTTGCTTAAGTACTCGGCCCCTGTTTGTCGTAGCCCAAAGTTTTTAGTATGGTTAGATGGGGGACAAATTGTACTATAACATATCCTAAGGACATCCCCGTATCTCTAGTAGACACAGAGTTATGGGCCTGCAAAGTAAAGTCTAATGCATTTCCTATGGAGGGGTTGTTTGTTTACGTTTTGCTTAAGTACTCGGCCCCTGTTTGTCGTAGCTCAATGTTTTTAGTATGGTTAGATGGGGGACAAATTGAACTATAACATACTCTAAGGACATCCCCGTATCTCCAGTAGAAACAGAGTTACGAGCCTGCAAAGTATAGTCTAATGCATTTCCTATGGAGGGGGTTTGTTTCTTTACGTTTTGCTTAAGTACTCGGCCCCTGTTTGTCGTAGCCCAAAGTTTTTAGTATGGTTAGAAGGGGGACAATTTGGACTATAACATATCCTAAGGACATCCCCGTATCTCTAGTAGACACAGAGTTATGGGCCTGCAAAGTAAAGTAAATGCATTTCCTATGGAGGGGTTGTTTGTTTACGTTTTGCTTACGTACTCGGCCCCTGTTTGTCGTAGCCCAAAGTTTTTAGTATGGTTAGAAGGGGGACAATTTGGACTATAACATATCCTAAGGACATCCCCGTATCTCTAGTAGACACAGAGTTATGGGCCTGCAAAGTAAAGTCTATTCATTTCCTATGGAGGGGTTGTTTGTTTACGTTTTGCTTAAGTACTCGGCCCCTGTTTGTCGTAGCTCAATGTTTTTAGTATGGTTAGATGGGGGACAAATTGAACTATAACATACTCTAAGGACATCCCCGTTTCTCCAGTAGAAACAGAGTTACGAGCCTGCAAAGTATAGTCTAATGCATTTCCTATGGAGGGGTTGTTTCTTTACGTTTTGCTTAAGTACTCGGCCCCTGTTTGTCGTAGCCCAAAGTTTTTAGTATGGTTAGATGGGGGACAAATTGTACTATAACATATCCTAAGGACATCCCCGTATCTCTAGTAGACACAGAGTTATGGGCCTGCAAAGTAAAGTCTAATGCATTTCCTATGGAGGGGTTGTTTGTTTACGTTTTGCTTAAGTACTCGGCCCCTGTTTGTCGTAGCTCAATGTTTTTAGTATGGTTAGATGGGGGACAAATTGAACTATAACATACTCTAAGGACATCCCCGTATCTCCAGTAGAAACAGAGTTACGAGCCTGCAAAGTATAGTCTAATGCATTTCCTATGGAGGGGGTTTGTTTCTTTACGTTTTGCTTAAGTACTCGGCCCCTGTTTGTCGTAGCCCAAAGTTTTTAGTATGGTTAGAAGGGGGACAATTTGGACTATAACATATCCTAAGGACATCCCCGTATCTCTAGTAGACACAGAGTTATGGGCCTGCAAAGTAAAGTAAATGCATTTCCTATGGAGGGGTTGTTTGTTTACGTTTTGCTTAAGTACTCGGCCCCTGTTTGTCGTAGCTCAATGTTTTTAGTATGGTTAGATGGGGGACAAATTGAACTATAACATACTCTAAGGACATCCCCGTATCTCCAGTAGAAACAGAGTTACGAGCCTGCAAAGTATAGTCTAATGCATTTCCTATGGAGGGGGTTTGTTTCTTTACGTTTTGCTTAAGTACTCGGCCCCTGTTTGTCGTAGCCCAAAGTTTTTAGTATGGTTAGAAGGGGGACAATTTGGACTATAACATATCCTAAGGACATCCCCGTATCTCTAGTAGACACAGAGTTATGGGCCTGCAAAGTAAAGTCTATTCATTTCCTATGGAGGGGTTGTTTGTTTACGTTTTGCTTAAGTACTCGGCCCCTGTTTGTCGTAGCTCAATGTTTTTAGTATGGTTAGATGGGGGACAAATTGAACTATAACATACTCTAAGGACATCCCCGTTTCTCCAGTAGAAACAGAGTTACGAGCCTGCAAAGTATAGTCTAATGCATTTCCTATGGAGGGGTTGTTTCTTTACGTTTTGCTTAAGTACTCGGCCCCTGTTTGTCGTAGCCCAAAGTTTTTAGTATGGTTAGATGGGGGACAAATTGTACTATAACATATCCTAAGGACATCCCCGTATCTCTAGTAGACACAGAGTTATGGGCCTGCAAAGTAAAGTCTAATGCATTTCCTATGGAGGGGTTGTTTGTTTACGTTTTGCTTAAGTACTCGGCCCCTGTTTGTCGTAGCTCAATGTTTTTAGTATGGTTAGATGGGGGACAAATTGAACTATAACATACTCTAAGGACATCCCCGTATCTCCAGTAGAAACAGAGTTACGAGCCTGCAAAGTATAGTCTAATGCATTTCCTATGGAGGGGGTTTGTTTCTTTACGTTTTGCTTAAGTACTCGGCCCCTGTTTGTCGTAGCCCAAAGTTTTTAGTATGGTTAGAAGGGGGACAATTTGGACTATAACATATCCTAAGGACATCCCCGTATCTCTAGTAGACACAGAGTTATGGGCCTGCAAAGTAAAGTAAATGCATTTCCTATGGAGGGGTTGTTTGTTTACGTTTTGCTTAAGTACTCGGCCCCTGTTTGTCGTAGCTCAATGTTTTTAGTATGGTTAGATGGGGGACAAATTGAACTATAACATACTCTAAGGACATCCCCGTATCTCCAGTAGAAACAGAGTTACGAGCCTGCAAAGTATAGTCTAATGCATTTCCTATGGAGGGGGTTTGTTTCTTTACGTTTTGCTTAAGTACTCGGCCCCTGTTTGTCGTAGCCCAAAGTTTTTAGTATGGTTAGAAGGGGGACAATTTGGACTATAACATATCCTAAGGACATCCCCGTATCTCTAGTAGACACAGAGTTATGGGCCTGCAAAGTAAAGTAAATGCATTTCCTATGGAGGGGTTGTTTGTTTACGTTTTGCTTAAGTACTCGGCCCCTGTTTGTCGTAGCTCAATGTTTTTAGTATGGTTAGATGGGGGACAATTTGGACTATAACATATCCTAAGGACATCCTCGTATCTCCAGTAGAAACAGAGTTACGAGCCTGCAAAGTATAGTCTAATGCATTTCCTATGGAGGGGGTTTGTTTCTTTACGTTTTGCTTAAGTACTCGGCCCCTGTTTGTCGTAGCCCAAAGTTTTTAGTATGGTTAGAAGGGGGACAATTTGGACTATAACATATCCTAAGGACATCCCCGTATCTCTAGTAGACACAGAGTTATGGGCCTGCAAAGTAAAGTAAATGCATTTCCTATGGAGGGGTTGTTTGTTTACGTTTTGCTTACGTACTCGGCCCCTGTTTGTCGTAGCCCAAAGTTTTTAGTATGGTTAGAAGGGGGACAATTTGGACTATAACATATCCTAAGGACATCCCCGTATCTCTAGTAGACACAGAGTTATGGGCCTGCAAAGTAAAGTCTATTCATTTCCTATGGAGGGGTTGTTTGTTTACGTTTTGCTTAAGTACTCGGCCCCTGTTTGTCGTAGCTCAATGTTTTTAGTATGGTTAGATGGGGGACAAATTGAACTATAACATACTCTAAGGACATCCCCGTTTCTCCAGTAGAAACAGAGTTACGAGCCTGCAAAGTATAGTCTAATGCATTTCCTATGGAGGGGTTGTTTCTTTACGTTTTGCTTAAGTACTCGGCCCCTGTTTGTCGTAGCCCAAAGTTTTTAGTATGGTTAGATGGGGGACAAATTGTACTATAACATATCCTAAGGACATCCCCGTATCTCTAGTAGACACAGAGTTATGGGCCTGCAAAGTAAAGTCTAATGCATTTCCTATGGAGGGGTTGTTTGTTTACGTTTTGCTTAAGTACTCGGCCCCTGTTTGTCGTAGCTCAATGTTTTTAGTATGGTTAGATGGGGGACAAATTGAACTATAACATACTCTAAGGACATCCCCGTATCTCCAGTAGAAACAGAGTTACGAGCCTGCAAAGTATAGTCTAATGCATTTCCTATGGAGGGGGTTTGTTTCTTTACGTTTTGCTTAAGTACTCGGCCCCTGTTTGTCGTAGCCCAAAGTTTTTAGTATGGTTAGAAGGGGGACAATTTGGACTATAACATATCCTAAGGACATCCCCGTATCTCTAGTAGACACAGAGTTATGGGCCTGCAAAGTAAAGTAAATGCATTTCCTATGGAGGGGTTGTTTGTTTACGTTTTGCTTAAGTACTCGGCCCCTGTTTGTCGTAGCTCAATGTTTTTAGTATGGTTAGATGGGGGACAAATTGAACTATAACATACTCTAAGGACATCCCCGTATCTCCAGTAGAAACAGAGTTACGAGCCTGCAAAGTATAGTCTAATGCATTTCCTATGGAGGGGGTTTGTTTCTTTACGTTTTGCTTAAGTACTCGGCCCCTGTTTGTCGTAGCCCAAAGTTTTTAGTATGGTTAGAAGGGGGACAATTTGGACTATAACATATCCTAAGGACATCCCCGTATCTCTAGTAGACACAGAGTTATGGGCCTGCAAAGTAAAGTCTATTCATTTCCTATGGAGGGGTTGTTTGTTTACGTTTTGCTTAAGTACTCGGCCCCTGTTTGTCGTAGCTCAATGTTTTTAGTATGGTTAGATGGGGGACAAATTGAACTATAACATACTCTAAGGACATCCCCGTTTCTCCAGTAGAAACAGAGTTACGAGCCTGCAAAGTATAGTCTAATGCATTTCCTATGGAGGGGTTGTTTCTTTACGTTTTGCTTAAGTACTCGGCCCCTGTTTGTCGTAGCCCAAAGTTTTTAGTATGGTTAGATGGGGGACAAATTGTACTATAACATATCCTAAGGACATCCCCGTATCTCTAGTAGACACAGAGTTATGGGCCTGCAAAGTAAAGTCTAATGCATTTCCTATGGAGGGGTTGTTTGTTTACGTTTTGCTTAAGTACTCGGCCCCTGTTTGTCGTAGCTCAATGTTTTTAGTATGGTTAGATGGGGGACAAATTGAACTATAACATACTCTAAGGACATCCCCGTATCTCCAGTAGAAACAGAGTTACGAGCCTGCAAAGTATAGTCTAATGCATTTCCTATGGAGGGGGTTTGTTTCTTTACGTTTTGCTTAAGTACTCGGCCCCTGTTTGTCGTAGCCCAAAGTTTTTAGTATGGTTAGAAGGGGGACAATTTGGACTATAACATATCCTAAGGACATCCCCGTATCTCTAGTAGACACAGAGTTATGGGCCTGCAAAGTAAAGTAAATGCATTTCCTATGGAGGGGTTGTTTGTTTACGTTTTGCTTAAGTACTCGGCCCCTGTTTGTCGTAGCTCAATGTTTTTAGTATGGTTAGATGGGGGACAAATTGAACTATAACATACTCTAAGGACATCCCCGTATCTCCAGTAGAAACAGAGTTACGAGCCTGCAAAGTATAGTCTAATGCATTTCCTATGGAGGGGGTTTGTTTCTTTACGTTTTGCTTAAGTACTCGGCCCCTGTTTGTCGTAGCCCAAAGTTTTTAGTATGGTTAGAAGGGGGACAATTTGGACTATAACATATCCTAAGGACATCCCCGTATCTCTAGTAGACACAGAGTTATGGGCCTGCAAAGTAAAGTAAATGCATTTCCTATGGAGGGGTTGTTTGTTTACGTTTTGCTTAAGTACTCGGCCCCTGTTTGTCGTAGCTCAATGTTTTTAGTATGGTTAGATGGGGGACAATTTGGACTATAACATATCCTAAGGACATCCTCGTATCTCCAGTAGAAACAGAGTTACGAGCCTGCAAAGTATAGTCTAATGCATTTCCTATGGAGGGGGTTTGTTTCTTTACGTTTTGCTTAAGTACTCGGCCCCTGTTTGTCGTAGCCCAAAGTTTTTAGTATGGTTAGAAGGGGGACAATTTGGACTATAACATATCCTAAGGACATCCCCGTATCTCTAGTAGACACAGAGTTATGGGCCTGCAAAGTAAAGTAAATGCATTTCCTATGGAGGGGTTGTTTGTTTACGTTTTGCTTACGTACTCGGCCCCTGTTTGTCGTAGCCCAAAGTTTTTAGTATGGTTAGAAGGGGGACAATTTGGACTATAACATATCCTAAGGACATCCCCGTATCTCTAGTAGACACAGAGTTATGGGCCTGCAAAGTAAAGTCTATTCATTTCCTATGGAGGGGTTGTTTGTTTACGTTTTGCTTAAGTACTCGGCCCCTGTTTGTCGTAGCTCAATGTTTTTAGTATGGTTAGATGGGGGACAAATTGAACTATAACATACTCTAAGGACATCCCCGTTTCTCCAGTAGAAACAGAGTTACGAGCCTGCAAAGTATAGTCTAATGCATTTCCTATGGAGGGGTTGTTTCTTTACGTTTTGCTTAAGTACTCGGCCCCTGTTTGTCGTAGCCCAAAGTTTTTAGTATGGTTAGATGGGGGACAAATTGTACTATAACATATCCTAAGGACATCCCCGTATCTCTAGTAGACACAGAGTTATGGGCCTGCAAAGTAAAGTCTAATGCATTTCCTATGGAGGGGTTGTTTGTTTACGTTTTGCTTAAGTACTCGGCCCCTGTTTGTCGTAGCTCAATGTTTTTAGTATGGTTAGATGGGGGACAAATTGAACTATAACATACTCTAAGGACATCCCCGTATCTCCAGTAGAAACAGAGTTACGAGCCTGCAAAGTATAGTCTAATGCATTTCCTATGGAGGGGGTTTGTTTCTTTACGTTTTGCTTAAGTACTCGGCCCCTGTTTGTCGTAGCCCAAAGTTTTTAGTATGGTTAGAAGGGGGACAATTTGGACTATAACATATCCTAAGGACATCCCCGTATCTCTAGTAGACACAGAGTTATGGGCCTGCAAAGTAAAGTAAATGCATTTCCTATGGAGGGGTTGTTTGTTTACGTTTTGCTTAAGTACTCGGCCCCTGTTTGTCGTAGCTCAATGTTTTTAGTATGGTTAGATGGGGGACAATTTGGACTATAACATATCCTAAGGACATCCTCGTATCTCCAGTAGAAACAGAGTTACGAGCCTGCAAAGTATAGTCTAATGCATTTCCTATGGAGGGGGTTTGTTTCGTTACGTTTTGCTTAAGTACTCGGCCCCTGTTTGTCGTAGCCCAAAGTTTTTAGTATGGTTAGATGGGGGACAAATTGGACTATAATATATCCTAAGGACATCCCCGTATCTCCAGTAGAAACAGAGTTACCGTCCTGCAAAGTATAGTCTAATGCATTTCCTATGGAGGGGGTTTGTTTCGTTACGTTTGCTTAAGTACTCGGCCCCTGTTTGTCGTAGCCCAAAGTTTTTAGTATGGTTAGATGGGGGACAAATTGGACTATAACATATCCTAAGGACATCCCCGTATCTCTAGTAGACACAGAGTTATGGGCCTGCAAAGTAAAGTCTAATGCATTTCCTATGGAGGGGTTGTTTGTTTACGTTTTGCTTAAGTACTCGGCCCCTGTTTGTCGTAGCTCAATGTTTTTAGTATGGTTAGATGGGGGAAAAATTGAACTATAACATACTCTAAGGACATCCTCGTATCTCCAGTAGAAACAGAGTTACGAGCCTGCAAAGTATAGTCTAATGCATTTCCTATGGAGGGGTTGTTTGTTTACGTTTTGCTTAAGTACTCGGCCCCTGTTTGTCGTAGCCCAAAGTTTTTAGTATGGTTAGAAGGGGGACAATTTGGACTATAACATATCCTAAGGACATCCCCGTATCTCTAGTAGACACAGAGTTATGGGCCTGCAAAGTAAAGTAAATGCATTTCCTATGGAGGGGTTGTTTGTTTACGTTTTGCTTACGTACTCGGCCCCTGTTTGTCGTAGCCCAAAGTTTTTAGTATGGTTAGAAGGGGGACAATTTGGACTATAACATATCCTAAGGACATCCCCGTATCTCTAGTAGACACAGAGTTATGGGCCTGCAAAGTAAAGTAAATGCATTTCCTATGGAGGGGTTGTTTGTTTACGTTTTGCTTACGTACTCGGCCCCTGTTTGTCGTAGCCCAAAGTTTTTAGTATGGTTAGAAGGGGGACAATTTGGACTATAACATATCCTAAGGACATCCCCGTATCTCTAGTAGACACAGAGTTATGGGCCTGCAAAGTAAAGTCTATTCATTTCCTATGGAGGGGTTGTTTGTTTACGTTTTGCTTAAGTACTCGGCCCCTGTTTGTCGTAGCTCAATGTTTTTAGTATGGTTAGATGGGGGACAAATTGAACTATAACATACTCTAAGGACATCCCCGTTTCTCCAGTAGAAACAGAGTTACGAGCCTGCAAAGTATAGTCTAATGCATTTCCTATGGAGGGGTTGTTTCTTTACGTTTTGCTTAAGTACTCGGCCCCTGTTTGTCGTAGCCCAAAGTTTTTAGTATGGTTAGATGGGGGACAAATTGTACTATAACATATCCTAAGGACATCCCCGTATCTCTAGTAGACACAGAGTTATGGGCCTGCAAAGTAAAGTCTAATGCATTTCCTATGGAGGGGTTGTTTGTTTACGTTTTGCTTAAGTACTCGGCCCCTGTTTGTCGTAGCTCAATGTTTTTAGTATGGTTAGATGGGGGACAAATTGAACTATAACATACTCTAAGGACATCCCCGTATCTCCAGTAGAAACAGAGTTACGAGCCTGCAAAGTATAGTCTAATGCATTTCCTATGGAGGGGGTTTGTTTCTTTACGTTTTGCTTAAGTACTCGGCCCCTGTTTGTCGTAGCCCAAAGTTTTTAGTATGGTTAGAAGGGGGACAATTTGGACTATAACATATCCTAAGGACATCCCCGTATCTCTAGTAGACACAGAGTTATGGGCCTGCAAAGTAAAGTAAATGCATTTCCTATGGAGGGGTTGTTTGTTTACGTTTTGCTTAAGTACTCGGCCCCTGTTTGTCGTAGCTCAATGTTTTTAGTATGGTTAGATGGGGGACAATTTGGACTATAACATATCCTAAGGACATCCTCGTATCTCCAGTAGAAACAGAGTTACGAGCCTGCAAAGTATAGTCTAATGCATTTCCTATGGAGGGGTTGTTTGTTTACGTTTTGCTTAAGTACTCGGCCCCTGTTTGTCGTAGCTCAATGTTTTTAGTATGGTTAGATGGGGGACAATTTGGACTATAACATATCCTAAGGACATCCTCGTATCTCCAGTAGAAACAGAGTTACGAGCCTGCAAAGTATAGTCTAATGCATTTCCTATGGAGGGGGTTTGTTTCGTTACGTTTTGCTTAAGTACTCGGCCCCTGTTTGTCGTAGCCCAAAGTTTTTAGTATGGTTAGATGGGGGACAAATTGGACTATAACATATCCTAAGGACATCCCCGTATCTCTAGTAGACACAGAGTTATGGGCCTGCAAAGTAAAGTCTAATGCATTTCCTATGGAGGGGTTGTTTGTTTACGTTTTGCTTAAGTACTCGGCCCCTGTTTGTCGTAGCTCAATGTTTTTAGTATGGTTAGATGGGGGACAAATTGAACTATAACATACTCTAAGGACATCCTCGTATCTCCAGTAGAAACAGAGTTACGAGCCTGCAAAGCATAGTCTAATGCATTTCCTATGGAGGGGTTGTTTCTTTACGTTTTGCTTAAGTACTCGGCCCCTGTTTGTCGTAGCCCAAAGTTTTTAGTATGGTTAGATGGGGGACAAATTGGACTATAACATACTCTAAGGACATCCCCGTATCTCCAGTAGAAACAGAGTTACGAGCCTGAAAAGTATAGTCTAATGCATTTCCTATGGAGGGGTTGTTTCTTTACGTTTTGCTTAAGTACTCGGCCCCTGTTTGTCGTAGCCCAAAGTTTTTAGTATGGTTAGATGGGGGACAAATTGGACTATAACATATCCTAAGGACATCCCCGTATCTCTAGTAGACACAGAGTTATGGGCCTGCAAAGTAAAGTAAATGCATTTCCTATGGAGGGGTTGTTTGTTTACGTTTAGCTTAATTACTCGGCCCCTGTTTGTCGTAGCTCAATGTTTTTAGTATGGTTAGATGGGGGACAATTTGGACTATAACATATCCTAAGGACATCCTCGTATCTCCAGTAGAAACAGAGTTACGAGCCTGCAAAGTATAGTCTAATGCATTTCCTATGGAGGGGGTTTGTTTCGTTACGTTTTGCTTAAGTACTCGGCCCCTGTTTGTCGTAGCCCAAAGTTTTTAGTATGGTTAGAAGGGGGACAATTTGGACTATAACATATCCTAAGGACATCCCCGTATCTCTAGTAGACACAGAGTTATGGGCCTGCAAAGTAAAGTCTAATGCATTTCCTATGGAGGGGTTGTTTGTTTACGTTTTGCTTGAGTACTCGGCCCCTGTTTGTCGTAGCTCAATGTTTTTAGTATGGTTAGATGGGGGACAAATTGAACTATAACATACTCAAAGGACATCCCCGTATCTCCAGTAGAAACAGAGTTACGAGCCTGCAAATTATAGTCTAATGCATTTCCTATGGAGGGGGTTTGTTTCGTTACGTTTTGCTTAAGTACTCGGCCCCTGTTTGTCGTAGCCCAAAGTTTTTAGTATGGTTAGAAGGGGGACAATTTGGACTATAACATATCCTAAGGACATCCCCGTATCTCTAGTAGACACAGAGTTATGGGCCTGCAAAGTAAAGTCTAATGCATTTCCTATGGAGGGGTTGTTTGTTTACGTTTTGCTTAAGTACTCGGCCCCTGTTTGTCGTAGCTCAATGTTTTAGTATGGTTAGATGGGGGACAAATTGAACTATAACGTACTCAAAGGACATCCCCGTATCTCCAGTAGAAACAGAGTTACGAGCCTGCAAAGTATAGTCTAATGCATTTCCTATGGAGGGGGTTTGTTTCGTTACGTTTTGCTTAAGTACTCGGCCCCTGTTTGTCGTAGCCCAAAGTTTTTAGTATGGTTAGAAGGGGGACAATTTGGACTATAACATATCCTAAGGACATCCCCGTATCTCTAGTAGACACAGAGTTATGGGCCTGCAAAGTAAAGTCTAATGCATTTCCTATGGAGGGGTTGTTTGTTTACGTTTAGCTTAATTACTCGGCCCCTGTTTGTCGTAGCTCAATGTTTTTAGTATGGTTAGATGGGGGACAATTTGGACTATAACATATCCTAAGGACATCCTCGTATCTCCAGTAGAAACAGAGTTACGAGCCTGCAAAGTATAGTCTAATGCATTTCCTATGGAGGTGTTGTTTGTTTACGTTTAGCTTAATTACTCGGCCCCTGTTTGTCGTAGCCCAAAGTTTTAAGTATGGTTAGATGGGGGACAATTTGGACTATAACATATCCTAAGGACATCCTCGTATCTCCAGTAGAAACAGAGTTACGAGCCTGCAAAGTATAGTCTAATGCATTTCCTATGGAGGGGGTTTGTTTCGTTACGTTTTGCTTAAGTACTCGGCCCCTGTTTGTCGTAGCCCAAAGTTTTTAGTATGGTTAGAAGGGGGACAATTTGGACTATAACATATCCTAAGGACATCCCCGTATCTCTAGTAGACACAGAGTTATGGGCCTGCAAAGTAAAGTCTAATGCATTTCCTATGGAGGGGTTGTTTGTTTACGTTTTGCTTAAGTACTCGGCCCCTGTTTGTCGTAGCTCAATGTTTTTAGTATGGTTAGATGGGGGAAAAATTGAACTATAACATACTCTAAGGACATCCTCGTATCTCCAGTAGAAACAGAGTTACGAGCCTGCAAAGTATAGTCTAATGCATTTCCTATGGAGGGGTTGTTTGTTTACGTTTTGCTTAAGTACTCGGCCCCTGTTTGTCGTAGCCCAAAGTTTTTAGTATGGTTAGAAGGGGGACAATTTGGACTATAACATATCCTAAGGACATCCCCGTATCTCTAGTAGACACAGAGTTATGGGCCTGCAAAGTAAAGTAAATGCATTTCCTATGGAGGGGTTGTTTGTTTACGTTTTGCTTACGTACTCGGCCCCTGTTTGTCGTAGCCCAAAGTTTTTAGTATGGTTAGAAGGGGGACAATTTGGACTATAACATATCCTAAGGACATCCCCGTATCTCTAGTAGACACAGAGTTATGGGCCTGCAAAGTAAAGTAAATGCATTTCCTATGGAGGGGTTGTTTGTTTACGTTTTGCTTACGTACTCGGCCCCTGTTTGTCGTAGCCCAAAGTTTTTAGTATGGTTAGAAGGGGGACAATTTGGACTATAACATATCCTAAGGACATCCCCGTATCTCTAGTAGACACAGAGTTATGGGCCTGCAAAGTAAAGTCTATTCATTTCCTATGGAGGGGTTGTTTGTTTACGTTTTGCTTAAGTACTCGGCCCCTGTTTGTCGTAGCTCAATGTTTTTAGTATGGTTAGATGGGGGACAAATTGAACTATAACATACTCTAAGGACATCCCCGTTTCTCCAGTAGAAACAGAGTTACGAGCCTGCAAAGTATAGTCTAATGCATTTCCTATGGAGGGGTTGTTTCTTTACGTTTTGCTTAAGTACTCGGCCCCTGTTTGTCGTAGCCCAAAGTTTTTAGTATGGTTAGATGGGGGACAAATTGTACTATAACATATCCTAAGGACATCCCCGTATCTCTAGTAGACACAGAGTTATGGGCCTGCAAAGTAAAGTCTAATGCATTTCCTATGGAGGGGTTGTTTGTTTACGTTTTGCTTAAGTACTCGGCCCCTGTTTGTCGTAGCTCAATGTTTTTAGTATGGTTAGATGGGGGACAAATTGAACTATAACATACTCTAAGGACATCCCCGTATCTCCAGTAGAAACAGAGTTACGAGCCTGCAAAGTATAGTCTAATGCATTTCCTATGGAGGGGGTTTGTTTCTTTACGTTTTGCTTAAGTACTCGGCCCCTGTTTGTCGTAGCCCAAAGTTTTTAGTATGGTTAGAAGGGGGACAATTTGGACTATAACATATCCTAAGGACATCCCCGTATCTCTAGTAGACACAGAGTTATGGGCCTGCAAAGTAAAGTAAATGCATTTCCTATGGAGGGGTTGTTTGTTTACGTTTTGCTTAAGTACTCGGCCCCTGTTTGTCGTAGCTCAATGTTTTTAGTATGGTTAGATGGGGGACAATTTGGACTATAACATATCCTAAGGACATCCTCGTATCTCCAGTAGAAACAGAGTTACGAGCCTGCAAAGTATAGTCTAATGCATTTCCTATGGAGGGGTTGTTTGTTTACGTTTTGCTTAAGTACTCGGCCCCTGTTTGTCGTAGCTCAATGTTTTTAGTATGGTTAGATGGGGGACAATTTGGACTATAACATATCCTAAGGACATCCTCGTATCTCCAGTAGAAACAGAGTTACGAGCCTGCAAAGTATAGTCTAATGCATTTCCTATGGAGGGGGTTTGTTTCGTTACGTTTTGCTTAAGTACTCGGCCCCTGTTTGTCGTAGCCCAAAGTTTTTAGTATGGTTAGATGGGGGACAAATTGGACTATAACATATCCTAAGGACATCCCCGTATCTCTAGTAGACACAGAGTTATGGGCCTGCAAAGTAAAGTCTAATGCATTTCCTATGGAGGGGTTGTTTGTTTACGTTTTGCTTAAGTACTCGGCCCCTGTTTGTCGTAGCTCAATGTTTTTAGTATGGTTAGATGGGGGACAAATTGAACTATAACATACTCTAAGGACATCCTCGTATCTCCAGTAGAAACAGAGTTACGAGCCTGCAAAGCATAGTCTAATGCATTTCCTATGGAGGGGTTGTTTCTTTACGTTTTGCTTAAGTACTCGGCCCCTGTTTGTCGTAGCCCAAAGTTTTTAGTATGGTTAGATGGGGGACAAATTGGACTATAACATACTCTAAGGACATCCCCGTATCTCCAGTAGAAACAGAGTTACGAGCCTGAAAAGTATAGTCTAATGCATTTCCTATGGAGGGGTTGTTTCTTTACGTTTTGCTTAAGTACTCGGCCCCTGTTTGTCGTAGCCCAAAGTTTTTAGTATGGTTAGATGGGGGACAAATTGGACTATAACATATCCTAAGGACATCCCCGTATCTCTAGTAGACACAGAGTTATGGGCCTGCAAAGTAAAGTAAATGCATTTCCTATGGAGGGGTTGTTTGTTTACGTTTAGCTTAATTACTCGGCCCCTGTTTGTCGTAGCTCAATGTTTTTAGTATGGTTAGATGGGGGACAATTTGGACTATAACATATCCTAAGGACATCCTCGTATCTCCAGTAGAAACAGAGTTACGAGCCTGCAAAGTATAGTCTAATGCATTTCCTATGGAGGGGGTTTGTTTCGTTACGTTTTGCTTAAGTACTCGGCCCCTGTTTGTCGTAGCCCAAAGTTTTTAGTATGGTTAGAAGGGGGACAATTTGGACTATAACATATCCTAAGGACATCCCCGTATCTCTAGTAGACACAGAGTTATGGGCCTGCAAAGTAAAGTCTAATGCATTTCCTATGGAGGGGTTGTTTGTTTACGTTTTGCTTGAGTACTCGGCCCCTGTTTGTCGTAGCTCAATGTTTTTAGTATGGTTAGATGGGGGACAAATTGAACTATAACATACTCAAAGGACATCCCCGTATCTCCAGTAGAAACAGAGTTACGAGCCTGCAAATTATAGTCTAATGCATTTCCTATGGAGGGGGTTTGTTTCGTTACGTTTTGCTTAAGTACTCGGCCCCTGTTTGTCGTAGCCCAAAGTTTTTAGTATGGTTAGAAGGGGGACAATTTGGACTATAACATATCCTAAGGACATCCCCGTATCTCTAGTAGACACAGAGTTATGGGCCTGCAAAGTAAAGTCTAATGCATTTCCTATGGAGGGGTTGTTTGTTTACGTTTTGCTTAAGTACTCGGCCCCTGTTTGTCGTAGCTCAATGTTTTAGTATGGTTAGATGGGGGACAAATTGAACTATAACGTACTCAAAGGACATCCCCGTATCTCCAGTAGAAACAGAGTTACGAGCCTGCAAAGTATAGTCTAATGCATTTCCTATGGAGGGGGTTTGTTTCGTTACGTTTTGCTTAAGTACTCGGCCCCTGTTTGTCGTAGCCCAAAGTTTTTAGTATGGTTAGAAGGGGGACAATTTGGACTATAACATATCCTAAGGACATCCCCGTATCTCTAGTAGACACAGAGTTATGGGCCTGCAAAGTAAAGTCTAATGCATTTCCTATGGAGGGGTTGTTTGTTTACGTTTAGCTTAATTACTCGGCCCCTGTTTGTCGTAGCTCAATGTTTTTAGTATGGTTAGATGGGGGACAATTTGGACTATAACATATCCTAAGGACATCCTCGTATCTCCAGTAGAAACAGAGTTACGAGCCTGCAAAGTATAGTCTAATGCATTTCCTATGGAGGTGTTGTTTGTTTACGTTTAGCTTAATTACTCGGCCCCTGTTTGTCGTAGCCCAAAGTTTTAAGTATGGTTAGATGGGGGACAATTTGGACTATAACATATCCTAAGGACATCCTCGTATCTCCAGTAGAAACAGAGTTACGAGCCTGCAAAGTATAGTCTAATGCATTTCCTATGGAGGGGGTTTGTTTCGTTACGTTTTGCTTAAGTACTCGGCCCCTGTTTGTCGTAGCCCAAAGTTTTTAGTATGGTTAGAAGGGGGACAATTTGGACTATAACATATCCTAAGGACATCCCCGTATCTCTAGTAGACACAGAGTTATGGGCCTGCAAAGTAAAGTCTAATGCATTTCCTATGGAGGGGTTGTTTGTTTACGTTTTGCTTAAGTACTCGGCCCCTGTTTGTCGTAGCTCAATGTTTTTAAAATGGTTAGATGGGGGACAAATTGAACTATAACATACTCTAAGGACATCCCCGTATCTCCAGTAGAAACAGAGTTACGAGCCTGAAAAGTATAGTCTAATGCATTTCCTATGGAGGGGTTGTTTCTTTACGTTTTGCTTAAGTACTCGGCCCCTGTTTGTCGTAGCCCAAAGTTTTTAGTATGGTTAGATGGGGGACAAATTGGACTATAACATATCCTAAGGACATCCCCGTATCTCTAGTAGACACAGAGTTATGGGCCTGCAAAGTAAAGTAAATGCATTTCCTATGGAGGGGTTGTTTGTTTACGTTTAGCTTAATTACTCGGCCCCTGTTTGTCGTAGCTCAATGTTTTTAGTATGGTTAGATGGGGGACAATTTGGACTATAACATATCCTAAGGACATCCTCGTATCTCCAGTAGAAACAGAGTTACGAGCCTGCAAAGTATAGTCTAATGCATTTCCTATGGAGGGGGTTTGTTTCGTTACGTTTTGCTTAAGTACTCGGCCCCTGTTTGTCGTAGCCCAAAGTTTTTAGTATGGTTAGAAGGGGGACAATTTGGACTATAACATATCCTAAGGACATCCTCGTATCTCCAGTAGAAACAGAGTTACGAGCCTGCAAAGTATAGTCTAATGCATTTCCTATGGAGGGGGTTTGTTTCGTTACGTTTTGCTTAAGTACTCGGCCCCTGTTTGTCGTAGCCCAAAGTTTTTAGTATGGTTAGAAGGGGGACAATTTGGACTATAACATATCCTAAGGACATCCCCGTATCTCTAGTAGACACAGAGTTATGGGCCTGCAAAGTAAAGTAAATGCATTTCCTATGGAGGGGTTGTTTGTTTACGTTTTGCTTAAGTACTCGGCCCCTGTTTGTCGTAGCTCAATGTTTTTAGTATGGTTAGATGGGGGACAAATTGAACTATAACATACTCTAAGGACATCCTCGTATCTCCAGTAGAAACAGAGTTACGAGCCTGCAAAGTATAGTCTAATGCATTTCCTATGGAGGGGTTGTTTGTTTACGTTTTGCTTAAGTACTCGGCCCCTGTTTGTCGTAGCTCAATGTTTTTAGTATGGTTAGATGGGGGACAATTTGGACTATAACATATCCTAAGGACATCCTCGTATCTCCAGTAGAAACAGAGTTACGAGCCTGCAAAGTATAGTCTAATGCATTTCCTATGGAGGGGGTTTGTTTCGTTACGTTTTGCTTAAGTACTCGGCCCCTGTTTGTCGTAGCCCAAAGTTTTTAGTATGGTTAGATGGGGGACAAATTGGACTATAACATATCCTAAGGACATCCCCGTATCTCTAGTAGACACAGAGTTATGGGCCTGCAAAGTAAAGTCTAATGCATTTCCTATGGAGGGGTTGTTTGTTTACGTTTTGCTTAAGTACTCGGCCCCTGTTTGTCGTAGCTCAATGTTTTTAGTATGGTTAGATGGGGGACAAATTGAACTATAACATACTCTAAGGACATCCTCGTATCTCCAGTAGAAACAGAGTTACGAGCCTGCAAAGCATAGTCTAATGCATTTCCTATGGAGGGGTTGTTTCTTTACGTTTTGCTTAAGTACTCGGCCCCTGTTTGTCGTAGCCCAAAGTTTTTAGTATGGTTAGATGGGGGACAAATTGGACTATAACATACTCTAAGGACATCCCCGTATCTCCAGTAGAAACAGAGTTACGAGCCTGAAAAGTATAGTCTAATGCATTTCCTATGGAGGGGTTGTTTCTTTACGTTTTGCTTAAGTACTCGGCCCCTGTTTGTCGTAGCCCAAAGTTTTTAGTATGGTTAGATGGGGGACAAATTGGACTATAACATATCCTAAGGACATCCCCGTATCTCTAGTAGACACAGAGTTATGGGCCTGCAAAGTAAAGTAAATGCATTTCCTATGGAGGGGTTGTTTGTTTACGTTTAGCTTAATTACTCGGCCCCTGTTTGTCGTAGCTCAATGTTTTTAGTATGGTTAGATGGGGGACAATTTGGACTATAACATATCCTAAGGACATCCTCGTATCTCCAGTAGAAACAGAGTTACGAGCCTGCAAAGTATAGTCTAATGCATTTCCTATGGAGGGGGTTTGTTTCGTTACGTTTTGCTTAAGTACTCGGCCCCTGTTTGTCGTAGCCCAAAGTTTTTAGTATGGTTAGAAGGGGGACAATTTGGACTATAACATATCCTAAGGACATCCCCGTATCTCTAGTAGACACAGAGTTATGGGCCTGCAAAGTAAAGTCTAATGCATTTCCTATGGAGGGGTTGTTTGTTTACGTTTTGCTTGAGTACTCGGCCCCTGTTTGTCGTAGCTCAATGTTTTTAGTATGGTTAGATGGGGGACAAATTGAACTATAACATACTCAAAGGACATCCCCGTATCTCCAGTAGAAACAGAGTTACGAGCCTGCAAATTATAGTCTAATGCATTTCCTATGGAGGGGGTTTGTTTCGTTACGTTTTGCTTAAGTACTCGGCCCCTGTTTGTCGTAGCCCAAAGTTTTTAGTATGGTTAGAAGGGGGACAATTTGGACTATAACATATCCTAAGGACATCCCCGTATCTCTAGTAGACACAGAGTTATGGGCCTGCAAAGTAAAGTCTAATGCATTTCCTATGGAGGGGTTGTTTGTTTACGTTTTGCTTAAGTACTCGGCCCCTGTTTGTCGTAGCTCAATGTTTTAGTATGGTTAGATGGGGGACAAATTGAACTATAACGTACTCAAAGGACATCCCCGTATCTCCAGTAGAAACAGAGTTACGAGCCTGCAAAGTATAGTCTAATGCATTTCCTATGGAGGGGGTTTGTTTCGTTACGTTTTGCTTAAGTACTCGGCCCCTGTTTGTCGTAGCCCAAAGTTTTTAGTATGGTTAGAAGGGGGACAATTTGGACTATAACATATCCTAAGGACATCCCCGTATCTCTAGTAGACACAGAGTTATGGGCCTGCAAAGTAAAGTCTAATGCATTTCCTATGGAGGGGTTGTTTGTTTACGTTTAGCTTAATTACTCGGCCCCTGTTTGTCGTAGCTCAATGTTTTTAGTATGGTTAGATGGGGGACAATTTGGACTATAACATATCCTAAGGACATCCTCGTATCTCCAGTAGAAACAGAGTTACGAGCCTGCAAAGTATAGTCTAATGCATTTCCTATGGAGGTGTTGTTTGTTTACGTTTAGCTTAATTACTCGGCCCCTGTTTGTCGTAGCCCAAAGTTTTAAGTATGGTTAGATGGGGGACAATTTGGACTATAACATATCCTAAGGACATCCTCGTATCTCCAGTAGAAACAGAGTTACGAGCCTGCAAAGTATAGTCTAATGCATTTCCTATGGAGGGGGTTTGTTTCGTTACGTTTTGCTTAAGTACTCGGCCCCTGTTTGTCGTAGCCCAAAGTTTTTAGTATGGTTAGAAGGGGGACAATTTGGACTATAACATATCCTAAGGACATCCCCGTATCTCTAGTAGACACAGAGTTATGGGCCTGCAAAGTAAAGTCTAATGCATTTCCTATGGAGGGGTTGTTTGTTTACGTTTTGCTTAAGTACTCGGCCCCTGTTTGTCGTAGCTCAATGTTTTTAAAATGGTTAGATGGGGGACAAATTGAACTATAACATACTCTAAGGACATCCCCGTATCTCCAGTAGAAACAGAGTTACGAGCCTGAAAAGTATAGTCTAATGCATTTCCTATGGAGGGGTTGTTTCTTTACGTTTTGCTTAAGTACTCGGCCCCTGTTTGTCGTAGCCCAAAGTTTTTAGTATGGTTAGATGGGGGACAAATTGGACTATAACATATCCTAAGGACATCCCCGTATCTCTAGTAGACACAGAGTTATGGGCCTGCAAAGTAAAGTAAATGCATTTCCTATGGAGGGGTTGTTTGTTTACGTTTAGCTTAATTACTCGGCCCCTGTTTGTCGTAGCTCAATGTTTTTAGTATGGTTAGATGGGGGACAATTTGGACTATAACATATCCTAAGGACATCCTCGTATCTCCAGTAGAAACAGAGTTACGAGCCTGCAAAGTATAGTCTAATGCATTTCCTATGGAGGGGGTTTGTTTCGTTACGTTTTGCTTAAGTACTCGGCCCCTGTTTGTCGTAGCCCAAAGTTTTTAGTATGGTTAGAAGGGGGACAATTTGGACTATAACATATCCTAAGGACATCCCCGTATCTCTAGTAGACACAGAGTTATGGGCCTGCAAAGTAAAGTCTAATGCATTTCCTATGGAGGGGTTGTTTGTTTACGTTTTGCTTAAGTACTCGGCCCCTGTTTGTCGTAGCTCAATGTTTTTAGTATGGTTAGATGGGGGACAAATTGAACTATAACGTACTCAAAGGACATCCCCGTATCTCCAGTAGAAACAGAGTTACGAGCCTGCAAAGTATAGTCTAATGCATTTCCTATGGAGGGGGTTTGTTTCGTTACGTTTTGCTTAAGTACTCGGCCCCTGTTTGTCGTAGCTCAATGTTTTTAGTATGGTTAGATGGGGGACAAATTGAACTATAACATACTCAAAGGACATCCCCGTATCTCCAGTAGAAACAGAGTTACGAGCCTGCAAAGTATAGTCTAATGCATTTCCTATGGAGGGGGTTTGTTTCGTTACGTTTTGCTTAAGTACTCGGCCCCTGTTTGTCGTAGCCCAAAGTTTTTAGTATGGTTAGAAGGGGGACAATTTGGACTATAACATATCCTAAGGACATCCCCGTATCTCTAGTAGACACAGAGTTATGGGCCTGCAAAGTAAAGTCTAATACATTTCCTATGGAGGGGTTGTTTGTTTACGTTTTGCTTAAGTACTCGGCCCCTGTTTGTCGTAGCTCAATGTTTTTAGTATGGTTAGATGGGGGACAAATTGAACTATAACATACTCTAAGGACATCCCCGTATCTCCAGTAGAAACAGAGTTACGAGCCTGAAAAGTATAGTCTAATGCATTTCCTATGGAGGGGTTGTTTCTTTACGTTTTGCTTAAGTACTCGGCCCCTGTTTGTCGTAGCCCAAAGTTTTTAGTATGGTTAGATGGGGGACAAATTGGACTATAACATATCCTAAGGACATCCCCGTATCTCTAGTAGACACAGAGTTATGGGCCTGCAAAGTAAAGTAAATGCATTTCCTATGGAGGGGTTGTTTGTTTACGTTTAGCTTAATTACTCGGCCCCTGTTTGTCGTAGCTCAATGTTTTTAGTATGGTTAGATGGGGGACAATTTGGACTATAACATATCCTAAGGACATCCTCGTATCTCCAGTAGAAACAGAGTTACGAGCCTGCAAAGTATAGTCTAATGCATTTCCTATGGAGGGGGTTTGTTTCGTTACGTTTTGCTTAAGTACTCGGCCCCTGTTTGTCGTAGCCCAAAGTTTTTAGTATGGTTAGAAGGGGGACAATTTGGACTATAACATATCCTAAGGACATCCCCGTATCTCTAGTAGACACAGAGTTATGGGCCTGCAAAGTAAAGTCTAATGCATTTCCTATGGAGGGGTTGTTTGTTTACGTTTTGCTTAAGTACTCGGCCCCTGTTTGTCGTAGCTCAATGTTTTTAGTATGGTTAGATGGGGGACAAATTGAACTATAACGTACTCAAAGGACATCCCCGTATCTCCAGTAGAAACAGAGTTACGAGCCTGCAAAGTATAGTCTAATGCATTTCCTATGGAGGGGGTTTGTTTCGTTACGTTTTGCTTAAGTACTCGGCCCCTGTTTGTCGTAGCCCAAAGTTTTTAGTATGGTTAGAAGGGGGACAATTTGGACTATAACATATCCTAAGGACATCCCCGTATCTCTAGTAGACACAGAGTTATGGGCCTGCAAAGTAAAGTCTAATGCATTTCCTATGGAGGGGTTGTTTGTTTACGTTTAGCTTAATTACTCGGCCCCTGTTTGTCGTAGCTCAATGTTTTTAGTATGGTTAGATGGGGGACAATTTGGACTATAACATATCCTAAGGACATCCTCGTATCTCCAGTAGAAACAGAGTTACGAGCCTGCAAAGTATAGTCTAATGCATTTCCTATGGAGGTGTTGTTTGTTTACGTTTAGCTTAATTACTCGGCCCCTGTTTGTCGTAGCCCAAAGTTTTAAGTATGGTTAGATGGGGGACAATTTGGACTATAACATATCCTAAGGACATCCTCGTATCTCTAGTAGACACAGAGTTATGGGCCTGCAAAGTAAAGTCTAATGCATTTCCTATGGAGGGGTTGTTTGTTTACGTTTTGCTTAAGTACTCGGCCCCTGTTTGTCGTAGCTCAATGTTTTTAGTATGGTTAGATGGGGGACAAATTGAACTATAACGTACTCAAAGGACATCCCCGTATCTCCAGTAGAAACAGAGTTACGAGCCTGCAAAGTATAGTCTAATGCATTTCCTATGGAGGGGGTTTGTTTCGTTACGTTTTGCTTAAGTACTCGGCCCCTGTTTGTCGTAGCTCAATGTTTTTAGTATGGTTAGATGGGGGACAAATTGAACTATAACATACTCAAAGGACATCCCCGTATCTCCAGTAGAAACAGAGTTACGAGCCTGCAAAGTATAGTCTAATGCATTTCCTATGGAGGGGGTTTGTTTCGTTACGTTTTGCTTAAGTACTCGGCCCCTGTTTGTCGTAGCCCAAAGTTTTTAGTATGGTTAGAAGGGGGACAATTTGGACTATAACATATCCTAAGGACATCCCCGTATCTCTAGTAGACACAGAGTTATGGGCCTGCAAAGTAAAGTCTAATACATTTCCTATGGAGGGGTTGTTTGTTTACGTTTTGCTTAAGTACTCGGCCCCTGTTTGTCGTAGCTCAATGTTTTTAGTATGGTTAGATGGGGGACAAATTGAACTATAACATACTCTAAGGACATCCCCGTATCTCCAGTAGAAACAGAGTTACGAGCCTGAAAAGTATAGTCTAATGCATTTCCTATGGAGGGGTTGTTTCTTTACGTTTTGCTTAAGTACTCGGCCCCTGTTTGTCGTAGCCCAAAGTTTTTAGTATGGTTAGATGGGGGACAAATTGGACTATAACATATCCTAAGGACATCCCCGTATCTCTAGTAGACACAGAGTTATGGGCCTGCAAAGTAAAGTAAATGCATTTCCTATGGAGGGGTTGTTTGTTTACGTTTAGCTTAATTACTCGGCCCCTGTTTGTCGTAGCTCAATGTTTTTAGTATGGTTAGATGGGGGACAATTTGGACTATAACATATCCTAAGGACATCCTCGTATCTCCAGTAGAAACAGAGTTACGAGCCTGCAAAGTATAGTCTAATGCATTTCCTATGGAGGGGGTTTGTTTCGTTACGTTTTGCTTAAGTACTCGGCCCCTGTTTGTCGTAGCCCAAAGTTTTTAGTTTGGTTAGAAGGGGGACAATTTGGACTATAACATATCCTAAGGACATCCCCGTATCTCTAGTAGACACAGAGTTATGGGCCTGCAAAGTAAAGTCTAATGCATTTCCTATGGAGGGGTTGTTTGTTTACGTTTTGCTTAAGTACTCGGCCCCTGTTTGTCGTAGCTCAATGTTTTTAGTATGGTTAGATGGGGGACAAATTGAACTATAACGTACTCAAAGGACATCCCCGTATCTCCAGTAGAAACAGAGTTACGAGCCTGCAAAGTATAGTCTAATGCATTTCCTATGGAGGGGGTTTGTTTCGTTACGTTTTGCTTAAGTACTCGGCCCCTGTTTGTCGTAGCCCAAAGTTTTTAGTATGGTTAGAAGGGGGACAATTTGGACTATAACATATCCTAAGGACATCCCCGTATCTCTAGTAGACACAGAGTTATGGGCCTGCAAAGTAAAGTCTAATGCATTTCCTATGGAGGGGTTGTTTGTTTACGTTTTGCTTAAGTACTCGGCCCCTGTTTGTCGTAGCTCAATGTTTTTAGTATGGTTAGATGGGGGACAAATTGAACTATAACGTACTCAAAGGACATCCCCGTATCTCCAGTAGAAACAGAGTTACGAGCCTGCAAAGTATAGTCTAATGCATTTCCTATGGAGGGGGTTTGTTTCGTTACGTTTTGCTTAAGTACTCGGCCCCTGTTTGTCGTAGCCCAAAGTTTTTAGTATGGTTAGAAGGGGGACAATTTGGACTATAACATATCCTAAGGACATCCCCGTATCTCTAGTAGACACAGAGTTATGGGCCTGCAAAGTAAAGTCTAATGCATTTCCTATGGAGGGGTTGTTTGTTTACGTTTTGCTTAAGTACTCGGCCCCTGTTTGTCGTAGCTCAATGTTTTTAGTATGGTTAGATGGGGGACAAATTGAACTATAACGTACTCAAAGGACATCCCCGTATCTCCAGTAGAAACAGAGTTACGAGCCTGCAAAGTATAGTCTAATGCATTTCCTATGGAGGGGGTTTGTTTCGTTACGTTTTGCTTAAGTACTCGGCCCCTGTTTGTCGTAGCCCAAAGTTTTTAGTATGGTTAGAAGGGGGACAATTTGGACTATAACATATCCTAAGGACATCCCCGTATCTCTAGTAGACACAGAGTTATGGGCCTGCAAAGTAAAGTCTAATGCATTTCCTATGGAGGGGTTGTTTGTTTACGTTTTGCTTAAGTACTCGGCCCCTGTTTGTCGTAGCTCAATGTTTTTAGTATGGTTAGATGGGGGACAAATTGAACTATAACGTACTCAAAGGACATCCCCGTATCTCCAGTAGAAACAGAGTTACGAGCCTGCAAAGTATAGTCTAATGCATTTCCTATGGAGGGGGTTTGTTTCGTTACGTTTTGCTTAAGTACTCGGCCCCTGTTTGTCGTAGCCCAAAGTTTTTAGTATGGTTAGATGGGAGACAATTTGGACTATAACATATCCTAAGGACATCCTCGTATCTTTAGTAGAAACAGAGTTACGAGCCTGCAAAGTATAGTCTAATGCATTTCCTATGGAGGGGGTTTGTTTCGTTACGTTTTGCTTAAGTACTCGGCCCCTGTTTGTCGTAGCCCAAAGTTTTTAGTATGGTTAGAAGGGGGACAATTTGGACTATAACATATCCTAAGGACATCCCCGTATCTCTAGTAGACACAGAGTTATGGGCCTGCAAAGTAAAGTCTAATGCATTTCCTATGGAGGGGTTGTTTGTTTACGTTTTGCTTAAGTACTCGGCCCCTGTTTGTCGTAGCTCAATGTTTTTAGTATGGTTAGATGGGGGACAAATTGAACTATAACGTACTCAAAGGACATCCCCGTATCTCCAGTAGAAACAGAGTTATGGGCCTGCAAAGTAAAGTCTAATGCATTTCCTATGGAGGGGTTGTTTGTTTACGTTTAGCTTAATTACTCGGCCCCTGTTTGTCGTAGCTCAAAGTGTTTAGTATGGTTAGATGGGGGACAATTTGGACTATAACATATCCTAAGGACATCCTCGTATCTCCAGTAGAAACAGAGTTACGAGCCTGCAAAGTATAGTCTAATGCATTTCCTATGGAGGGGTTGTTTGTTTACGTTTAGCTTAATTACTCGGCCCCTGTTTGTCGTAGCTCAATGTTTTTAGTATGGTTAGATGGGGGACAATTTGGACTATAACATACCCTAAGGACATCCTCGTATCTCCAGTAGAAACAGAGTTACGAGCCTGCAAAGTATAGTCTAATGCATTTCCTATGGAGGGGTTTGTTTGTTTACGTTTAGCTTAATTACTCGGCCCCTGTTTGTCGTAGCTCAATGTTTTTAGTATGGTTAGATGGAAGACAAATTGAACTATAACATACTCAAAGGACATCTCCGTATCTCCAGTAGAAACAGAGTTACGAGCCTGCAAAGCTTATTTTCAAAAATCAAAAGTAACCTTCTAACAATAAGTGAGACAAAAAATAAGTTGACGACGATATTGAGGTAGCCTCAAGTTTAAAGTATCCTTGTATGGGGAGCAAAGAGTACTATAACATATCCAAAGGAGATCCCAGTATCTCTTGTAGAACAAGAGTTATGAGCCTC
Source organism: Phalangium opilio (assembly GCF_054372755.1). Classification (NCBI taxonomy): domain Eukaryota; kingdom Metazoa; phylum Arthropoda; class Arachnida; order Opiliones; family Phalangiidae; genus Phalangium; species Phalangium opilio. The sequence continues at coordinate 977,417 of NW_028324258.1, forward strand.
CAAAGTTTAGTGCAAAAATCATAAGTAACATAATAAAAATAAGTGAGACGATACCAAAGTTGACGAACATTTTGCTTAATATCTCGGCCCCTGTTTGTCGTAGCTCAATGTTTTTAGTATGGTTAGATGGGGGACAAATTGGACTAAAACATACTCAAAGGACATCCCCGTATCTCCAGTAGAAACAGAGTTACGAGCCTGCAAAGTATAGTCTAATGCATTTCCTATGGAGGGGTTGTTTGTTTACGTTTAGCTTAATTACTCGGCCCCTGTTTGTCGTAGCCCAAAGTTTTTAGTATGGTTAGATGGGGGACAATTTGGACTATAACATATCCTAAGGATATCCTCGTATCTCCAGTAGAAACAGAGTTACGAGCCTGCAAAGTATAGTCTAATGCATTTCCTATGGAGGGGGTTTGTTTCGTTACGTTTTGCTTAAGTACTCGGCCCCTGTTTGTCGTAGCCCAAAGTTTTTAGTATGGTTAGAAGGGGGACAATTTGGACTATAACATATCCTAAGGACATCCCCGTATCTCTAGTAGACACAGAGTTATGGGCCTGCAAAGTAAAGTCTAATGCATTTCCTATGGAGGGGTTGTTTGTTTACGTTTTGCTTAAGTACTCGGCCCCTGTTTGTCGTAGCTCAATGTTTTTAGTATGGTTAGATGGGGGACAAATTGAACTATAACGTACTCAAAGTACATCCCCGTATCTCCAGTAGAAACAGAGTTACGAGCCTGCAAAGTATAGTCTAATGCATTTCCTATGGAGGGGGTTTGTTTCGTTACGTTTTGCTTAAGTACTCGGCCCCTGTTTGTCGTAGCCCAAAGTTTTTAGTATGGTTAGAAGGGGGACAATTTGGACTATAACATATCCTAAGGACATCCCCGTATCTCTAGTAGACACAGAGTTATGGGCCTGCAAAATAAAGTCTAATGCATTTCCTATGGAGGGGTTGTTTGTTTACGTTTTGCTTAAGTACTCGGCCCCTGTTTGTCGTAGCTCAATGTTTTTAGTATGGTTAGATGGGGGACAAATTGAACTATAACGTACTCAAAGGACATCCCCGTATCTCCAGTAGAAACAGAGTTACGAGCCTGCAAAGTATAGTCTAATGCATTTCCTATGGAGGGGGTTTGTTTCGTTACGTTTTGCTTAAGTACTCGGCCCCTGTTTGTCGTAGCCCAAAGTTTTTAGTATGGTTAGATGGGAGACAATTTGGACTATAACATATCCTAAGGACATCCTCGTATCTTTAGTAGAAACAGAGTTACGAGCCTGCAAAGTATAGTCTAATGCATTTCCTATGGAGGGGGTTTGTTTCGTTACGTTTTGCTTAAGTACTCGGCCCCTGTTTGTCGTAGCCCAAAGTTTTTAGTATGGTTAGAAGGGGGACAATTTGGACTATAACATATCCTAAGGACATCCCCGTATCTCTAGTAGACACAGAGTTATGGGCCTGCAAAGTAAAGTCTAATGCATTTCCTATGGAGGGGTTGTTTGTTTACGTTTTGCTTAAGTACTCGGCCCCTGTTTGTCGTAGCTCAATGTTTTTAGTATGGTTAGATGGGGGACAAATTGAACTATAACGTACTCAAAGGACATCCCCGTATCTCCAGTAGAAACAGAGTTATGGGCCTGCAAAGTAAAGTCTAATGCATTTCCTATGGAGGGGTTGTTTGTTTACGTTTAGCTTAATTACTCGGCCCCTGTTTGTCGTAGCTCAAAGTGTTTAGTATGGTTAGATGGGGGACAATTTGGACTATAACATATCCTAAGGACATCCTCGTATCTCCAGTAGAAACAGAGTTACGAGCCTGCAAAGTATAGTCTAATGCATTTCCTATGGAGGGGTTGTTTGTTTACGTTTAGCTTAATTACTCGGCCCCTGTTTGTCGTAGCTCAATGTTTTTAGTATGGTTAGATGGGGGACAATTTGGACTATAACATACCCTAAGGACATCCTCGTATCTCCAGTAGAAACAGAGTTACGAGCCTGCAAAGTATAGTCTAATGCATTTCCTATGGAGGGGTTTGTTTGTTTACGTTTAGCTTAATTACTCGGCCCCTGTTTGTCGTAGCTCAATGTTTTTAGTATGGTTAGATGGAAGACAAATTGAACTATAACATACTCAAAGGACATCTCCGTATCTCCAGTAGAAACAGAGTTACGAGCCTGCAAAGCTTATTTTCAAAAATCAAAAGTAACCTTCTAACAATAAGTGAGACAAAAAATAAGTTGACGACGATATTGAGGTAGCCTCAAGTTTAAAGTATCCTTGTATGGGGAGCAAAGAGTACTATAACATATCCAAAGGAGATCCCAGTATCTCTTGTAGAACAAGAGTTATGAGCCTCCAAAGTTTAGTGCAAAAATCATAAGTAACATAATAAAAATAAGTGAGACGATACCAAAGTTGACGAACATTTTGCTTAATATCTCGGCCCCTGTTTGTCGTAGCTCAATGTTTTTAGTATGGTTAGATGGGGGACAAATTGGACTAAAACATACTCAAAGGACATCCCCGTATCTCCAGTAGAAACAGAGTTACGAGCCTGCAAAGTATAGTCTAATGCATTTCCTATGGAGGGGTTGTTTGTTTACGTTTAGCTTAATTACTCGGCCCCTGTTTGTCGTAGCCCAAAGTTTTTAGTATGGTTAGATGGGGGACAATTTGGACTATAACATATCCTAAGGATATCCTCGTATCTCCAGTAGAAACAGAGTTACGAGCCTGCAAAGTATAGTCTAATGCATTTCCTATGGAGGGGGTTTGTTTCGTTACGTTTTGCTTAAGTACTCGGCCCCTGTTTGTCGTAGCCCAAAGTTTTTAGTATGGTTAGAAGGGGGACAATTTGGACTATAACATATCCTAAGGACATCCCCGTATCTCTAGTAGACACAGAGTTATGGGCCTGCAAAGTAAAGTCTAATGCATTTCCTATGGAGGGGTTGTTTGTTTACGTTTTGCTTAAGTACTCGGCCCCTGTTTGTCGTAGCTCAATGTTTTTAGTATGGTTAGATGGGGGACAAATTGAACTATAACATACTCAAAGGACATCCCCGTATCTCCAGTAGAAGCAGAGTTACGAGCCTGCAAAGTATAGTCTAATGCATTTCCTATGGAGGGGTTGTTTGTTTACGTTTAGCTTAATTACTCGGCCCCTGTTTGTCGTAGCCCAAAGTTTTTAGTATGGTTAGATGGGGGACAATTTGGACTATAACATATCCTAAGGACATCCTCGTATCTCCAGTAAAAACAGAGTTACGAGCCTGCAAAGTATAGTCTAATGCATTTCCTATGGAGGGGGTTTGTTTCGTTACGTTTTGCTTAAGTACTCGGCCCCTGTTTGTCGTAGCCCAAAGTTTTAAGTATGGTTAGAAGGGGGACAATTTGGACTATAACATATCCTAAGGACATCCTCGTATCTCTAGTAGACACAGAGTTATGGGCCTGCAAAGTAAAGTCTAATGCATTTCCTATGGAGGGGTTGTTTGTTTACGTTTTGCTTAAGTACTCGGCCCCTGTTTGTCGTAGCCCAAAGTTTTTAGTATGGTTAGAAGGGGGACAATTTGGACTATAACATATCCTAAGGACATCCCCGTATCTCTAGTAGACACAGAGTTATGGGCCTGCAAAGTAAAGTCTAATGCATTTCCTATGGAGGGGTTGTTTGTTTACGTTTTGCTTAAGTACTCGGCCCCTGTTTGTCGTAGCTCAATGTTTTTAGTATGGTTAGATGGGGGACAAATTGAACTATAACATACTCAAAGGACATCCCCGTATCTCCAGTAGAAACAGAGTTACGAGCCTGCAAAATATAGTATAATGCATTTCCTATGGAGGGGTTGTTTCTTTACGTTTTGCTTAAGTACTCGGCCCCTGTTTGTCGTAGCCCAAAGTTTTTAGTATGGTTAGATGGAGGACAAATTGGACTATAACATATCCTAAGGACATCCCCGTATCTCTAGTAGACACAGAGTTATGGGCCTGCAAAGTATAGTCTAATGCATTTCCTATGGAGGGGTTGTTTGTTTACGTTTTGCTTAAGTACTCGGCCCCTGTTTGTCGTAGCTCAATGTTTTTAGTATGGTTAGATGGGGGACAAATTGAACTATAACATACTCAAAGGACATCCCCGTATCTCCAGTAGAAACAGAGTTATGGGCCTGCAAAGTAAAGTCTAATGCATTTCCTATGGAGGGGTTGTTTGTTTACGTTTAGCTTAATTACTCGGCCCCTGTTTGTCGTAGCTCAAAGTGTTTAGTATGGTTAGATGGGGGACAATTTGGACTATAACATATCCTAAGGACATCCTCGTATCTCCAGTAGAAACAGAGTTACGAGCCTGCAAAGTATAGTCTAATGCATTTCCTATGGAGGGGTTGTTTGTTTACGTTTAGCTTAATTACTCGGCCCCTGTTTGTCGTAGCTCAAAGTGTTTAGTATGGTTAGATGGGGGACAATTTGGACTATAACATATCCTAAGGACATCCTCGTATCTCCAGTAGAAACAGAGTTACGAGCCTGCAAAGTATAGTCTAATGCATTTCCTATGGAGGGGTTGTTTGTTTACGTTTAGCTTAATTACTCGGCCCCTGTTTGTCGTAGCTCAATGTTTTTAGTATGGTTAGATGGGGGACAATTTGGACTATAACATACCCTAAGGACATCCTCGTATCTCCAGTAGAAACAGAGTTACGAGCCTGCAAAGTATAGTCTAATGCATTTCCTATGGAGGGGTTTGTTTGTTTACGTTTAGCTTAAGTACTCGGCCCCTGTTTGTCGTAGCCCAAAGTTTTTAGTATGGTTAGAAGGGGGACAATTTGGACTATAACATATCCTAAGGACATCCCCGTATCTCCAGTAGAAACAGAGTTACGAGCCTGCAAAATATAGTATAATGCATTTCCTATGGAGGGGTTGTTTCTTTACGTTTTGCTTAAGTACTCGGCCCCTGTTTGTCGTAGCCCAAAGTTTTTAGTATGGTTAGATGGAGGACAAATTGGACTATAACATATCCTAAGGACATCCCCGTATCTCTAGTAGACACAGAGTTATGGGCCTGCAAAGTATAGTCTAATGCATTTCCTATGGAGGGGTTGTTTGTTTACGTTTTGCTTAAGTACTCGGCCCCTGTTTGTCGTAGCTCAATGTTTTTAGTATGGTTAGATGGGGGACAAATTGAACTATAACATACTCAAAGGACATCCCCGTATCTCCAGTAGAAACAGAGTTATGGGCCTGCAAAGTAAAGTCTAATGCATTTCCTATGGAGGGGTTGTTTGTTTACGTTTAGCTTAATTACTCGGCCCCTGTTTGTCGTAGCTCAAAGTGTTTAGTATGGTTAGATGGGGGACAATTTGGACTATAACATATCCTAAGGACATCCTCGTATCTCCAGTAGAAACAGAGTTACGAGCCTGCAAAGTATAGTCTAATGCATTTCCTATGGAGGGGTTGTTTGTTTACGTTTAGCTTAATTACTCGGCCCCTGTTTGTCGTAGCTCAAAGTGTTTAGTATGGTTAGATGGGGGACAATTTGGACTATAACATATCCTAAGGACATCCTCGTATCTCCAGTAGAAACAGAGTTACGAGCCTGCAAAGTATAGTCTAATGCATTTCCTATGGAGGGGTTGTTTGTTTACGTTTAGCTTAATTACTCGGCCCCTGTTTGTCGTAGCTCAATGTTTTTAGTATGGTTAGATGGGGGACAATTTGGACTATAACATACCCTAAGGACATCCTCGTATCTCCAGTAGAAACAGAGTTACGAGCCTGCAAAGTATAGTCTAATGCATTTCCTATGGAGGGGTTTGTTTGTTTACGTTTAGCTTAAGTACTCGGCCCCTGTTTGTCGTAGCCCAAAGTTTTAAGTATGGTTAGAAGGGGGACAATTTGGACTATAACATATCCTAAGGACATCCTCGTATCTCTAGTAGACACAGAGTTATGGGCCTGCAAAGTAAAGTCTAATGCATTTCCTATGGAGGGGTTGTTTGTTTACGTTTTGCTTAAGTACTCGGCCCCTGTTTGTCGTAGCCCAAAGTTTTTAGTATGGTTAGAAGGGGGACAATTTGGACTATAACATATCCTAAGGACATCCCCGTATCTCTAGTAGACACAGAGTTATGGGCCTGCAAAGTAAAGTCTAATGCATTTCCTATGGAGGGGTTGTTTGTTTACGTTTTGCTTAAGTACTCGGCCCCTGTTTGTCGTAGCTCAATGTTTGTAGTATGGTTAGATGGGGGACAAATTGAACTATAACATACTCAAAGGACATCCCCGTATCTCCAGTAGAAACAGAGTTACGAGCCTACAAAATATAGTATAATGCATTTCCTATGGAGGGGTTGTTTCTTTACGTTTTGCTTAAGTACTCGGCCCCTGTTTGTCGTAGCCCAAAGTTTTTAGTATGGTTAGATGGAGGACAAATTGGACTATAACATATCCTAAGGACATCGCCGTATCTCTAGTAGACACAGAGTTATGGGCCTGCAAAGTATAGTCTAATGCATTTCCTATGGAGGGGTTGTTTGTTTACGTTTTGCTTAAGTACTCGGCCCCTGTTTGTCGTAGCTCAATGTTTTTAGTATGGTTAGATGGGGGACAAATTGAACTATAACATACTCAAAGGACATCCCCGTATCTCCAGTAGAAACAGAGTTATGGGCCTGCAAAGTAAAGTCTAATGCATTTCCTATGGAGGGGTTGTTTGTTTACGTTTAGCTTAATTACTCGGCCCCTGTTTGTCGTAGCTCAAAGTGTTTAGTATGGTTAGATGGGGGACAATTTGGACTATAACATATCCTAAGGACATCCTCGTATCTCCAGTAGAAACAGAGTTACGAGCCTGCAAAGTATAGTCTAATGCATTTCCTATGGAGGGGTTGTTTGTTTACGTTTAGCTTAATTACTCGGCCCCTGTTTGTCGTAGCTCAATGTTTTTAGTATGGTTAGATGGGGGACAATTTGGACTATAACATACCCTAAGGACATCCTCGTATCTCCAGTAGAAACAGAGTTACGAGCCTGCAAAGTATAGTCTAATGCATTTCCTATGGAGGGGTTTGTTTGTTTACGTTTAGCTTAATTACTCGGCCCCTGTTTGTCGTAGCTCAATGTTTTTAGTATGGTTAGATGGAAGACAAATTGAACTATAACATACTCAAAGGACATCTCCGTATCTCCAGTAGAAACAGAGTTACGAGCCTGCAAAACTTATTTTCAAAAATCAAAATTAACCTTCTAACAATAAGTGAGACAAAAAATAAGTTGACGACGATATTGAGGTAGCCTCAAGTTTAAAGTATCCTTGTATGGGGAGCAAAGAGTACTATAACATATCCAAAGGAGATCCCAGTATCTCTTGTAGAACAAGAGTTATGAGCCTCCAAAGTTTAGTGCAAAAATCATAAGTAACATAATAAAAATAAGTGAGACGATACCAAAGTTGACGAACATTTTGCTTAATATCTCGGCCCCTGTTTGTCGTATTTCAATGTTTTTAGTATGGTTAGATGGGGGACAAATTGGACTAAAACATACTCAAAGGACATCCCCGTATCTCCAGTAGAAACAGAGTTACGAGCCTGAAAAGTATAGTCTAATGCATTTCCTATGGAGGGGGTTTGTTTCGTTACGTTTTGCTTAAGTACTCGGCCCCTGTTTCTCGTAGCCCAAAGTTTTTAGTATGGTTAGAAGGGGGACAATTTGGACTATAACATATCCTAAGGACATCCCCGTATCTCTAGTAGACACAGAGTTATGGGCCTGCAAAGTAAAGTCTAATGCATTTCCTATGGAGGGGTTGTTTGTTTACGTTTTGCTTAAGTACTCGGCCCCTGTTTGTCGTAGCTCAATGTTTTTAGTATGGTTAGATGGGGGACAAATTGAACTATAACATACTCAAAGGACATCCCCGTATCTACAGTAGAAACAGAGTTACGAGCCTGCAAAGTATAGTCTAATGCATTTCCTATGGAGGGGTTGTTTGTTTACGTTTAGCTTAATTACTCGGCCCCTGTTTGTCGTAGCCCAAAGTTTTTAGTATGGTTAGATGGGGGACAATTTGGACTATAACATATCCTAAGGACATCCTCGTATCTCCAGTAGAAACAGAGTTACGAGCCTGCAAAGTATAGTCTAATGCATTTCCTATGGAGGGGTTGTTTGTTTACGTTTAGCTTAATTACTCGGCCCCTGTTTGTCGTAGCCCAAAGTTTTTAGTATAATTAGATGGGGGACAATTTGGACTATAACATATCCTAAGGACATCCTCGTATCTCCAGTAGAAACAGAGTTACGAGCCTGCAAAGTATAGTCTAATGCATTTCCTATGGAGGGGTTGTTTGTTTACGTTTAGCTTAATTACTCGGCCCCTGTTTGTCATAGCCCAAAGTTTTTAGTATGGTTAGATGGGGGACAATTTGGACTATAACATATCCTAAGGAGATCCTCGTATATCCAGTAGAAACAGAGATACGAGCCTGCAAAGTATAGTCTAATGCATTTCCTATGGAGGGGTTGTTTGTTTACGTTTAGCTTAATTACTCGGCCCCTGTTTGTCGTAGCCCAAAGTTTTTAGTATGGTTAGATGGGGGACAATTTGGACTATAACATATCCTAAGGACATCCTCGTATCTCCAGTAGAAACAGAGTTACGAGCCTGCAAAATATAGTATAATGCATTTCCTATGGAGGGGTTGTTTCTTTACGTTTTGCTTAAGTACTCGGCCCCTGTTTGTCGTAGCCCAAAGTTTTTAGTATGGTTAGATGGAGGACAAATTGGACTATAACTTATCCTAAGGACATCCCCGTATCTCTAGTAGACACAGAGTTATGGGCCTGCAAAGTAAAGTCTAATGCATTTCCTATGGAGGGGTTGTTTGTTTACGTTTAGCTTAATTACTCGGCCCCTGTTTGTCGTAGCTCAATGTTTTTAGTATGGTTAGATGGGGGACAATTTGGACTATAACATACCCTAAGGACATCCTCGTATCTCCAGTAGAAACAGAGTTACGAGCCTGCAAAGTATAGTCTAATGCATTTCCTATGGAGGGGTTTGTTTGTTTACGTTTAGCTTAATTACTCGGCCCCTGTTTGTCGTAGCTCAATGTTTTTAGTATGGTTAGATGGAAGACAAATTGAACTATAACATACTCAAAGGACATCTCCGTATCTCCAGTAGAAACAGAGTTACGAGCCTGCAAAGCTTATTTTCAAAAATCAAAAGTAACCTTCTAACAATAAGTGAGACAAAAAATAAGTTGACGACGATATTGAGGTAGCCTCAAGTTTAAAGTATCCTTGTATGGGGAGCAAAGAGTACTATAACATATCCAAAGGAGATCCCAGTATCTCTTGTAGAACAAGAGTTATGAGCCTCCAAAGTTTAGTGCAAAAATCATAAGTAACATAATAAAAATAAGTGAGACGATACCAAAGTTGACGAACATTTTGCTTAATATCTCGGCCCCTGTTTGTCGTAGCTCAATGTTTTTAGTATGGTTAGATGGGGGACAAATTGGACTAAAACATACTCAAAGGACATCCCCGTATCTCCAGTAGAAACAGAGTTACGAGCCTGCAAAGTATAGTCTAATGCATTTCCTATGGAGGGGTTGTTTGTTTACGTTTAGCTTAATTACTCGGCCCCTGTTTGTCGTAGCCCAAAGTTTTTAGTATGGTTAGATGGGGGACAATTTGGACTATAACATATCCTAAGGATATCCTCGTATCTCCAGTAGAAACAGAGTTACGAGCCTGCAAAGTATAGTCTAATGCATTTCCTATGGAGGGGGTTTGTTTCGTTACGTTTTGCTTAAGTACTCGGCCCCTGTTTGTCGTAGCCCAAAGTTTTTAGTATGGTTAGAAGGGGGACAATTTGGACTATAACATATCCTAAGGACATCCCCGTATCTCTAGTAGACACAGAGTTATGGGCCTGCAAAGTAAAGTCTAATGCATTTCCTATGGAGGGGTTGTTTGTTTACGTTTTGCTTAAGTACTCGGCCCCTGTTTGTCGTAGCTCAATGTTTTTAGTATGGTTAGATGGGGGACAAATTGAACTATAACATACTCAAAGGACATCCCCGTATCTCCAGTAGAAGCAGAGTTACGAGCCTGCAAAGTATAGTCTAATGCATTTCCTATGGAGGGGTTGTTTGTTTACGTTTAGCTTAATTACTCGGCCCCTGTTTGTCGTAGCCCAAAGTTTTTAGTATGGTTAGATGGGGGACAATTTGGACTATAACATATCCTAAGGACATCCTCGTATCTCCAGTTGAAACAGAGTTACGAGCCTGCAAAGTATAGTCTAATGCATTTCCTATGGAGGGGTTGTTTGTTTACGTTTAGCTTAATTACTCGGCCCCTGTTTGTCGTAGCCCAAAGTTTTTAGTATGGTTAGATGGGGGACAATTTGGACTATAACATATCCTAAGGACATCCCCGTATCTCTAGTAGACACAGAGTTATGGGCCCGCAAAGTAAAGTCTAATGCATTTCCTATGGAGGGGTTGTTTGTTTACGTTTTGCTTAAGTACTCGGCCCCTGTTTGTCGTAGCCCAAAGTTTTTAGTATGGTTAGATGGGGGACAATTTGGACTATAACATATCCTAAGGACATCCTCGTATCTCCAGTAGAAACAGAGTTACGAGCCTGCAAAGTATAGTCTAATGCATTTCCTATGGAGGGGGTTTGTTTACGTTTAGCTTAATTACTCGGCCCCTGTTTGTCGTAGCCCAAAGTTTTTAGTATGGTTAGATGGGGGACAATTTGGACTATAACATATCCTAAGGACATCCTCGTATCTCCAGTAGAAACAGAGTTACGAGCCTGCAAAGTATAGTCTAATGCATTTCCTATGGAGGGGGTTTGTTTCGTTACGTTTTGCTTAAGTACTCGGCCCCTGTTTCTCGTAGCCCAAAGTTTTTAGTATGGTTAGAAGGGGGACAATTTGGACTATAACATATCCTAAGGACATCCCCGTATCTCTAGTAGACACAGAGTTATGGGCCTGCAAAGTAAAGTCTAATGCATTTCCTATGGAGGGGTTGTTTGTTTACGTTTTGCTTAAGTACTCGGCCCCTGTTTGTCGTAGCTCAATGTTTTTAGTATGGTTAGATGGGGGACAAATTGAACTATAACATACTCAAAGGACATCCCCGTATCTACAGTAGAAACAGAGTTACGAGCCTGCAAAGTATAGTCTAATGCATTTCCTATGGAGGGGTTGTTTGTTTACGTTTAGCTTAATTACTCGGCCCCTGTTTGTCGTAGCCCAAAGTTTTTAGTATGGTTAGATGGGGGACAATTTGGACTATAACATATCCTAAGGACATCCTCGTATCTCCAGTAGAAACGGAGTTACGAGCCTGCAAAGTATAGTCTAATGCATTTCCTATGGAGGGGTTGTTTGTTTACGTTTAGCTTAATTACTCGGCCCCTGTTTGTCATAGCCCAAAGTTTTTAGTATGGTTAGATGGGGGACAATTTGGACTATAACATATCCTAAGGAGATCCTCGTATCTCCAGTAGAAACAGAGATACGAGCCTGCAAAGTATAGTCTAATGCATTTCCTATGGAGGGGTTGTTTGTTTACGTTTAGCTTAATTACTCGGCCCCTGTTTGTCGTAGCCCAACGTTTTTAGTATGGTTAGATGGGGGACAATTTGGACTATAACATATCCTAAGGACATCCTCGTATCTCCAGTAGAAACAGAGTTACGAGCCTGCAAAGTATAGTCTAATGCATTTCCTATGGAGGGGGTTTGTTTACGTTTAGCTTAATTACTCGGCCCCTGTTTGTCGTAGCCCAAAGTTTTTAGTATGGTTAGATGGGGGACAATTTGGACTATAACATATCCTAAGGACATCCTCGTATCTCCAGTAGAAACAGAGTTACGAGCCTGCAAAGTATAGTCTAATGCATTTCCTATGGAGGGGGTTTGTTTCGTTACGTTTTGCTTAAGTACTCGGCCCCTGTTTGTCGTAGCCCAAAGTTTTTAGTATGGTTAGAAGGGGGACAATTTGGACTATAACATATCCTAAGGACATCCCCGTATCTCTAGTAGACACAGAGTTATGGGCCTGCAAAGTAAAGTCTAATGCATTTCCTATGGAGGGGTTGTTTGTTTACGTTTTGCTTAAGTACTCGGCCCCTGTTTGTCGTAGCTCAATGTTTTTAGTATGGTTAGATGGGGGACAAATTGAACTATAACATACTCAAAGGACATCCCCGTATCTACAGTAGAAACAGAGTTACGAGCCTGCAAAGTATAGTCTAATGCATTTCCTATGGAGGGGTTGTTTGTTTACGTTTAGCTTAATTACTCGGCCCCTGTTTGTCGTAGCCCAAAGTTTTTAGTATGGTTAGATGGGGGACAATTTGGACTATAACATATCCTAAGGACATCCTCGTATCTCCAGTAGAAACGGAGTTACGAGCCTGCAAAGTATAGTCTAATGCATTTCCTATGGAGGGGTTGTTTGTTTACGTTTAGCTTAATTACTCGGCCCCTGTTTGTCATAGCCCAAAGTTTTTAGTATGGTTAGATGGGGGACAATTTGGACTATAACATATCCTAAGGAGATCCTCGTATCTCCAGTAGAAACAGAGATACGAGCCTGCAAAGTATAGTCTAATGCATTTCCTATGGAGGGGTTGTTTGTTTACGTTTAGCTTAATTACTCGGCCCCTGTTTGTCGTAGCCCAACGTTTTTAGTATGGTTAGATGGGGGACAATTTGGACTATAACATATCCTAAGGACATCCTCGTATCTCCAGTAGAAACAGAGTTACGAGCCTGCAAAGTATAGTCTAATGAATTTCCTATGGAGGGGGTTTGTTTACGTTTAGCTTAATTACTCGGCCCCTGTTTGTCGTAGCCCAAAGTTTTTAGTATGGTTAGATGGGGGACAATTTGGACTATAACATATCCTAAGGACATCCTCGTATCTCCAGTAGAAACAGAGTTACGAGCCTGCAAAGTATAGTCTAATGCATTTCCTATGGAGGGGGTTTGTTTCGTTACGTTTTGCTTAAGTACTCGGCCCCTGTTTGTCGTAGCCCAAAGTTTTTAGTATGGTTAGAAGGGGGACAATTTGGACTATAACATATCCTAAGGACATCCCCGTATCTCTAGTAGACACAGAGTTATGGGCCTGCAAAGTAAAGTCTAATGCATTTCCTATGGAGGGGTTGTTTGTTTACGTTTTGCTTAAGTACTCGGCCCCTGTTTGTCGTAGCTCAATGTTTTTAGTATGGTTAGATGGGAGACAAATTGAACTATAACATACTCAAAGGACATCCCCGTATCTCCAGTAGAAACAGAGTTACGAGCCTGCAAAATATAGTCTAATGCATTTCCTATGGAGGGGGTTTGTTTCGTTACGTTTTGCTTAAGTACTCGGCCCCTGTTTGTCGTAGCCCAAAGTTTTTAGTATGGTTAGAAGGGGGACAATTTGGACTATAACATATCCTAAGGACATCCCCGTATCTCTAGTAGACACAGAGTTATGGGCCTGCAAAGTAAAGTCTAATGCATTTCCTATGGAGGGGTTGTTTGTTTACGTTTTGCTTAAGTACTCGGCCCCTGTTTGTCGTAGCTCAAAGTGTTTAGTATGGTTAGATGGGGGACAATTTGGACTATAACATATCCTAAGGACATCCTCGTATCTCCAGTAGAAACAGAGTTACGAGCCTGCAAAGTATAGTCTAATATATTTCCTATGGAGGGGTTTGTTTGTTTACGTTTAGCTTAATTACTCGGCCCCTGTTTGTCGTAGCTCAATGTTTTTAGTATGGTTAGATGGAAGACAAATTGAACTATAACATACTCAAAGGACATCCCCGTATCTCCAGTAGAAACAGAGTTACGAGCCTGCAAAGCTTATTTTCAAAAATCAAAAGTAACCTTCTAACAATAAGTGAGACAAAAAATAAGTTGACGACGATATTGAGGTAGCCTCAAGTTTAAAGTATCCTTGTATGGGGAGCAAAGAGTACTATAACATATCCAAAGCAGATCCCAGTATCTCTTGTAGAACAAGAGTTATGAGCCTCCAAAGTTTAGTGCAAAAATCATAAGTAACATAATAAAAATAAGTGAGACGATACCAAAGTTGACGAACATTTTGCTTAATATCTCGGCCCCTGTTTGTCGTATTTCAATGTTTTTAGTATGGTTAGATGGGGGACAAATTGGACTAAAACATACTCAAAGGACATCCCCGTATCTCCAGTAGAAACAGAGTTACGAGCCTGCAAAGTATAGTCTAATGCATTTCCTATGGAGGGGGTTTGTTTCGTTACGTTTTGCTTAAGTACTCGGCCCCTGTTTCTCGTAGCCCAAAGTTTTTAGTATGGTTAGAAGGGGGACAATTTGGACTATAACATATCCTAAGGACATCCCCGTATCTCTAGTAGACACAGAGTTATGGGCCTGCAAAGTAAAGTCTAATGCATTTCCTATGGAGGGGTTGTTTGTTTACGTTTTGCTTAAGTACTCGGCCCCTGTTTGTCGTAGCTCAATGTTTTTAGTATGGTTAGATGGGGGACAAATTGAACTATAACATACTCAAAGGACATCCCCGTATCTACAGTAGAAACAGAGTTACGAGCCTGCAAAGTATAGTCTAATGCATTTCCTATGGAGGGGTTGTTTGTTTACGTTTAGCTTAATTACTCGGCCCCTGTTTGTCGTAGCCCAAAGTTTTTAGTATGGTTAGATGGGGGACAATTTGGACTATAACATATCCTAAGGACATCCTCGTATCTCCAGTAGAAACGGAGTTACGAGCCTGCAAAGTATAGTCTAATGCATTTCCTATGGAGGGGTTGTTTGTTTACGTTTAGCTTAATTACTCGGCCCCTGTTTGTCATAGCCCAAAGTTTTTAGTATGGTTAGATGGGGGACAATTTGGACTATAACATATCCTAAGGAGATCCTCGTATCTCCAGTAGAAACAGAGATACGAGCCTGCAAAGTATAGTCTAATGCATTTCCTATGGAGGGGTTGTTTGTTTACGTTTAGCTTAATTACTCGGCCCCTGTTTGTCGTAGCCCAACGTTTTTAGTATGGTTAGATGGGGGACAATTTGGACTATAACATATCCTAAGGACATCCTCGTATCTCCAGTAGAAACAGAGTTACGAGCCTGCAAAGTATAGTCTAATGAATTTCCTATGGAGGGGGTTTGTTTACGTTTAGCTTAATTACTCGGCCCCTGTTTGTCGTAGCCCAAAGTTTTTAGTATGGTTAGATGGGGGACAATTTGGACTATAACATATCCTAAGGACATCCTCGTATCTCCAGTAGAAACAGAGTTACGAGCCTGCAAAGTATAGTCTAATGCATTTCCTATGGAGGGGGTTTGTTTCGTTACGTTTTGCTTAAGTACTCGGCCCCTGTTTGTCGTAGCCCAAAGTTTTTAGTATGGTTAGAAGGGGGACAATTTGGACTATAACATATCCTAAGGACATCCCCGTATCTCTAGTAGACACAGAGTTATGGGCCTGCAAAGTAAAGTCTAATGCATTTCCTATGGAGGGGTTGTTTGTTTACGTTTTGCTTAAGTACTCGGCCCCTGTTTGTCGTAGCTCAATGTTTTTAGTATGGTTAGATGGGAGACAAATTGAACTATAACATACTCAAAGGACATCCCCGTATCTCCAGTAGAAACAGAGTTACGAGCCTGCAAAATATAGTCTAATGCATTTCCTATGGAGGGGGTTTGTTTCGTTACGTTTTGCTTAAGTACTCGGCCCCTGTTTGTCGTAGCCCAAAGTTTTTAGTATGGTTAGAAGGGGGACAATTTGGACTATAACATATCCTAAGGACATCCCCGTATCTCTAGTAGACACAGAGTTATGGGCCTGCAAAGTAAAGTCTAATGCATTTCCTATGGAGGGGTTGTTTGTTTACGTTTTGCTTAAGTACTCGGCCCCTGTTTGTCGTAGCTCAAAGTGTTTAGTATGGTTAGATGGGGGACAATTTGGACTATAACATATCCTAAGGACATCCTCGTATCTCCAGTAGAAACAGAGTTACGAGCCTGCAAAGTATAGTCTAATATATTTCCTATGGAGGGGTTTGTTTGTTTACGTTTAGCTTAATTACTCGGCCCCTGTTTGTCGTAGCTCAATGTTTTTAGTATGGTTAGATGGGGGACAATTTGGACTATAACATATCCTAAGGACATCCTCATATCTCCAGTAGAAACGGAGTTACGAGCCTGCAAAGTATAGTCTAATGCATTTCCTATGGAGGGGTTGTTTGTTTACGTTTAGCTTAATTACTCGGCCCCTGTTTGTCATAGCCCAAAGTTTTTAGTATGGTTAGATGGGGGACAATTTGGACTATAACATATCCTAAGGAGATCCTCGTATCTCCAGTAGAAACAGAGATACGAGCCTGCAAAGTATAGTCTAATGCATTTCCTATGGAGGGGTTGTTTGTTTACGTTTAGCTTAATTACTCGGCCCCTGTTTGTCGTAGCCCAACGTTTTTAGTATGGTTAGATGGGGGACAATTTGGACTATAACATATCCTAAGGACATCCTCGTATCTCCAGTAGAAACAGAGTTACGAGCCTGCAAAGTATAGTCTAATGCATTTCCTATGGAGGGGGTTTGTTTCGTTACGTTTTGCTTAAGTACTCGGCCCCTGTTTCTCGTAGCCCAAAGTTTTTAGTATGGTTAGAAGGGGGACAATTTGGACTATAACATATCCTAAGGACATCCCCGTATCTCTAGTAGACACAGAGTTATGGGCCTGCAAAGTAAAGTCTAATGCATTTCCTATGGAGGGGTTGTTTGTTTACGTTTTGCTTAAGTACTCGGCCCCTGTTTGTCGTAGCTCAATGTTTTTAGTATGGTTAGATGGGGGACAAATTGAACTATAACATACTCAAAGGACATCCCCGTATCTACAGTAGAAACAGAGTTACGAGCCTGCAAAGTATAGTCTAATGCATTTCCTATGGAGGGGTTGTTTGTTTACGTTTAGCTTAATTACTCGGCCCCTGTTTGTCGTAGCCCAAAGTTTTTAAAATGGTTAGATGGGGGACAATTTGGACTATAACATATCCTAAGGACATCCTCGTATCTCCAGTAGAAACGGAGTTACGAGCCTGCAAAGTATAGTCTAATGCATTTCCTATGGAGGGGTTGTTTGTTTACGTTTAGCTTAATTACTCGGCCCCTGTTTGTCATAGCCCAAAGTTTTTAGTATGGTTAGATGGGGGACAATTTGGACTATAACATATCCTAAGGAGATCCTCGTATCGCCAGTAGAAACAGAGTTACGAGCCTGCAAAGTATAGTCTAATGCATTTCCTATGGAGGGGGTTTGTTTCGTTACGTTTTGCTTAAGTACTCGGCCCCTGTTTGTCGTAGCCCAAAGTTTTTAGTATGGTTAGAAGGGGGACAATTTGGACTATAACATATCCTAAGGACATCCCCGTATCTCTAGTAGACACAGAGTTATGGGCCTGCAAATTAAAGTCTAATGCATTTCCTATGGAGGGGTTGTTTGTTTACGTTTTGCTTAAGTACTCGGCCCCTGTTTGTCATAGCCCAAAGTTTTTAGTATGGTTAGATGGGGGACAATTTGGACTATAACATATCCTAAGGAGATCCTCGTATCGCCAGTAGAAACAGAGTTACGAGCCTGCAAAGTATAGTCTAATGCATTTCCTATGGAGGGGGTTTGTTTCGTTACGTTTTGCTTAAGTACTCGGCCCCTGTTTGTCGTAGCCCAAAGTTTTTAGTATGGTTAGAAGGGGGACAATTTGGACTATAACATATCCTAAGGACATCCCCGTATCTCTAGTAGACACAGAGTTATGGGCCTGCAAATTAAAGTCTAATGCATTTCCTATGGAGGGGTTGTTTGTTTACGTTTTGCTTAAGTACTCGGCCCCTGTTTGTCGTAGCTCAATGTTTTTAGTATGGTTAGATGGGGGACAAATTGAACTATAACATACTCAAAGGACATCCCCGTATCTCCAGTAGAAACAGAGTTACGAGCCTGCAAAATATAGTCTAATGCATTTCCTATGGAGGGGGTTTGTTTCGTTACGTTTTGCTTAAGTACTCGGCCCCTGTTTGTCGTAGCCCAAAGTTTTTAGTATGGTTAGAAGGGGGACAATTTGGACTATAACATATCCTAAGGACATCCCCGTATCTCTAGTAGACACAGAGTTATGGGCCTGCAAAGTAAAGTCTAATGCATTTCCTATGGAGGGGTTGTTTGTTTACGTTTTGCTTAAGTACTCGGCCCCTGTTTGTCGTAGCTCAAAGTGTTTAGTATGGTTAGATGGGGGACAATTTGGACTATAACATATCCTAAGGACATCCTCGTATCTCCAGTAGAAACAGAGTTACGAGCCTGCAAAGTATAGTCTAATGCATTTCCTATGGAGGGGTTGTTTGTTTACGTTTTGCTTAAGTACTCGGCCCCTGTTTGTCGTAGCTCAATGTTTTTAGTATGGTTAGATGGGGGACAAATTGAACTATAACATACTCAAAGGACATCCCCGTATCTCCAGTAGAAACAGAGTTACGAGCCTGCAAAATATAGTCTAATGCATTTCCTATGGAGGGGGTTTGTTTCGTTACGTTTTGCTTAAGTACTCGGCCCCTGTTTGTCGTAGCCCAAAGTTTTTAGTATGGTTAGAAGGGGGACAATTTGGACTATAACATATCCTAAGGACATCCTCGTATCTCCAGTAGAAACAGAGTTACGAGCCTGCAAAGTATAGTCTAATGCATTTCCTATGGAGGGGGTTTGTTTCGTTACGTTTTGCTTAAGTACTCGGCCCCTGTTTGTCGTAGCCCAAAGTTTTAAGTATGGTTAGAAGGGGGACAATTTGGACTATAACATATCCTAAGGACATCCTCGTATCTCCAGTAGAAACAGAGTTACGAGCCTGCAAAGTATAGTCTAATGCATTTCCTATGGAGGGGGTTTGTTTACGTTTTGCTTAAGTACTCGGCCCCTGTTAGTCGTAGCCCAAAGTTTTTAGTATGGTTAGAAGGGGGACAATTTGGACTATAACATATCCTAAGGACATCCCCGTATCTCTAGTAGACACAGAGTTATGGGCCTGCAAAGTAAAGTCTAATGCATTTCCTATGGAGGGGTTGTTTGTTTACGTTTTGCTTAAGTACTCGGCCCCTGTTTGTCGTAGCTCAATGTTTTTAGTATGGTTAGATGGGGGACAAATTGAACTATAACATACTCAAAGGACATCCCCGTATCTCCAGTAGAAACAGAGTTATGGGCCTGCAAAGTAAAGTCTAATGCATTTCCTATGGAGGGGTTGTTTGTTTACGTTTAGCTTAATTACTCGGCCCCTGTTTGTCGTAGCTCAAAGTGTTTAGTATGGTTAGATGGGGGACAATTTGGACTATAACATATCCTAAGGACATCCTCGTATCTCCAGTAGAAACAGAGTTACGAGCCTGCAAAGTATAGTCTAATGCATTTCCTATGGAGGGGGTTTGTTTCGTTACGTTTTGCTTAAGTACTCGGCCCCTGTTTGTCGTAGCCCAAAGTTTTAAGTATGGTTAGAAGGGGGACAATTTGGACTATAACATATCCTAAGGACATCCTCGTATCTCCAGTAGAAACAGAGTTACGAGCCTGCAAAGTATAGTCTAATGCATTTCCTATGGAGGGGGTTTGTTTCGTTACGTTTTGCTTAAGTACTCGGCCCCTGTTTGTCGTAGCCCAAAGTTTTAAGTATGGTTAGAAGGGGGACAATTTGGACTATAACATATCCTAAGGACATCCTCGTATCTCTAGTAGACACAGAGTTATGGGCCTGCAAAGTAAAGTCTAATGCATTTCCTATGGAGGGGGTTTGTTTCGTTACGTTTTGCTTAAGTACTCGGCCCCTGTTTGTCGTAGCCCAAAGTTTTTAGTATGGTTAGAAGGGGGACAATTTGGACTATAACATATCCTAAGGACATCCCCGTATCTCTAGTAGACACAGAGTTATGGGCCTGCAAAGTAAAGTCTAATGCATTTCCTATGGAGGGGTTGTTTGTTTACGTTTTGCTTAAGTACTCGGCCCCTGTTTTTCGTAGCTCAATGTTTTTAGTATGGTTAGATGGGGGACAAATTGAACTATAACATACTCAAAGGACATCCCCGTATCTCCAGTAGAAACAGAGTTACGAGCCTGCAAAATATAGTCTAATGCATTTCCTATGGAGGGGTTGTTTGTTTACGTTTAGCTTAATTACTCGGCCCCTGTTTGTCGTAGCCCAAAGTTTTTAGTATGGTTAGATGGGGGACAATTTGGACTATAACATATCCTAAGGACATCCTTGTATCTCCAGTAGAAACAGAGTTACGAGCCTGCAAAGTATAGTCTAATGCATTTCCTACGGAGGGGTTGTTTGTTTACGTTTTGCTTAAGTACTGGCCCCTGTTTGTCGTAGCTCAATGTTTTTAGTATGGTTAGAAGGGGGCCAAATTGAACTATAACATACTCAAAGGACATCCCCGTATCTCCAGTAGAAACAGAGTTACGAGCCTGCAAAATATAGTCTAATGCATTTCCTATGGAGGGGTCGTTTCTTTACGTTTTGCTTAAGTACTCGGCCCCTGTTTGTCGTAGCCCAAAGTTTTTAGTATGGTTAGATGGGGGACAATTTGGACTATAACATATCCTAAGGACATCCTCGTATCTCCAGTAGAAACAGAGTTACGAGCCTGCAAAGTATAGTCTAATGCATTTCCTATGGAGGGCTTGTTTGTTTACGTTTAGCTTAATTACTCGGCCCCTGTTTGTCGTAGCCCAAAGTTTTTAGTATGGTTAGATGGGGGACAATTTGGACTATAACATATCCTAAGGACATCCTCGTATCTCCAGTAGAAACAGAGTTACGAGCCTGCAAAGTATAGTCTAATGCATTTCCTATGGAGGGGTTGTTTGTTTACGTTTAGCTTAATTACTCGGCCCCTGTTTGTCGTAGCCCAAAGTTTTTAGTATGGTTAGATGGGGGACAATTTGGACTATAACATATCCTAAGGACATCCTCGTATCTCCAGTAGAAACAGAGTTACGAGCCTGCAAAGTATAGTCTAATGCATTTCCTATGGAGGGGTTGTTTGTTTACGTTTAGCTTAATTACTCGGCCCCTGTTTGTCATAGCCCAAAGTTTTTAGTATGGTTAGATGGGGGACAATTTGGACTATAACATATCCTAAGGACATCCTCGTATCTCCAGTAGAAACAGAGTTACGAGCCTGCAAAGTATAGTCTAATGCATTTCCTATGGAAGGGGTTTGTTTCGTTACGTTTTGCTTAAGTACTCGGCCCCTGTTTGTCGTAGCCCAAAGTTTTTAGTATGGTTAGAAGGGGGACAATTTGGACTATAACATATCCTAAGGACATCCCCGTATCTCTAGTAGACACAGAGTTATGGGCCTGCAAAGTAAAGTCTAATGCATTTCCTATGGAGGGGTTGTTTGTTTACGTTTTGCTTAAGTACTCGGCCCCTGTTTTTCGTAGCTCAATGTTTTTAGTATGGTTAGATGGGGGACAAATTGAACTATAACATACTCAAAGGACATCCCCGTATCTCCAGTAGAAACAGAGTTACGAGCCTGCAAAATATAGTCTAATGCATTTCCAATGGAGGGGTTGTTTGTTTACGTTTAGCTTAATTACTCGGCCCCTGTTTGTCGTAGCCCAAAGTTTTTAGTATGGTTAGATGGGGGACAATTTGGACTATAACATATCCTAAGGACATCCTTGTATCTCCAGTAGAAACAGAGTTACGAGCCTGCAAAGTATAGTCTAATGCATTTCCTATGGAGGGGTTGTTTGTTTACGTTTAGCTTAATTACTCGGCCCCTGTTTGTCATAGCCCAAAGTTTTTAGTATGGTTAGATGGGGGACAATTTGGACTATAACATATCCTAAGGACATCCTCGTATCTCCAGTAGAAACAGAGTTACGAGCCTGCAAAGTATAGTCTAATGCATTTCCTATGGAAGGGGTTTGTTTCGTTACGTTTTGCTTAAGTACTCGGCCCCTGTTTGTCGTAGCCCAAAGTTTTTAGTATGGTTAGAAGGGGGACAATTTGGACTATAACATATCCTAAGGACATCCCCGTATCTCTAGTAGACACAGAGTTATGGGCCTGCAAAGTAAAGTCTAATGCATTTCCTATGGAGGGGTTGTTTGTTTACGTTTTGCTTAAGTACTCGGCCCCTGTTTTTCGTAGCTCAATGTTTTTAGTATGGTTAGATGGGGGACAAATTGAACTATAACATACTCAAAGGACATCCCCGTATCTCCAGTAGAAACAGAGTTACGAGCCTGCAAAATATAGTCTAATGCATTTCCAATGGAGGGGTTGTTTGTTTACGTTTAGCTTAATTACTCGGCCCCTGTTTGTCGTAGCCCAAAGTTTTTAGTATGGTTAGATGGGGGACAATTTGGACTATAACATATCCTAAGGACATCCTTGTATCTCCAGTAGAAACAGAGTTACGAGCCTGCAAAGTATAGTCTAATGCATTTCCTACGGAGGGGTTGTTTGTTTACGTTTTGCTTAAGTACTGGCCCCTGTTTGTCGTAGCTCAATGTTTTTAGTATGGTTAGAAGGGGGCCAAATTGAACTATAACATACTCAAAGGACATCCCCGTATCTCCAGTAGAAACAGAGTTACGAGCCTGCAAAATATAGTCTAATGCATTTCCTATGGAGGGGTCGTTTCTTTACGTTTTGCTTAAGTACTCGGCCCCTGTTTGTCGTAGCCCAAAGTTTTTAGTATGGTTAGATGGGGGACAATTTGGACTATAACATATCCTAAGGACATCCTCGTATCTCCAGTAGAAACAGAGGTACGAGCCTGCAAAGTATAGTCTAATGCATTTCCTATGGAGGGGGTTTGTTTCGTTACGTTTTGCTTAAGTACTCGGCCCCTGTTTCTCGTAGCCCAAAGTTTTTAGTATGGTTAGAAGGGGGACAATTTGGACTATAACATATCCTAAGGACATCCCCGTATCTCTAGTAGACACAGAGTTATGGGCCTGCAAAGTAAAGTCTAATGCATTTCCTATGGAGGGGTTGTTTGTTTACGTTTTGCTTAAGTACTCGGCCCCTGTTTGTCGTAGCTCAATGTTTTTAGTATGGTTAGATGGGGGACAAATTGAACTATAACATACTCAAAGGACATCCCCGTATCTACAGTAGAAACAGAGTTACGAGCCTGCAAAGTATAGTCTAATGCATTTCCTATGGAGGGGTTGTTTGTTTACGTTTAGCTTAATTACTCGGCCCCTGTTTGTCGTAGCCCAAAGTTTTTAGTATGGTTAGATGGGGGACAATTTGGACTATAACATATCCTAAGGACATCCTCGTATCTCCAGTAGAAACGGAGTTACGAGCCTGCAAAGTATAGTCTAATGCATTTCCTATGGAGGGGTTGTTTGTTTACGTTTAGCTTAATTACTCGGCCCCTGTTTGTCATAGCCCAAAGTTTTTAGTATGGTTAGATGGGGGACAATTTGGACTATAACATATCCTAAGGAGATCCTCGTATCTCCAGTAGAAACAGAGATACGAGCCTGCAAAGTATAGTCTAATGCATTTCCTATGGAGGGGTTGTTTGTTTACGTTTAGCTTAATTACTCGGCCCCTGTTTGTCGTAGCCCAACGTTTTTAGTATGGTTAGATGGGGGACAATTTGGACTATAACATATCCTAAGGACATCCTCGTATCTCCAGTAGAAACAGAGTTACGAGCCTGCAAAGTATAGTCTAATGCATTTCCTATGGAGGGGGTTTGTTTACGTTTAGCTTAATTACTCGGCCCCTGTTTGTCGTAGCCCAAAGTTTTTAGTATGGTTAGATGGGGGACAATTTGGACTATAACATATCCTAAGGACATCCTCGTATCTCCAGTAGAAACAGAGTTACGAGCCTGCAAAGTATAGTCTAATGCATTTCCTATGGAGGGGGTTTGTTTCGTTACGTTTTGCTTAAGTACTCGGCCCCTGTTTGTCGTAGCCCAAAGTTTTTAGTATGGTTAGAAGGGGGACAATTTGGACTATAACATATCCTAAGGACATCCCCGTATCTCTAGTAGACACAGAGTTATGGGCCTGCAAAGTAAAGTCTAATGCATTTCCTATGGAGGGGTTGTTTGTTTACGTTTTGCTTAAGTACTCGGCCCCTGTTTGTCGTAGCTCAATGTTTTTAGTATGGTTAGATGGGGGACAAATTGAACTATAACATACTCAAAGGACATCCCCGTATCTACAGTAGAAACAGAGTTACGAGCCTGCAAAGTATAGTCTAATGCATTTCCTATGGAGGGGTTGTTTGTTTACGTTTAGCTTAATTACTCGGCCCCTGTTTGTCGTAGCCCAAAGTTTTTAGTATGGTTAGATGGGGGACAATTTGGACTATAACATATCCTAAGGACATCCTCGTATCTCCAGTAGAAACGGAGTTACGAGCCTGCAAAGTATAGTCTAATGCATTTCCTATGGAGGGGTTGTTTGTTTACGTTTAGCTTAATTACTCGGCCCCTGTTTGTCATAGCCCAAAGTTTTTAGTATGGTTAGATGGGGGACAATTTGGACTATAACATATCCTAAGGAGATCCTCGTATCTCCAGTAGAAACAGAGATACGAGCCTGCAAAGTATAGTCTAATGCATTTCCTATGGAGGGGTTGTTTGTTTACGTTTAGCTTAATTACTCGGCCCCTGTTTGTCGTAGCCCAACGTTTTTAGTATGGTTAGATGGGGGACAATTTGGACTATAACATATCCTAAGGACATCCTCGTATCTCCAGTAGAAACAGAGTTACGAGCCTGCAAAGTATAGTCTAATGAATTTCCTATGGAGGGGGTTTGTTTACGTTTAGCTTAATTACTCGGCCCCTGTTTGTCGTAGCCCAAAGTTTTTAGTATGGTTAGATGGGGGACAATTTGGACTATAACATATCCTAAGGACATCCTCGTATCTCCAGTAGAAACAGAGTTACGAGCCTGCAAAGTATAGTCTAATGCATTTCCTATGGAGGGGGTTTGTTTCGTTACGTTTTGCTTAAGTACTCGGCCCCTGTTTGTCGTAGCCCAAAGTTTTTAGTATGGTTAGAAGGGGGACAATTTGGACTATAACATATCCTAAGGACATCCCCGTATCTCTAGTAGACACAGAGTTATGGGCCTGCAAAGTAAAGTCTAATGCATTTCCTATGGAGGGGTTGTTTGTTTACGTTTTGCTTAAGTACTCGGCCCCTGTTTGTCGTAGCTCAATGTTTTTAGTATGGTTAGATGGGAGACAAATTGAACTATAACATACTCAAAGGACATCCCCGTATCTCCAGTAGAAACAGAGTTACGAGCCTGCAAAATATAGTCTAATGCATTTCCTATGGAGGGGGTTTGTTTCGTTACGTTTTGCTTAAGTACTCGGCCCCTGTTTGTCGTAGCCCAAAGTTTTTAGTATGGTTAGAAGGGGGACAATTTGGACTATAACATATCCTAAGGACATCCCCGTATCTCTAGTAGACACAGAGTTATGGGCCTGCAAAGTAAAGTCTAATGCATTTCCTATGGAGGGGTTGTTTGTTTACGTTTTGCTTAAGTACTCGGCCCCTGTTTGTCGTAGCTCAAAGTGTTTAGTATGGTTAGATGGGGGACAATTTGGACTATAACATATCCTAAGGACATCCCCGTATCTCTAGTAGACACAGAGTTATGGGCCTGCAAAGTAAAGTCTAATGCATTTCCTATGGAGGGGTTGTTTGTTTACGTTTTGCTTAAGTACTCGGCCCCTGTTTGTCGTAGCTCAATGTTTTTAGTATGGTTAGATGGGAGACAAATTGAACTATAACATACTCAAAGGACATCCCCGTATCTCCAGTAGAAACAGAGTTACGAGCCTGCAAAATATAGTCTAATGCATTTCCTATGGAGGGGGTTTGTTTCGTTACGTTTTGCTTAAGTACTCGGCCCCTGTTTGTCGTAGCCCAAAGTTTTTAGTATGGTTAGAAGGGGGACAATTTGGACTATAACATATCCTAAGGAGATCCTCGTATCTCCAGTAGAAACAGAGATACGAGCCTGCAAAGTATAGTCTAATGCATTTCCTATGGAGGGGTTGTTTGTTTACGTTTAGCTTAATTACTCGGCCCCTGTTTGTCGTAGCCCAACGTTTTTAGTATGGTTAGATGGGGGACAATTTGGACTATAACATATCCTAAGGACATCCTCGTATCTCCAGTAGAAACAGAGTTACGAGCCTGCAAAGTATAGTCTAATGAATTTCCTATGGAGGGGGTTTGTTTACGTTTAGCTTAATTACTCGGCCCCTGTTTGTCGTAGCCCAAAGTTTTTAGTATGGTTAGATGGGGGACAATTTGGACTATAACATATCCTAAGGACATCCTCGTATCTCCAGTAGAAACAGAGTTACGAGCCTGCAAAGTATAGTCTAATGCATTTCCTATGGAGGGGGTTTGTTTCGTTACGTTTTGCTTAAGTACTCGGCCCCTGTTTGTCGTAGCCCAAAGTTTTTAGTATGGTTAGAAGGGGGACAATTTGGACTATAACATATCCTAAGGACATCCCCGTATCTCTAGTAGACACAGAGTTATGGGCCTGCAAAGTAAAGTCTAATGCATTTCCTATGGAGGGGTTGTTTGTTTACGTTTTGCTTAAGTACTCGGCCCCTGTTTGTCGTAGCTCAATGTTTTTAGTATGGTTAGATGGGAGACAAATTGAACTATAACATACTCAAAGGACATCCCCGTATCTCCAGTAGAAACAGAGTTACGAGCCTGCAAAATATAGTCTAATGCATTTCCTATGGAGGGGGTTTGTTTCGTTACGTTTTGCTTAAGTACTCGGCCCCTGTTTGTCGTAGCCCAAAGTTTTTAGTATGGTTAGAAGGGGGACAATTTGGACTATAACATATCCTAAGGACATCCCCGTATCTCTAGTAGACACAGAGTTATGGGCCTGCAAAGTAAAGTCTAATGCATTTCCTATGGAGGGGTTGTTTGTTTACGTTTTGCTTAAGTACTCGGCCCCTGTTTGTCGTAGCTCAATGTTTTTAGTATGGTTAGATGGGGGACAAATTGAACTATAACATACTCAAAGGACATCCCCGTATCTACAGTAGAAACAGAGTTACGAGCCTGCAAAGTATAGTCTAATGCATTTCCTATGGAGGGGTTGTTTGTTTACGTTTAGCTTAATTACTCGGCCCCTGTTTGTCGTAGCCCAAAGTTTTTAAAATGGTTAGATGGGGGACAATTTGGACTATAACATATCCTAAGGACATCCTCGTATCTCCAGTAGAAACGGAGTTACGAGCCTGCAAAGTATAGTCTAATGCATTTCCTATGGAGGGGTTGTTTGTTTACGTTTAGCTTAATTACTCGGCCCCTGTTTGTCATAGCCCAAAGTTTTTAGTATGGTTAGATGGGGGACAATTTGGACTATAACATATCCTAAGGAGATCCTCGTATCGCCAGTAGAAACAGAGTTACGAGCCTGCAAAGTATAGTCTAATGCATTTCCTATGGAGGGGGTTTGTTTCGTTACGTTTTGCTTAAGTACTCGGCCCCTGTTTGTCGTAGCCCAAAGTTTTTAGTATGGTTAGAAGGGGGACAATTTGGACTATAACATATCCTAAGGACATCCCCGTATCTCTAGTAGACACAGAGTTATGGGCCTGCAAATTAAAGTCTAATGCATTTCCTATGGAGGGGTTGTTTGTTTACGTTTTGCTTAAGTACTCGGCCCCTGTTTGTCATAGCCCAAAGTTTTTAGTATGGTTAGATGGGGGACAATTTGGACTATAACATATCCTAAGGAGATCCTCGTATCGCCAGTAGAAACAGAGTTACGAGCCTGCAAAGTATAGTCTAATGCATTTCCTATGGAGGGGGTTTGTTTCGTTACGTTTTGCTTAAGTACTCGGCCCCTGTTTGTCGTAGCCCAAAGTTTTTAGTATGGTTAGAAGGGGGACAATTTGGACTATAACATATCCTAAGGACATCCCCGTATCTCTAGTAGACACAGAGTTATGGGCCTGCAAATTAAAGTCTAATGCATTTCCTATGGAGGGGTTGTTTGTTTACGTTTTGCTTAAGTACTCGGCCCCTGTTTGTCGTAGCTCAATGTTTTTAGTATGGTTAGATGGGGGACAAATTGAACTATAACATACTCAAAGGACATCCCCGTATCTCCAGTAGAAACAGAGTTACGAGCCTGCAAAATATAGTCTAATGCATTTCCTATGGAGGGGGTTTGTTTCGTTACGTTTTGCTTAAGTACTCGGCCCCTGTTTGTCGTAGCCCAAAGTTTTTAGTATGGTTAGAAGGGGGACAATTTGGACTATAACATATCCTAAGGACATCCCCGTATCTCTAGTAGACACAGAGTTATGGGCCTGCAAAGTAAAGTCTAATGCATTTCCTATGGAGGGGTTGTTTGTTTACGTTTTGCTTAAGTACTCGGCCCCTGTTTGTCGTAGCTCAAAGTGTTTAGTATGGTTAGATGGGGGACAATTTGGACTATAACATATCCTAAGGACATCCTCGTATCTCCAGTAGAAACAGAGTTACGAGCCTGCAAAGTATAGTCTAATGCATTTCCTATGGAGGGGTTGTTTGTTTACGTTTTGCTTAAGTACTCGGCCCCTGTTTGTCGTAGCTCAATGTTTTTAGTATGGTTAGATGGGGGACAAATTGAACTATAACATACTCAAAGGACATCCCCGTATCTCCAGTAGAAACAGAGTTACGAGCCTGCAAAATATAGTCTAATGCATTTCCTATGGAGGGGGTTTGTTTCGTTACGTTTTGCTTAAGTACTCGGCCCCTGTTTGTCGTAGCCCAAAGTTTTTAGTATGGTTAGAAGGGGGACAATTTGGACTATAACATATCCTAAGGACATCCTCGTATCTCCAGTAGAAACAGAGTTACGAGCCTGCAAAGTATAGTCTAATGCATTTCCTATGGAGGGGGTTTGTTTCGTTACGTTTTGCTTAAGTACTCGGCCCCTGTTTGTCGTAGCCCAAAGTTTTAAGTATGGTTAGAAGGGGGACAATTTGGACTATAACATATCCTAAGGACATCCTCGTATCTCCAGTAGAAACAGAGTTACGAGCCTGCAAAGTATAGTCTAATGCATTTCCTATGGAGGGGGTTTGTTTACGTTTTGCTTAAGTACTCGGCCCCTGTTAGTCGTAGCCCAAAGTTTTTAGTATGGTTAGAAGGGGGACAATTTGGACTATAACATATCCTAAGGACATCCCCGTATCTCTAGTAGACACAGAGTTATGGGCCTGCAAAGTAAAGTCTAATGCATTTCCTATGGAGGGGTTGTTTGTTTACGTTTTGCTTAAGTACTCGGCCCCTGTTTGTCGT
The DNA here is from genome assembly GCF_054372755.1 of Phalangium opilio. Classification (NCBI taxonomy): domain Eukaryota; kingdom Metazoa; phylum Arthropoda; class Arachnida; order Opiliones; family Phalangiidae; genus Phalangium; species Phalangium opilio. The sequence goes on from NW_028324258.1 coordinate 1,006,846, forward strand.
AGCTCAATGTTTTTAGTATGGTTAGATGGGGGACAAATTGAACTATAACATACTCAAAGGACATCCCCGTATCTCCAGTAGAAACAGAGTTATGGGCCTGCAAAGTAAAGTCTAATGCATTTCCTATGGAGGGGTTGTTTGTTTACGTTTAGCTTAATTACTCGGCCCCTGTTTGTCGTAGCTCAAAGTGTTTAGTATGGTTAGATGGGGGACAATTTGGACTATAACATATCCTAAGGACATCCTCGTATCTCCAGTAGAAACAGAGTTACGAGCCTGCAAAGTATAGTCTAATGCATTTCCTATGGAGGGGGTTTGTTTCGTTACGTTTTGCTTAAGTACTCGGCCCCTGTTTGTCGTAGCCCAAAGTTTTAAGTATGGTTAGAAGGGGGACAATTTGGACTATAACATATCCTAAGGACATCCTCGTATCTCCAGTAGAAACGGAGTTACGAGCCTGCAAAGTATAGTCTAATGCATTTCCTATGGAGGGGTTGTTTGTTTACGTTTAGCTTAATTACTCGGCCCCTGTTTGTCATAGCCCAAAGTTTTTAGTATGGTTAGATGGGGGACAATTTGGACTATAACATATCCTAAGGAGATCCTCGTATCGCCAGTAGAAACAGAGTTACGAGCCTGCAAAGTATAGTCTAATGCATTTCCTATGGAGGGGGTTTGTTTCGTTACGTTTTGCTTAAGTACTCGGCCCCTGTTTGTCGTAGCCCAAAGTTTTTAGTATGGTTAGAAGGGGGACAATTTGGACTATAACATATCCTAAGGACATCCCCGTATCTCTAGTAGACACAGAGTTATGGGCCTGCAAATTAAAGTCTAATGCATTTCCTATGGAGGGGTTGTTTGTTTACGTTTTGCTTAAGTACTCGGCCCCTGTTTGTCATAGCCCAAAGTTTTTAGTATGGTTAGATGGGGGACAATTTGGACTATAACATATCCTAAGGAGATCCTCGTATCGCCAGTAGAAACAGAGTTACGAGCCTGCAAAGTATAGTCTAATGCATTTCCTATGGAGGGGGTTTGTTTCGTTACGTTTTGCTTAAGTACTCGGCCCCTGTTTGTCGTAGCCCAAAGTTTTTAGTATGGTTAGAAGGGGGACAATTTGGACTATAACATATCCTAAGGACATCCCCGTATCTCTAGTAGACACAGAGTTATGGGCCTGCAAATTAAAGTCTAATGCATTTCCTATGGAGGGGTTGTTTGTTTACGTTTTGCTTAAGTACTCGGCCCCTGTTTGTCGTAGCTCAATGTTTTTAGTATGGTTAGATGGGGGACAAATTGAACTATAACATACTCAAAGGACATCCCCGTATCTCCAGTAGAAACAGAGTTACGAGCCTGCAAAATATAGTCTAATGCATTTCCTATGGAGGGGGTTTGTTTCGTTACGTTTTGCTTAAGTACTCGGCCCCTGTTTGTCGTAGCCCAAAGTTTTTAGTATGGTTAGAAGGGGGACAATTTGGACTATAACATATCCTAAGGACATCCCCGTATCTCTAGTAGACACAGAGTTATGGGCCTGCAAAGTAAAGTCTAATGCATTTCCTATGGAGGGGTTGTTTGTTTACGTTTTGCTTAAGTACTCGGCCCCTGTTTGTCGTAGCTCAAAGTGTTTAGTATGGTTAGATGGGGGACAATTTGGACTATAACATATCCTAAGGACATCCTCGTATCTCCAGTAGAAACAGAGTTACGAGCCTGCAAAGTATAGTCTAATGCATTTCCTATGGAGGGGTTGTTTGTTTACGTTTTGCTTAAGTACTCGGCCCCTGTTTGTCGTAGCTCAATGTTTTTAGTATGGTTAGATGGGGGACAAATTGAACTATAACATACTCAAAGGACATCCCCGTATCTCCAGTAGAAACAGAGTTACGAGCCTGCAAAATATAGTCTAATGCATTTCCTATGGAGGGGGTTTGTTTCGTTACGTTTTGCTTAAGTACTCGGCCCCTGTTTGTCGTAGCCCAAAGTTTTTAGTATGGTTAGAAGGGGGACAATTTGGACTATAACATATCCTAAGGACATCCTCGTATCTCCAGTAGAAACAGAGTTACGAGCCTGCAAAGTATAGTCTAATGCATTTCCTATGGAGGGGGTTTGTTTCGTTACGTTTTGCTTAAGTACTCGGCCCCTGTTTGTCGTAGCCCAAAGTTTTAAGTATGGTTAGAAGGGGGACAATTTGGACTATAACATATCCTAAGGACATCCTCGTATCTCCAGTAGAAACAGAGTTACGAGCCTGCAAAGTATAGTCTAATGCATTTCCTATGGAGGGGGTTTGTTTACGTTTTGCTTAAGTACTCGGCCCCTGTTAGTCGTAGCCCAAAGTTTTTAGTATGGTTAGAAGGGGGACAATTTGGACTATAACATATCCTAAGGACATCCCCGTATCTCTAGTAGACACAGAGTTATGGGCCTGCAAAGTAAAGTCTAATGCATTTCCTATGGAGGGGTTGTTTGTTTACGTTTTGCTTAAGTACTCGGCCCCTGTTTGTCGTAGCTCAATGTTTTTAGTATGGTTAGATGGGGGACAAATTGAACTATAACATACTCAAAGGACATCCCCGTATCTCCAGTAGAAACAGAGTTATGGGCCTGCAAAGTAAAGTCTAATGCATTTCCTATGGAGGGGTTGTTTGTTTACGTTTAGCTTAATTACTCGGCCCCTGTTTGTCGTAGCTCAAAGTGTTTAGTATGGTTAGATGGGGGACAATTTGGACTATAACATATCCTAAGGACATCCTCGTATCTCCAGTAGAAACAGAGTTACGAGCCTGCAAAGTATAGTCTAATGCATTTCCTATGGAGGGGGTTTGTTTCGTTACGTTTTGCTTAAGTACTCGGCCCCTGTTTGTCGTAGCCCAAAGTTTTAAGTATGGTTAGAAGGGGGACAATTTGGACTATAACATATCCTAAGGACATCCTCGTATCTCCAGTAGAAACAGAGTTACGAGCCTGCAAAGTATAGTCTAATGCATTTCCTATGGAGGGGGTTTGTTTCGTTACGTTTTGCTTAAGTACTCGGCCCCTGTTTGTCGTAGCCCAAAGTTTTAAGTATGGTTAGAAGGGGGACAATTTGGACTATAACATATCCTAAGGAAATCCTCGTATCTCTAGTAGACACAGAGTTATGGGCCTGCAAAGTAAAGTCTAATGCATTTCCTATGGAGGGGGTTTGTTTCGTTACGTTTTGCTTAAGTACTCGGCCCCTGTTTGTCGTAGCCCAAAGTTTTTAGTATGGTTAGAAGGGGGACAATTTGGACTATAACATATCCTAAGGACATCCCCGTATCTCTAGTAGACACAGAGTTATGGGCCTGCAAAGTAAAGTCTAATGCATTTCCTATGGAGGGGTTGTTTGTTTACGTTTTGCTTAAGTACTCGGCCCCTGTTTTTCGTAGCTCAATGTTTTTAGTATGGTTAGATGGGGGACAAATTGAACTATAACATACTCAAAGGACATCCCCGTATCTCCAGTAGAAACAGAGTTACGAGCCTGCAAAATATAGTCTAATGCATTTCCTATGGAGGGGTTGTTTGTTTACGTTTAGCTTAATTACTCGGCCCCTGTTTGTCGTAGCCCAAAGTTTTTAGTATGGTTAGATGGGGGACAATTTGGACTATAACATATCCTAAGGACATCCTTGTATCTCCAGTAGAAACAGAGTTACGAGCCTGCAAAGTATAGTCTAATGCATTTCCTACGGAGGGGTTGTTTGTTTACGTTTTGCTTAAGTACTGGCCCCTGTTTGTCGTAGCTCAATGTTTTTAGTATGGTTAGAAGGGGGCCAAATTGAACTATAACATACTCAAAGGACATCCCCGTATCTCCAGTAGAAACAGAGTTACGAGCCTGCAAAATATAGTCTAATGCATTTCCTATGGAGGGGTCGTTTCTTTACGTTTTGCTTAAGTACTCGGCCCCTGTTTGTCGTAGCCCAAAGTTTTTAGTATGGTTAGATGGGGGACAATTTGGACTATAACATATCCTAAGGACATCCTCGTATCTCCAGTAGAAACAGAGTTACGAGCCTGCAAAGTATAGTCTAATGCATTTCCTATGGAGGGCTTGTTTGTTTACGTTTAGCTTAATTACTCGGCCCCTGTTTGTCGTAGCCCAAAGTTTTTAGTATGGTTAGATGGGGGACAATTTGGACTATAACATATCCTAAGGACATCCTCGTATCTCCAGTAGAAACAGAGTTACGAGCCTGCAAAGTATAGTCTAATGCATTTCCTATGGAGGGGTTGTTTGTTTACGTTTAGCTTAATTACTCGGCCCCTGTTTGTCGTAGCCCAAAGTTTTTAGTATGGTTAGATGGGGGACAATTTGGACTATAACATATCCTAAGGACATCCTCGTATCTCCAGTAGAAACAGAGTTACGAGCCTGCAAAGTATAGTCTAATGCATTTCCTATGGAGGGGTTGTTTGTTTACGTTTAGCTTAATTACTCGGCCCCTGTTTGTCATAGCCCAAAGTTTTTAGTATGGTTAGATGGGGGACAATTTGGACTATAACATATCCTAAGGACATCCTCGTATCTCCAGTAGAAACAGAGTTACGAGCCTGCAAAGTATAGTCTAATGCATTTCCTATGGAAGGGGTTTGTTTCGTTACGTTTTGCTTAAGTACTCGGCCCCTGTTTGTCGTAGCCCAAAGTTTTTAGTATGGTTAGAAGGGGGACAATTTGGACTATAACATATCCTAAGGACATCCCCGTATCTCTAGTAGACACAGAGTTATGGGCCTGCAAAGTAAAGTCTAATGCATTTCCTATGGAGGGGTTGTTTGTTTACGTTTTGCTTAAGTACTCGGCCCCTGTTTTTCGTAGCTCAATGTTTTTAGTATGGTTAGATGGGGGACAAATTGAACTATAACATACTCAAAGGACATCCCCGTATCTCCAGTAGAAACAGAGTTACGAGCCTGCAAAATATAGTCTAATGCATTTCCTATGGAGGGGTTGTTTGTTTACGTTTAGCTTAATTACTCGGCCCCTGTTTGTCGTAGCCCAAAGTTTTTAGTATGGTTAGATGGGGGACAATTTGGACTATAACATATCCTAAGGACATCCCCGTATCTCTAGTAGACACAGAGTTATGGGCCTGCAAAGTAAAGTCTAATGCATTTCCTATGGAGGGGTTGTTTGTTTACGTTTTGCTTAAGTACTGGCCCCTGTTTGTCGTAGCTCAATGTTTTTAGTATGGTTAGAAGGGGGCCAAATTGAACTATAACATACTCAAAGGACATCCCCGTATCTCCAGTAGAAACAGAGTTACGAGCCTGCAAAATATAGTCTAATGCATTTCCTATGGAGGGGTCGTTTCTTTACGTTTTGCTTAAGTACTCGGCCCCTGTTTGTCGTAGCCCAAAGTTTTTAGTATGGTTAGATGGGGGACAATTTGGACTATAACATATCCTAAGGACATCCTCGTATCTCCAGTAGAAACAGAGGTACGAGCCTGCAAAGTATAGTCTAATGCATTTCCTATGGAGGGGTTGTTTGTTTACGTTTAGCTTAATTACTCGGCCCCTGTTTGTCATAGCCCAAAGTTTTTAGTATGGTTAGATGGGGGACAATTTGGACTATAACATATCCTAAGGACATCCTCGTATCTCCAGTAGAAACAGAGTTACGAGCCTGCAAAGTATAGTCTAATGCATTTCCTATGGAAGGGGTTTGTTTCGTTACGTTTTGCTTAAGTACTCGGCCCCTGTTTGTCGTAGCCCAAAGTTTTTAGTATGGTTAGAAGGGGGACAATTTGGACTATAACATATCCTAAGGACATCCCCGTATCTCTAGTAGACACAGAGTTATGGGCCTGCAAAGTAAAGTCTAATGCATTTCCTATGGAGGGGTTGTTTGTTTACGTTTTGCTTAAGTACTCGGCCCCTGTTTTTCGTAGCTCAATGTTTTTAGTATGGTTAGATGGGGGACAAATTGAACTATAACATACTCAAAGGACATCCCCGTATCTCCAGTAGAAACAGAGTTACGAGCCTGCAAAATATAGTCTAATGCATTTCCTATGGAGGGGTTGTTTGTTTACGTTTAGCTTAATTACTCGGCCCCTGTTTGTCGTAGCCCAAAGTTTTTAGTATGGTTAGATGGGGGACAATTTGGACTATAACATATCCTAAGGACATCCTCGTATCTCCAGTAGAAACAGAGTTACGAGCGTGCAAAGTATAGTCTAATGCATTTCCTACGGAGGGGTTGTTTGTTTACGTTTTGCTTAAGTACTGGCCCCTGTTTGTCGTAGCTCAATGTTTTTAGTATGGTTAGAAGGGGGCCAAATTGAACTATAACATACTCAAAGGACATCCCCGTATCTCCAGTAGAAACAGAGTTACGAGCCTGCAAAATATAGTCTAATGCATTTCCTATGGAGGGGTTGTTTGTTTACGTTTAGCTTAATTACTCGGCCCCTGTTTGTCGTAGCCCAAAGTTTTTAGTATGGTTAGATGGGGGACAATTTGGACTATAACATATCCTAAGGACATCCTCGTATCTCCAGTAGAAACAGAGTTACGAGCCTGCAAAGTATAGTCTAATGCATTTCCTATGGAGGGGTTGTTTGTTTACGTTTAGCTTAATTACTCGGCCCCTGTTTGTCGTAGCCCAAAGTTTTTAGTATGGTTAGATGGGGGACAATTTGGACTATAACATATCCTAAGGACATCCTCGTATCTCCAGTAGAAACAGAGTTACGAGCCTGCAAAGTATAGTCTAATGCATTTCCTATGGAGGGGTTGTTTGTTTACGTTTAGCTTAATTACTCGGCCCCTGTTTGTCGTAGCCCAAAGTTTTTAGTATGGTTAGATGGGGGACAATTTGGACTATAACATATCCTAAGGACATCCTCGTATCTCCAGTAGAAACAGAGTTACGAGCCTGCAAAGTATAGTCTAATGCATTTCCTATGGAAGGGGTTTGTTTCGTTACGTTTTGCTTAAGTACTCGGCCCCTGTTTGTCGTAGCCCAAAGTTTTTAGTATGGTTAGATGGGGGACAATTTGGACTATAACATATCCTAAGGACATCCTCGTATCTCCAGTAGAAACAGAGTTACGAGCCTGCAAAGTATAGTCTAATGCATTTCCTATGGAGGGGTTGTTTGTTTACGTTTAGCTTAATTACTCGGCCCCTGTTTGTCATAGCCCAAAGTTTTTAGTATGGTTAGATGGGGGACAATTTGGACTATAACATATCCTAAGGACATCCTCGTATCTCCAGTAGAAACAGAGTTACGAGCCTGCAAAGTATAGTCTAATGCATTTCCTATGGAAGGGGTTTGTTTCGTTACGTTTTGCTTAAGTACTCGGCCCCTGTTTGTCGTAGCCCAAAGTTTTTAGTATGGTTAGAAGGGGGACAATTTGGACTATAACATATCCTAAGGACATCCCCGTATCTCTAGTAGACACAGAGTTATGGGCCTGCAAAGTAAAGTCTAATGCATTTCCTATGGAGGGGTTGTTTGTTTACGTTTTGCTTAAGTACTCGGCCCCTGTTTTTCGTAGCTCAATGTTTTTAGTATGGTTAGATGGGGGACAAATTGAACTATAACATACTCAAAGGACATCCCCGTATCTCCAGTAGAAACAGAGTTACGAGCCTGCAAAATATAGTCTAATGCATTTCCTATGGAGGGGTTGTTTGTTTACGTTTAGCTTAATTACTCGGCCCCTGTTTGTCGTAGCCCAAAGTTTTTAGTATGGTTAGATGGGGGACAATTTGGACTATAACATATCCTAAGGACATCCTCGTATCTCCAGTAGAAACAGAGTTACGAGCCTGCAAAGTATAGTCTAATGCATTTCCTACGGAGGGGTTGTTTGTTTACGTTTTGCTTAAGTACTGGCCCCTGTTTGTCGTAGCTCAATGTTTTTAGTATGGTTAGAAGGGGGCCAAATTGAACTATAACATACTCAAAGGACATCCCCGTATCTCCAGTAGAAACAGAGTTACGAGCCTGCAAAATATAGTCTAATGCATTTCCTATGGAGGGGTCGTTTCTTTACGTTTTGCTTAAGTACTCGGCCCCTGTTTGTCGTAGCCCAAAGTTTTTAGTATGGTTAGATGGGGGACAATTTGGACTATAACATATCCTAAGGACATCCTCGTATCTCCAGTAGAAACAGAGTTACGAGCCTGCAAAGTATAGTCTAATGCATTTCCTATGGAGGGGTTGTTTGTTTACGTTTAGCTTAATTACTCGGCCCCTGTTTGTCGTAGCCCAAAGTTTTTAGTATGGTTAGATGGGGGACAATTTGGACTATAACATATCCTAAGGACATCCTCGTATCTCCAGTAGAAACAGAGTTACGAGCCTGCAAAGTATAGTCTAATGCATTTCCTATGGAGGGGTTGTTTGTTTACGTTTAGCTTAATTACTCGGCCCCTGTTTGTCATAGCCCAAAGTTTTTAGTATGGTTAGATGGGGGACAATTTGGACTATAACATATCCTAAGGACATCCTCGTATCTCCAGTAGAAACAGAGTTACGAGCCTGCAAAGTATAGTCTAATGCATTTCCTATGGAAGGGGTTTGTTTCGTTACGTTTTGCTTAAGTACTCGGCCCCTGTTTGTCGTAGCCCAAAGTTTTTAGTATGGTTAGAAGGGGGACAATTTGGACTATAACATATCTTAAGGACATCCCCGTATCTCTAGTAGACACAGAGTTATGGGCCTGCAAAGTAAAGTCTAATGCATTTCCTATGGAGGGGTTGTTTGTTTACGTTTTGCTTAAGTACTCGGCCCCTGTTTTTCGTAGCTCAATGTTTTTAGTATGGTTAGATGGGGGACAAATTGAACTATAACATACTCAAAGGACATCCCCGTATCTCCAGTAGAAACAGAGTTACGAGCCTGCAAAATATAGTCTAATGCATTTCCTATGGAGGGGTTGTTTGTTTACGTTTAGCTTAATTACTCGGCCCCTGTTTGTCGTAGCCCAAAGTTTTTAGTATGGTTAGATGGGGGACAATTTGGACTATAACATATCCTAAGGACATCCTCGTATCTCCAGTAGAAACAGAGTTACGAGCCTGCAAAGTATAGTCTAATGCATTTCCTACGGAGGGGTTGTTTGTTTACGTTTTGCTTAAGTACTGGCCCCTGTTTGTCGTAGCTCAATGTTTTTAGTATGGTTAGAAGGGGGCCAAATTGAACTATAACATACTCAAAGGACATCCCCGTATCTCCAGTAGAAACAGAGTTACGAGCCTGCAAAATATAGTCTAATGCATTTCCTATGGAGGGGTTGTTTGTTTACGTTTAGCTTAATTACTCGGCCCCTGTTTGTCGTAGCCCAAAGTTTTTAGTATGGTTAGATGGGGGACAATTTGGACTATAACATATCCTAAGGACATCCTCGTATCTCCAGTAGAAACAGAGTTACGAGCCTGCAAAGTATAGTCTAATGCATTTCCTATGGAGGGGTTGTTTGTTTACGTTTAGCTTAATTACTCGGCCCCTGTTTGTCATAGCCCAAAGTTTTTAGTATGGTTAGATGAAGGACAATTTGGACTATAACATATCCTAAGGACATCCTCGTATCTCCAGTAGAAACAGAGTTACGAGCCTGCAAAGTATAGTCTAATGCATTTCCTATGGAAGGGGTTTGTTTCGTTACGTTTTGCTTAAGTACTCGGCCCCTGTTTGTCGTAGCCCAAAGTTTTTAGTATGGTTAGAAGGGGGACAATTTGGACTATAACATATCCTAAGGACATCCCCGTATCTCTAGTAGACACAGAGTTATGGGCCTGCAAAGTAAAGTCTAATGCATTTCCTATGGAGGGGTTGTTTGTTTACGTTTTGCTTAAGTACTCGGCCCCTGTTTTTCGTAGCTCAATGTTTTTAGTATGGTTAGATGGGGGACAAATTGAACTATAACATACTCAAAGGACATCCCCGTATCTCCAGTAGAAACAGAGTTACGAGCCTGCAAAATATAGTCTAATGCATTTCCTATGGAGGGGTTGTTTGTTTACGTTTAGCTTAATTACTCGGCCCCTGTTTGTCGTAGCCCAAAGTTTTTAGTATGGTTAGATGGGGGACAATTTGGACTATAACATATCCTAAGGACATCCTCGTATCTCCAGTAGAAACAGAGTTACGAGCGTGCAAAGTATAGTCTAATGCATTTCCTACGGAGGGGTTGTTTGTTTACGTTTTGCTTAAGTACTGGCCCCTGTTTGTCGTAGCTCAATGTTTTTAGTATGGTTAGAAGGGGGCCAAATTGAACTATAACATACTCAAAGGACATCCCCGTATCTCCAGTAGAAACAGAGTTACGAGCCTGCAAAATATAGTCTAATGCATTTCCTATGGAGGGGTTGTTTGTTTACGTTTAGCTTAATTACTCGGCCCCTGTTTGTCGTAGCCCAAAGTTTTTAGTATGGTTAGATGGGGGACAATTTGGACTATAACATATCCTAAGGACATCCTCGTATCTCCAGTAGAAACAGAGTTACGAGCCTGCAAAGTATAGTCTAATGCATTTCCTATGGAGGGGTTGTTTGTTTACGTTTAGCTTAATTACTCGGCCCCTGTTTGTCGTAGCCCAAAGTTTTTAGTATGGTTAGATGGGGGACAATTTGGACTATAACATATCCTAAGGACATCCTCGTATCTCCAGTAGAAACAGAGTTACGAGCCTGCAAAGTATAGTCTAATGCATTTCCTATGGAGGGGTTGTTTGTTTACGTTTAGCTTAATTACTCGGCCCCTGTTTGTCGTAGCCCAAAGTTTTTAGTATGGTTAGATGGGGGACAATTTGGACTATAACATATCCTAAGGACATCCTCGTATATCCAGTAGAAACAGAGTTACGAGCCTGCAAAGTATAGTCTAATGCATTTCCTATGGAGGGGTTGTTTGTTTACGTTTAGCTTAATTACTCGGCCCCTGTTTGTCGTAGCCCAAAGTTTTTAGTATGGTTAGATGGGGGACAATTTGGACTATAACATATCCTAAGGACATCCTCGTATCTCCAGTAGAAACAGAGTTACGAGCCTGCAAAGTATAGTCTAATGCATTTCCTACGGAGGGGTTGTTTGTTTACGTTTTGCTTAAGTACTGGCCCCTGTTTGTCGTAGCTCAATGTTTTTAGTATGGTTAGAAGGGGGCCAAATTGAACTATAACATACTCAAAGGACATCCCCGTATCTCCAGTAGAAACAGAGTTACGAGCCTGCAAAATATAGTCTAATGCATTTCCTATGGAGGGGTCGTTTCTTTACGTTTTGCTTAAGTACTCGGCCCCTGTTTGTCGTAGCCCAAAGTTTTTAGTATGGTTAGATGGGGGACAATTTGGACTATAACATATCCTAAGGACATCCTCGTATCTCCAGTAGAAACAGAGTTACGAGCCTGCAAAGTATAGTCTAATGCATTTCCTATGGAGGGGTCGTTTCTTTACGTTTTGCTTAAGTACTCGGCCCCTGTTTGTCGTAGCCCAAAGTTTTTAGTATGGTTAGATGGGGGACAATTTGGACTATAACATATCCTAAGGACATCCTCGTATCTCCAGTAGAAACAGAGTTACGAGCCTGCAAAATATAGTCTAATGCATTTCCTATGGAGGGGTTGTTTGTTTACGTTTAGCTTAATTACTCGGCCCCTGTTTGTCGTAGCCCAAAGTTTTTAGTATGGTTAGAAGGGGGACAATTTGGACTATAACATATCCTAAGGACATCCCCGTATCTCTAGTAGACACAGAGTTATGGGCCTGCAAAGTAAAGTCTAATGCATTTCCTATGGAGGGGTTGTTTGTTTACGTTTTGCTTAAGTACTCGGCCCCTGTTTTTCGTAGCTCAATGTTTTTAGTATGGTTAGAAGGGGGCCAAATTGAACTATAACATACTCAAAGGACATCCCCGTATTTCCAGTAGAAACAGAGTTACGAGCCTGCAAAATATAGTCTAATGCATTTCCTATGGAGGGGTTGTTTGTTTACGTTTAGCTTAATTACTCGGCCCCTGTTTGTCGTAGCCCAAAGTTTTTAGTATGGTTAGATGGGGGACAATTTGGACTATAACATATCCTAAGGACATCCTCGTATCTCCAGTAGAAACAGAGTTACGAGCCTGCAAAGTATAGTCTAATGCATTTCCTATGGAGGGGTTGTTTGTTTACGTTTAGCTTAATTACTCGGCCCCTGTTTGTCGTAGCCCAAAGTTTTTAGTATGGTTAGATGGGGGACAATTTGGACTATAACATATCCTAAGGACATCCTCGTATCTCCAGTAGAAACAGAGTTACGAGCCTGCAAAGTATAGTCTAATGCATTTCCTATGGAGGGGTTGTTTGTTTACGTTTAGCTTAATTACTCGGCCCCTGTTTGTCATAGCCCAAAGTTTTTAGTATGGTTAGATGGGGGACAATTTGGACTATAACATATCCTAAGGACATCCTCGTATCTCCAGTAGAAACAGAGTGACGAGCCTGCAAAGTATAGTCTAATGCATTTCCTATGGAAGGGGTTTATTTCGTTACGTTTTGCTTAAGTACTCGGCCCCTGTTTGTCGTAGCCCAAAGTTTTTAGTATGGTTAGAAGGGGGACAATTTGGACTATAACATATCCTAAGGACATCCCCGTATCTCTAGTAGACACAGAGTTATGGGCCTGCAAAGTAAAGTCTAATGCATTTCCTATGGAGGGGTTGTTTGTTTACGTTTTGCTTAAGTACTCGGCCCCTGTTTTTCGTAGCTCAATGTTTTTAGTATGGTTAGATGGGGGACAAATTGAACTATAACATACTCAAAGGACATCCCCGTATCTCCAGTAGAAACAGAGTTACGAGCCTGCAAAATATAGTCTAATGCATTTCCTATGGAGGGGTTGTTTGTTTACGTTTAGCTTAATTACTCGGCCCCTGTTTGTCGTAGCCCAAAGTTTTTAGTATGGTTAGATGGGGGACAATTTGGACTATAACATATACTAAGGACATCCTCGTATCTCCAGTAGAAACAGAGTTACGAGCCTGCAAAGTATAGTCTAATGCATTTCCTATGGAGGGGTTGTTTGTTTACGTTTAGCTTAATTACTCGGCCCCTGTTTGTCATAGCCCAAAGTTTTTAGTATGGTTAGATGAAGGACAATTTGGACTATAACATATCCTAAGGACATCCTCGTATCTCCAGTAGAAACAGAGTTACGAGCCTGCAAAGTATAGTCTAATGCATTTCCTATGGAAGGGGTTTGTTTCGTTACGTTTTGCTTAAGTACTCGGCCCCTGTTTGTCGTAGCCCAAAGTTTTTAGTATGGTTAGAAGGGGGACAATTTGGACTATAACATATCCTAAGGACATCCCCGTATCTCTAGTAGACACAGAGTTATGGGCCTGCAAAGTAAAGTCTAATGCATTTCCTATGGAGGGGTTGTTTGTTTACGTTTTGCTTAAGTACTCGGCCCCTGTTTTTCGTAGCTCAATGTTTTTAGTATGGTTAGATGGGGGACAAATTGAACTATAACATACTCAAAGGACATCCCCGTATCTCCAGTAGAAACAGAGTTACGAGCCTGCAAAATATAGTCTAATGCATTTCCTATGGAGGGGTTGTTTGTTTACGTTTAGCTTAATTACTCGGCCCCTGTTTGTCGTAGCCCAAAGTTTTTAGTATGGTTAGATGGGGGACAATTTGGACTATAACATATCCTAAGGACATCCTCGTATCTCCAGTAGAAACAGAGTTACGAGCGTGCAAAGTATAGTCTAATGCATTTCCTACGGAGGGGTTGTTTGTTTACGTTTTGCTTAAGTACTGGCCCCTGTTTGTCGTAGCTCAATGTTTTTAGTATGGTTAGAAGGGGGCCAAATTGAACTATAACATACTCAAAGGACATCCCCGTATCTCCAGTAGAAACAGAGTTACGAGCCTGCAAAATATAGTCTAATGCATTTCCTATGGAGGGGTTGTTTGTTTACGTTTAGCTTAATTACTCGGCCCCTGTTTGTCGTAGCCCAAAGTTTTTAGTATGGTTAGATGGGGGACAATTTGGACTATAACATATCCTAAGGACATCCTCGTATCTCCAGTAGAAACAGAGTTACGAGCCTGCAAAGTATAGTCTAATGCATTTCCTATGGAGGGGTTGTTTGTTTACGTTTAGCTTAATTACTCGGCCCCTGTTTGTCGTAGCCCAAAGTTTTTAGTATGGTTAGATGGGGGACAATTTGGACTATAACATATCCTAAGGACATCCTCGTATCTCCAGTAGAAACAGAGTTACGAGCCTGCAAAGTATAGTCTAATGCATTTCCTATGGAGGGGTTGTTTGTTTACGTTTAGCTTAATTACTCGGCCCCTGTTTGTCGTAGCCCAAAGTTTTTAGTATGGTTAGATGGGGGACAATTTGGACTATAACATATCCTAAGGACATCCTCGTATCTCCAGTAGAAACAGAGTTACGAGCCTGCAAAGTATAGTCTAATGCATTTCCTATGGAAGGGGTTTGTTTCGTTACGTTTTGCTTAAGTACTCGGCCCCTGTTTGTCGTAGCCCAAAGTTTTTAGTATGGTTAGATGGGGGACAATTTGGACTATAACATATCCTAAGGACATCCTCGTATCTCCAGTAGAAACAGAGTTACGAGCCTGCAAAGTATAGTCTAATGCATTTCCTATGGAGGGGTTGTTTGTTTACGTTTAGCTTAATTACTCGGCCCCTGTTTGTCATAGCCCAAAGTTTTTAGTATGGTTAGATGGGGGACAATTTGGACTATAACATATCCTAAGGACATCCTCGTATCTCCAGTAGAAACAGAGTTACGAGCCTGCAAAGTATAGTCTAATGCATTTCCTATGGAAGGGGTTTGTTTCGTTACGTTTTGCTTAAGTACTCGGCCCCTGTTTGTCGTAGCCCAAAGTTTTTAGTATGGTTAGAAGGGGGACAATTTCGACTATAACATATCCTAAGGACATCCCCGTATCTCTAGTAGACACAGAGTTATGGGCCTGCAAAGTAAAGTCTAATGCATTTCCTATGGAGGGGTTGTTTGTTTACGTTTTGCTTAAGTACTCGGCCCCTGTTTTTCGTAGCTCAATGTTTTTAGTATGGTTAGATGGGGGACAAATTGAACTATAACATACTCAAAGGACATCCCCGTATCTCCAGTAGAAACAGAGTTACGAGC
This sequence comes from Phalangium opilio, assembly GCF_054372755.1. Lineage (NCBI taxonomy): Eukaryota > Metazoa > Arthropoda > Arachnida > Opiliones > Phalangiidae > Phalangium > Phalangium opilio. The sequence continues at coordinate 1,022,007 of NW_028324258.1, forward strand.
CTGCAAAATATAGTCTAATGCATTTCCTATGGAGGGGTTGTTTGTTTACGTTTAGCTTAATTACTCGGCCCCTGTTTGTCGTAGCCCAAAGTTTTTAGTATGGTTAGATGGGGGACAATTTGGACTATAACATATCCTAAGGACATCCTCGTATCTCCAGTAGAAACAGAGTTACGAGCCTGCAAAGTATAGTCTAATGCATTTCCTACGGAGGGGTTGTTTGTTTACGTTTTGCTTAAGTACTGGCCCCTGTTTGTCGTAGCTCAATGTTTTTAGTATGGTTAGAAGGGGGCCAAATTGAACTATAACATACTCAAAGGACATCCCCGTATCTCCAGTAGAAACAGAGTTACGAGCCTGCAAAATATAGTCTAATGCATTTCCTATGGAGGGGTCGTTTCTTTACGTTTTGCTTAAGTACTCGGCCCCTGTTTGTCGTAGCCCAAAGTTTTTAGTATGGTTAGATGGGGGACAATTTGGACTATAACATATCCTAAGGACATCCTCGTATCTCCAGTAGAAACAGAGTTACGAGCCTGCAAAGTATAGTCTAATGCATTTCCTATGGAGGGGTTGTTTGTTTACGTTTAGCTTAATTACTCGGCCCCTGTTTGTCGTAGCCCAAAGTTTTTAGTATGGTTAGATGGGGGACAATTTGGACTATAACATATCCTAAGGACATCCTCGTATCTCCAGTAGAAACAGAGTTACGAGCCTGCAAAGTATAGTCTAATGCATTTCCTATGGAGGGGTTGTTTGTTTACGTTTAGCTTAATTACTCGGCCCCTGTTTGTCATAGCCCAAAGTTTTTAGTATGGTTAGATGGGGGACAATTTGGACTATAACATATCCTAAGGACATCCTCGTATCTCCAGTAGAAACAGAGTTACGAGCCTGCAAAGTATAGTCTAATGCATTTCCTATGGAAGGGGTTTGTTTCGTTACGTTTTGCTTAAGTACTCGGCCCCTGTTTGTCGTAGCCCAAAGTTTTTAGTATGGTTAGAAGGGGGACAATTTGGACTATAACATATCTTAAGGACATCCCCGTATCTCTAGTAGACACAGAGTTATGGGCCTGCAAAGTAAAGTCTAATGCATTTCCTATGGAGGGGTTGTTTGTTTACGTTTTGCTTAAGTACTCGGCCCCTGTTTTTCGTAGCTCAATGTTTTTAGTATGGTTAGATGGGGGACAAATTGAACTATAACATACTCAAAGGACATCCCCGTATCTCCAGTAGAAACAGAGTTACGAGCCTGCAAAATATAGTCTAATGCATTTCCTATGGAGGGGTTGTTTGTTTACGTTTAGCTTAATTACTCGGCCCCTGTTTGTCGTAGCCCAAAGTTTTTAGTATGGTTAGATGGGGGACAATTTGGACTATAACATATCCTAAGGACATCCTCGTATCTCCAGTAGAAACAGAGTTACGAGCCTGCAAAGTATAGTCTAATGCATTTCCTACGGAGGGGTTGTTTGTTTACGTTTTGCTTAAGTACTGGCCCCTGTTTGTCGTAGCTCAATGTTTTTAGTATGGTTAGAAGGGGGCCAAATTGAACTATAACATACTCAAAGGACATCCCCGTATCTCCAGTAGAAACAGAGTTACGAGCCTGCAAAATATAGTCTAATGCATTTCCTATGGAGGGGTTGTTTGTTTACGTTTAGCTTAATTACTCGGCCCCTGTTTGTCGTAGCCCAAAGTTTTTAGTATGGTTAGATGGGGGACAATTTGGACTATAACATATCCTAAGGACATCCTCGTATCTCCAGTAGAAACAGAGTTACGAGCCTGCAAAGTATAGTCTAATGCATTTCCTATGGAGGGGTTGTTTGTTTACGTTTAGCTTAATTACTCGGCCCCTGTTTGTCATAGCCCAAAGTTTTTAGTATGGTTAGATGAAGGACAATTTGGACTATAACATATCCTAAGGACATCCTCGTATCTCCAGTAGAAACAGAGTTACGAGCCTGCAAAGTATAGTCTAATGCATTTCCTATGGAAGGGGTTTGTTTCGTTACGTTTTGCTTAAGTACTCGGCCCCTGTTTGTCGTAGCCCAAAGTTTTTAGTATGGTTAGAAGGGGGACAATTTGGACTATAACATATCCTAAGGACATCCCCGTATCTCTAGTAGACACAGAGTTATGGGCCTGCAAAGTAAAGTCTAATGCATTTCCTATGGAGGGGTTGTTTGTTTACGTTTTGCTTAAGTACTCGGCCCCTGTTTTTCGTAGCTCAATGTTTTTAGTATGGTTAGATGGGGGACAAATTGAACTATAACATACTCAAAGGACATCCCCGTATCTCCAGTAGAAACAGAGTTACGAGCCTGCAAAATATAGTCTAATGCATTTCCTATGGAGGGGTTGTTTGTTTACGTTTAGCTTAATTACTCGGCCCCTGTTTGTCGTAGCCCAAAGTTTTTAGTATGGTTAGATGGGGGACAATTTGGACTATAACATATCCTAAGGACATCCTCATATCTCCAGTAGAAACAGAGTTACGAGCGTGCAAAGTATAGTCTAATGCATTTCCTACGGAGGGGTTGTTTGTTTACGTTTTGCTTAAGTACTGGCCCCTGTTTGTCGTAGCTCAATGTTTTTAGTATGGTTAGAAGGGGGCCAAATTGAACTATAACATACTCAAAGGACATCCCCGTATCTCCAGTAGAAACAGAGTTACGAGCCTGCAAAATATAGTCTAATGCATTTCCTATGGAGGGGTTGTTTGTTTACGTTTAGCTTAATTACTCGGCCCCTGTTTGTCGTAGCCCAAAGTTTTTAGTATGGTTAGATGGGGGACAATTTGGACTATAACATATCCTAAGGACATCCTCGTATCTCCAGTAGAAACAGAGTTACGAGCCTGCAAAGTATAGTCTAATGCATTTCCTATGGAGGGGTTGTTTGTTTACGTTTAGCTTAATTACTCGGCCCCTGTTTGTCGTAGCCCAAAGTTTTTAGTATGGTTAGATGGGGGACAATTTGGACTATAACATATCCTAAGGACATCCTCGTATCTCCAGTAGAAACAGAGTTACGAGCCTGCAAAGTATAGTCTAATGCATTTCCTATGGAGGGGTTGTTTGTTTACGTTTAGCTTAATTACTCGGCCCCTGTTTGTCGTAGCCCAAAGTTTTTAGTATGGTTAGATGGGGGACAATTTGGACTATAACATATCCTAAGGACGTCCTCGTATATCCAGTAGAAACAGAGTTACGAGCCTGCAAAGTATAGTCTAATGCATTTCCTATGGAGGGGTTGTTTGTTTACGTTTAGCTTAATTACTCGGCCCCTGTTTGTCGTAGCCCAAAGTTTTTAGTATGGTTAGATGGGGGACAATTTGGACTATAACATATCCTAAGGACATCCTCGTATCTCCAGTAGAAACAGAGTTACGAGCCTGCAAAGTATAGTCTAATGCATTTCCTACGGAGGGGTTGTTTGTTTACGTTTTGCTTAAGTACTGGCCCCTGTTTGTCGTAGCTCAATGTTTTTAGTATGGTTAGAAGGGGGCCAAATTGAACTATAACATACTCAAAGGACATCCCCGTATCTCCAGTAGAAACAGAGTTACGAGCCTGCAAAATATAGTCTAATGCATTTCCTATGGAGGGGTCGTTTCTTTACGTTTTGCTTAAGTACTCGGCCCCTGTTTGTCGTAGCCCAAAGTTTTTAGTATGGTTAGATGGGGGACAATTTGGACTATAACATATCCTAAGGACATCCTCGTATCTCCAGTAGAAACAGAGTTACGAGCCTGCAAAGTATAGTCTAATGCATTTCCTATGGAGGGGTCGTTTCTTTACGTTTTGCTTAAGTACTCGGCCCCTGTTTGTCGTAGCCCAAAGTTTTTAGTATGGTTAGATGGGGGACAATTTGGACTATAACATATCCTAAGGACATCCTCGTATCTCCAGTAGAAACAGAGTTACGAGCCTGCAAAATATAGTCTAATGCATTTCCTATGGAGGGGTTGTTTGTTTACGTTTAGCTTAATTACTCGGCCCCTGTTTGTCGTAGCCCAAAGTTTTTAGTATGGTTAGAAGGGGGACAATTTGGACTATAACATATCCTAAGGACATCCCCGTATCTCTAGTAGACACAGAGTTATGGGCCTGCAAAGTAAAGTCTAATGCATTTCCTATGGAGGGGTTGTTTGTTTACGTTTTGCTTAAGTACTCGGCCCCTGTTTTTCGTAGCTCAATGTTTTTAGTATGGTTAGAAGGGGGCCAAATTGAACTATAACATACTCAAAGGACATCCCCGTATTTCCAGTAGAAACAGAGTTACGAGCCTGCAAAATATAGTCTAATGCATTTCCTATGGAGGGGTTGTTTGTTTACGTTTAGCTTAATTACTCGGCCCCTGTTTGTTGTAGCCCAAAGTTTTTAGTATGGTTAGATGGGGGACAATTTGGACTATAACATATCCTAAGGACATCCTCGTATCTCCAGTAGAAACAGAGTTACGAGCCTGCAAAGTATAGTCTAATGCATTTCCTATGGAGGGGTTGTTTGTTTACGTTTAGCTTAATTACTCGGCCCCTGTTTGTCGTAGCCCAAAGTTTTTAGTATGGTTAGATGGGGGACAATTTGGACTATAACATATCCTAAGGACATCCTCGTATCTCCAGTAGAAACAGAGTTACGAGCCTGCAAAGTATAGTCTAATGCATTTCCTATGGAGGGGTTGTTTGTTTACGTTTAGCTTAATTACTCGGCCCCTGTTTGTCGTAGCCCAAAGTTTTTAGTATGGTTAGATGGGGAACAATTTGGACTATAACATATCCTAAGGACATCCTCGTATATCCAGTAGAAACAGAGTTACGAGCCTGCAAAGTATAGTCTAATGCATTTCCTATGGAGGGGTTGTTTGTTTACGTTTAGCTTAATTACTCGGCCCCTGTTTGTCGTAGCCCAAAGTTTTTAGTATGGTTAGATGGGGGACAATTTGGACTATAACATATCCTAAGGACATCCTCGTATCTCCAGTAGAAACAGAGTTACGAGCCTGCAAAGTATAGTCTAATGCATTTCCTACGGAGGGGTTGTTTGTTTACGTTTTGCTTAAGTACTGGCCCCTGTTTGTCGTAGCTCAATGTTTTTAGTATGGTTAGAAGGGGGCCAAATTGAACTATAACATACTCAAAGGACATCCCCGTATCTCCAGTAGAAACAGAGTTACGAGCCTGCAAAATATAGTCTAATGCATTTCCTATGGAGGGGTCGTTTCTTTACGTTTTGCTTAAGTACTCGGCCCCTGTTTGTCGTAGCCCAAAGTTTTTAGTATGGTTAGATGGGGGACAATTTGGACTATAACATATCCTAAGGACATCCTCGTATCTCCAGTAGAAACAGAGTTACGAGCCTGCAAAGTATAGTCTAATGCATTTCCTATGGAGGGGTCGTTTCTTTACGTTTTGCTTAAGTACTCGGCCCCTGTTTGTCGTAGCCCAAAGTTTTTAGTATGGTTAGATGGGGGACAATTTGGACTATAACATATCCTAAGGACATCCTCGTATCTCCAGTAGAAACAGAGTTACGAGCCTGCAAAATATAGTCTAATGCATTTCCTATGGAGGGGTTGTTTGTTTACGTTTAGCTTAATTACTCGGCCCCTGTTTGTCGTAGCCCAAAGTTTTTAGTATGGTTAGAAGGGGGACAATTTGGACTATAACATATCCTAAGGACATCCCCGTATCTCTAGTAGACACAGAGGTATGGGCCTGCAAAGTAAAGTCTAATGCATTTCCTATGGAGGGGTTGTTTGTTTACGTTTTGCTTAAGTACTCGGCCCCTGTTTTTCGTAGCTCAATGTTTTTAGTATGGTTAGAAGGGGGCCAAATTGAACTATAACATACTCAAAGGACATCCCCGTATCTCCAGTAGAAACAGAGTTACGAGCCTGCAAAGTATAGTCTAATGCATTTCCTACGGAGGGGTTGTTTGTTTACGTTTTGCTTAAGTACTGGCCCCTGTTTGTCGTAGCTCAATGTTTTTAGTATGGTTAGAAGGGGGCCAAATTGAACTATAACATACTCAAAGGACATCCCCGTATCTCCAGTAGAAACAGAGTTACGAGCCTGCAAAATATAGTCTAATGCATTTCCTATGGAGGGGTTGTTTGTTTACGTTTAGCTTAATTACTCGGCCCCTGTTTGTCGTAGCCCAAAGTTTTTAGTATGGTTAGATGGGGGACAATTTGGACTATAACATATCCTAAGGACATCCTCGTATCTCCAGTAGAAACAGAGTTACGAGCCTGCAAAGTATAGTCTAATGCATTTCCTATGGAGGGGTTGTTTGTTTACGTTTAGCTTAATTACTCGGCCCCTGTTTGTCGTAGCCCAAAGTTTTTAGTATGGTTAGATGGGGAACAATTTGGACTATAACATATCCTAAGGACATCCTCGTATATCCAGTAGAAACAGAGTTACGAGCCTGCAAAGTATAGTCTAATGCATTTCCTATGGAGGGGTTGTTTGTTTACGTTTAGCTTAATTACTCGGCCCCTGTTTGTCGTAGCCCAAAGTTTTTAGTATGGTTAGATGGGGGACAATTTGGACTATAACATATCCTAAGGACATCCTCGTATCTCCAGTAGAAACAGAGTTACGAGCCTGCAAAGTATAGTCTAATGCATTTCCTACGGAGGGGTTGTTTGTTTACGTTTTGCTTAAGTACTGGCCCCTGTTTGTCGTAGCTCAATGTTTTTAGTATGGTTAGAAGGGGGCCAAATTGAACTATAACATACTCAAAGGACATCCCCGTATCTCCAGTAGAAACAGAGTTACGAGCCTGCAAAATATAGTCTAATGCATTTCCTATGGAGGGGTCGTTTCTTTACGTTTTGCTTAAGTACTCGGCCCCTGTTTGTCGTAGCCCAAAGTTTTTAGTATGGTTAGATGGGGGACAATTTGGACTATAACATATCCTAAGGACATCCTCGTATCTCCAGTAGAAACAGAGTTACGAGCCTGCAAAGTATAGTCTAATGCATTTCCTATGGAGGGGTCGTTTCTTTACGTTTTGCTTAAGTACTCGGCCCCTGTTTGTCGTAGCGCAAAGTTTTTAGTATGGTTAGATGGGGGACAATTTGAACTATAACATATCCTAAGGACATCCTCGTATCTCCAGTAGAAACAGAGTTACGAGCCTGCAAAATATAGTCTAATGCATTTCCTATGGAGGGGTTGTTTGTTTACGTTTAGCTTAATTACTCGGCCCCTGTTTGTCGTAGCCCAAAGTTTTTAGTATGGTTAGAAGGGGGACAATTTGGACTATAACATATCCTAAGGACATCCCCGTATCTCTAGTAGACACAGAGTTATGGGCCTGCAAAGTAAAGTCTAATGCATTTCCTATGGAGGGGTTGTTTGTTTACGTTTTGCTTAAGTACTCGGCCCCTGTTTTTCGTAGCTCAATGTTTTTAGTATGGTTAGAAGGGGGCCAAATTGAACTATAACATACTCAAAGGACATCCCCGTATCTCCAGTAGAAACAGAGTTACGAGCCTGCAAAATATAGTCTAATGCATTTCCTATGGAGGGGTTGTTTGTTTACGTTTAGCTTAATTACTCGGCCCCTGTTTGTCGTAGCCCAAAGTTTTTAGTATGGTTAGATGGGGGACAATTTGGACTATAACATATCCTAAGGACATCCTCGTATCTCCAGTAGAAACAGAGTTACGAGCCTGCAAAGTATAGTCTAATGCATTTCCTATGGAAGGGGTTTGTTTCGTTACGTTTTGCTTAAGTACTCGGCCCCTGTTTGTCGTAGCCCAAAGTTTTTAGTATGGTTAGAAGAGGGACAATTTGGACTATAACATATCCTAAGGACATCCCCGTATCTCTAGTAGACACAGAGTTATGGGCCTGCAAAGTAAAGTCTAATGCATTTCCTATGGAGGGGTTGTTTGTTTACGTTTTGCTTAAGTACTCGGCCCCTGTTTGTCGTAGCTCAATGTTTTTAGTATGGTTAGATGGGGGACAAATTGAACTATAACATACTCAAAGGACATCCCCGTATCTCCAGTAGAAACAGAGTTACGAGCCTGCAAAATATAGTCTAATGCATTTCCTATGGAGGGGTTGTTTGTTTACGTTTAGCTTAATTACTCGGCCCCTGTTTGTCGTAGCCCAAAGTTTTTAGTATGGTTAGATGGGGGACAATTTGGACTATAACATATCCTAAGGACATCCTCGTATCTCCAGTAGAAACAGAGTTACGAGTCTGCAAAGTATATTCTAATGCATTTCCTATGGAGGGGTTGTTTGTTTACGTTTAGCTTAATTACTCGGCCCCTGTTTGTCATAGCCCAAAGTTTTTAGTATGGTTAGATGAGGGACAATTTGGACTATAACATATCCTAAGGACATCCTCGTATCTCCAGTAGAAACAGAGTTACGAGCCTGCAAAGTATAGTCTAATGCATTTCCTAAGGAGGGGTTGTTTGTTTACGTTTAGCTTAATTACTCGGCCCCTGTTTGTCGTAGCCCAAAGTTTTTAGTATGGTTAGAAGGGGGACAATTTGGACTATAACATATCCTAAGGACATCCCCGTATCTCTAGTAGACACAGAGTTATGGGCCTGCAAAATAAAGTCTAATGCATTTCCTATGGAGGGGTTGTTTGTTTACGTTTTGCTTAAGTACTCGGCCCCTGTTTGTCGTAGCTCAATGTTTTTAGTATGGTTAGATGGGGGACAAATTGAACTATAACATACTCAAAGGACATCCCCGTATCTCCAGTAGAAACAGAGTTACGAGCCTGCAAAATATAGTCTAATGCATTTCCTATGGAGGGGTTGTTTGTTTACGTTTAGCTTAATTACTCGGCCCCTGTTTGTCGTAGCCCAAAGTTTTTAGTATGGTTAGATGGGGGACAATTTGGACTATAACATATCCTAAGGACATCCTCGTATCTCCAGTAGAAACAGAGTTACGAGCCTGCAAAGTAAAGTCTAATGAATTTCCTATGGAGGGGTTGTTTGTTTACGTTTAGCTTAATTACTCGGCCCCTGTTTGTCGTAGCCCAAAGTTTTTAGTATGGTTAGATGGGGGACAATTTGGACTATAACATATCCTAAGGACATCCTCGTATCTCCAGTAGAAACAGAGTTACGAGCCTGCAAAGTATAGTCTAATGCATTTCCTATGGAGGGGTTGTTTGTTTACGTTTAGCTTAATTACTCGGCCCCTGTTTGTCGTAGCCCAAAGTTTTTAGTATGGTTAGATGGGGGACAATTTGGACTATAACATATCCTAAGGACATCCTCGTATCTCCAGTAGAAACAGAGTTACGAGCCTGCAAAGTAAAGTCTAATGCATTTCCTATGGAGGGGTTGTTTGTTTACGTTTAGCTTAATTACTCGGCCCCTGTTTGTCATAGCCCAAAGTTTTTAGTATGGTTAGATGGGGGACAATTTGGACTATAACATATCCTAAGGACATCCTCGTATCTCCAGTAGAAACAGAGTTACGAGCCTGCAAAGTATAGTCTAATGCATTTCCTATGGAGGGGTTGTTTGTTTACGTTTTGCTTAAGTACTCGGCCCCTGTTTGTCGTAGCCCAAAGTTTTTAGTATGGTTAGATGGGGGACAATTTGGACTATAACATATCCTAAGGACATCCTCGTATCTCCAGTAGAAACAGAGTTATGGGCCTGCAAAGTAAAGTCTAATGCATTTCCTACGGAGGGGTTGTTTGTTTACGTTTTGCTTAAGTACTGGCCCCTGTTTGTCGTAGCTCAATGTTTTTAGTATGGTTACAAGGGGGCCAAATTGAACTATAACATACTCAAAGGACATCCCCGTATCTCCAGTAGAAACAGAGTTACGAGCCTGCAAAATATAGTCTAATGCATTTCCTATGGAGGGGTTCTTTGTTTACGTTTTGCTTAAGTACTGGCCCCTGTTTGTCGTAGCTCAATGTTTTTAGTATGGTTAGAAGGGGGCCAAATTGAACTATAACATACTCAAAGGACATCCCCGTATCTCCAGTAGAAACAGAGTTACGAGCCTGCAAAATATAGTCTAATGCATTTCCTATGGAGGGGTCGTTTCTTTACGTTTTGCTTAAGTACTCGGCCCCTGTTTGTCGTAGCCCAAAGATTTTAGTATGGTTAGATGGGGGACAATTTGGACTATAACATATCCTAAGGACATCCTCGTATCTCCAGTAGAAACAGAGTTACGAGCCTGCAAAGTATAGTCTAATGCATTTCCTATGGAAGGGGTTTGTTTCGTTACGTTTTGCTTAAGTACTCGGCCCCTGTTTGTCGTAGCCCAAAGTTTTTAGTATGGTTAGAAGGGGGACAATTTGGACTATAACATATCCTAAGGACATCCCCGTATCTCTAGTAGACACAGAGTTATGGGCCTGCAAAGTAAAGTCTAATGCATTTCCTATGGAGGGGTTGTTTGTTTACGTTTTGCTTAAGTACTCGGCCCCTGTTTGTCGTAGCTCAATGTTTTTAGTATGGTTAGATGGGGGACAAACTGAACTATAACATACTCAAAGGACATCCCCGTATCTCCAGTAGAAACAGAGTTACGAGCCTGCAAAATATAGTCTAATGCATTTCCTATGGAGGGGTCGTTTCTTTACGTTTAGCTTAATTACTCGGCCCCTGTTTGTCGTAGCCCAAAGTTTTTAGTATGGTTAGATGGGGGACAATTTGGACTATAACATATCCTAAGGACATCCTCGTATCTCCAGTAGAAACAGAGTTACGAGCCTGCAAAGTATATTCTAATGCATTTCCTATGGAGGGGTTGTTTGTTTACGTTTAGCTTAATTACTCGGCCCCTGTTTGTCATAGCCCAAAGTTTTTAGTATGGTTAGATGATTGACAATTTGGACTATAACATATCCTAAGGACATCCTCGTATCTCCAGTAGAAACAGAGTTACGAGCCTGCAAAGTATAGTCTAATGCATTTCCTATGGAGGGGTTGTTTGTTTACGTTTAGCTTAATTACTCGGCCCCTGTTTGTCATAGCCCAAAGTTTTTAGTATGGTTAGATGGGGGACAATTTGGACTATAACATATCCTAAGGACATCCTCGTATCTCCAGTAGAAACAGAGTTACGAGCCTGCAAAGTATAGTCTAATGCATTTCCTATGGAGGGGTTGTTTGTTTACGTTTTGCTTAAGTACTCGGCCCCTGTTTGTCGTAGCCCAAAGTTTTTAGTATGGTTAGATGGGGGACAATTTGGACTATAACATATCCTAAGGACATCCTCGTATCTCCAGTAGAAACAGAGTTATGGGCCTGCAAAGTAAAGTCTAATGCATTTCCTACGGAGGGGTTGTTTGTTTACGTTTTGCTTAAGTACTGGCCCCTGTTTGTCGTAGCTCAATGTTTTTAGTATGGTTAGAAGGGGGCCAAATTGAACTATAACATACTCAAAGGACATCCCCGTATCTCCAGTAGAAACAGAGTTACGAGCCTGCAAAATATAGTCTAATGCATTTCCTATGGAGGGGTTGTTTGTTTACGTTTTGCTTAAGTACTGGCCCCTGTTTGTCGTAGCTCAATGTTTTTAGTATGGTTAGAAGGGGGCCAAATTGAACTATAACATACTCAAAGGACATCCCCGTATCTCCAGTAGAAACAGAGTTACGAGCCTGCAAAATATAGTCTAATGCATTTCCTATGGAGGGGTCGTTTCTTTACGTTTTGCTTAAGTACTCGGCCCCTGTTTGTCGTAGCCCAAAGATTTTAGTATGGTTAGATGGGGGACAATTTGGACTATAACATATCCTAAGGACATCCTCGTATCTCCAGTAGAAACAGAGTTACGAGCCTGCAAAGTATAGTCTAATGCATTTCCTATGGAAGGGGTTTGTTTCGTTACGTTTTGCTTAAGTACTCGGCCCCTGTTTGTCGTAGCCCAAAGTTTTTAGTATGGTTAGAAGGGGGACAATTTGGACTATAACATATCCTAAGGACATCCCCGTATCTCTAGTAGACACAGAGTTATGGGCCTGCAAAGTAAAGTCTAATGCATTTCCTATGGAGGGGTTGTTTGTTTACGTTTTGCTTAAGTACTCGGCCCCTGTTTGTCGTAGCTCAATGTTTTTAGTATGGTTAGATGGGGGACAAACTGAACTATAACATACTCAAAGGACATCCCCGTATCTCCAGTAGAAACAGAGTTACGAGCCTGCAAAATATAGTCTAATGCATTTCCTATGGAGGGGTCGTTTCTTTACGTTTTGCTTAAGTACTCGGCCCCTGTTTGTCGTAGCCCAAAGTTTTTAGTATGGTTAGATGGGGGACAATTTGGACTATAACATATCCTAAGGACATCCTCGTATCTCCAGTAGAAACAGAGTTACGAGCCTGCAAAGTATAGTCTAATGCATTTCCTATGGAGGGGTTGTTTGTTTACGTTTAGCTTAATTACTCGGCCCCTGTTTGTCGTAGCCCAAAGTTTTTAGTATGGTTAGATGGGGGACAATTTGGACTATAACATATCCTAAGGACATCCTCGTATCTCCAGTAGAAACAGAGTTACGAGCCTGCAAAGTATATTCTAATGCATTTCCTATGGAGGGGTTGTTTGTTTACGTTTAGCTTAATTACTCGGCCCCTGTTTGTCATAGCCCAAAGTTTTTAGTATGGTTAGATGAGGGACAATTTGGACTATAACATATCCTAAGGACATCCTCGTATCTCCAGTAGAAACAGAGTTACGAGCCTGCAAAGTATAGTCTAATGCATTTCCTATGGAGGGGTTGTTTGTTTACGTTTAGCTTAATTACTCGGCCCCTGTTTGTCGTAGCCCAAAGTTTTTAGTATGGTTAGATGGGGGACAATTTGGACTATAACATATCCTAAGGACATCCTCGTATCTCCAGTAGAAACAGAGTTACGAGCCTGCAAAGTATAGTCTAATGCATTTCCTATGGAGGGGTTGTTTGTTTACGTTTAGCTTAATTACTCGGCCCCTGTTTGTCATAGCCCAAAGTTTTTAGTATGGTTAGATGGGGGACAATTTGGACTATAACATATCCTAAGGACATCCTCGTATCTCCAGTAGAAACAGAGTTACGAGCCTGCAAAGTATAGTCTAATGCATTTCCTATGGAAGGGGTTTGTTTCGTTACGTTTTGCTTAAGTACTCGGCCCCTGTTTGTCGTAGCCCAAAGTTTTTAGTATGGTTAGAAGGGGGACAATTTGGACTATAACATATCCTAAGGACATCTCCGTATCTCTAGTAGACACAGAGTTATGGGCCTGCAAAATAAAGTCTAATGCATTTCCTATGGAGGGGTTGTTTGTTTACGTTTTGCTTAAGTACTCGGCCCCTGTTTGTCGTAGCTCAATGTTTTTAGTATGGTTAGATGGGGGACAAATTGAACTATAACATACTCAAAGGACATCCCCGTATCTCCAGTAGAAACAGAGTTACGAGCCTGCAAAATATAGTCTAATGCATTTCCTATGGAGGGGTTGTTTGTTTACGTTTAGCTTAATTACTCGGCCCCTGTTTGTCGTAGCCCAAAGTTTTTAGTATGGTTAGATGGGGGACAATTTGGACTATAACATATCCTAAGGACATCCTCGTATCTCCAGTAGAAACAGAGTTACGAGCCTGCAAAGTATAGTCTAATGCATTTCCTATGGAGGGGTTGTTTGTTTACGTTTAGCTTAATTACTCGGCCCCTGTTTGTCGTAGCCCAAAGTTTTTAATATGGTTAGATGGGGGACAATTTGGACTATAACATATCCTAAGGACATCCTCGTATCTCCAGTAGAAACAGAGTTACGAGCCTGCAAAGTATAGTCTAATGCATTTCCTATGGAAGGGGTTTGTTTCGTTACGTTTTGCTTAAGTACTCGGCCCCTGTTTGTCGTAGCCCAAAGTTTTTAGTATGGTTAGAAGGGGGACAATTTGGACTATAACATATCCTAAGGACATCCCCGTATCTCTAGTAGACACAGAGTTATGGGCCTGCAAAGTAAAGTCTAATGCATTTCCTATGGAGGGGTTGTTTGTTTACGTTTTGCTTAAGTACTCGGCCCCTGTTTGTCGTAGCTCAATGTTTTTAGTATGGTTAGATGGGGGACAAACTGAACTATAACATACTCAAAGGACATCCCCGTATCTCCAGTAGAAACAGAGTTACGAGCCTGCAAAATATAGTCTAATGCATTTCCTATGGAGGGGTCGTTTCTTTACGTTTTGCTTAAGTACTCGGCCCCTGTTTGTCGTAGCCCAAAGTTTTTAATATGGTTAGATGGGGGACAATTTGGACTATAACATATCCTAAGGACATCCTCGTATCTCCAGTAGAAACAGAGTTACGAGCCTGCAAAGTATAGTCTAATGCATTTCCTATGGAAGGGGTTTGTTTCGTTACGTTTTGCTTAAGTACTCGGCCCCTGTTTGTCGTAGCCCAAAGTTTTTAGTATGGTTAGAAGGGGGACAATTTGGACTATAACATATCCTAAGGACATCCCCGTATCTCTAGTAGACACAGAGTTATGGGCCTGCAAAGTAAAGTCTAATGCATTTGCTATGGAGGGGTTGTTTGTTTACGTTTTGCTTAAGTACTCGGCCCCTGTTTGTCGTAGCTCAATGTTTTTAGTATGGTTAGATGGGGGACAAACTGAACTATAACATACTCAAAGGACATCCCCGTATCTCCAGTAGAAACAGAGTTACGAGCCTGCAAAATATAGTCTAATGCATTTCCTATGGAGGGGTCGTTTCTTTACGTTTTGCTTAAGTACTCGGCCCCTGTTTGTCGTAGCCCAAAGTTTTTAATATGGTTAGATGGGGGACAATTTGGACTATAACATATCCTAAGGACATCCTCGTATCTCCAGTAGAAACAGAGTTACGAGCCTGCAAAGTATAGTCTAATGCATTTCCTATGGAAGGGGTTTGTTTCGTTACGTTTTGCTTAAGTACTCGGCCCCTGTTTGTCGTAGCCCAAAGTTTTTAGTATGGTTAGAAGGGGGACAATTTGGACTATAACATATCCTAAGGACATCCCCGTATCTCTAGTAGACACAGAGTTATGGGCCTGCAAAGTAAAGTCTAATGCATTTCCTATGGAGGGGTTGTTTGTTTACGTTTTGCTTAAGTACTCGGCCCCTGTTTGTCGTAGCTCAATGTTTTTAGTATGGTTAGATGGGGGACAAACTGAACTATAACATACTCAAAGGACATCCCCGTATCTCCAGTAGAAACAGAGTTACGAGCCTGCAAAATATAGTCTAATGCATTTCCTATGGAGGGGTCGTTTCTTTACGTTTTGCTTAAGTACTCGGCCCCTGTTTGTCGTAGCCCAAAGTTTTTAGTATGGTTAGATGGGGGACAATTTGGACTATAACATATCCTAAGGACATCCTCGTATCTCCAGTAGAAACAGAGTTACGAGCCTGCAAAGTATATTCTAATGCATTTCCTATGGAGGGGTTGTTTGTTTACGTTTAGCTTAATTACTCGGCCCCTGTTTGTCGTAGCCCAAAGTTTTTAGTATGGTTAGATGGGGGACAATTTGGACTATAACATATCCTAAGGACATCCTCGTATCTCCAGTAGAAACAGAGTTACGAGCCTGCAAAGTATAGTCTAATGCATTTCCTATGGAGGGGTTGTTTGTTTACGTTTAGCTTAATTACTCGGCCCCTGTTTGTCATAGCCCAAAGTTTTTAGTATGGTTAGATGGGGGACAATTTGGACTATAACATATCCTAAGGACATCCTCGTATCTCCAGTAGAAACAGAGTTACGAGCCTGCAAAGTATAGTCTAATGCATTTCCTATGGAAGGGGTTTGTTTCGTTACGTTTTGCTTAAGTACTCGGCCCCTGTTTGTCGTAGCCCAAAGTTTTTAGTATGGTTAGAAGGGGGACAATTTGGACTATAACATATCCTAAGGACATCCCCGTATCTCTAGTAGACACAGAGTTATGGGCCTGCAAAATAAAGTCTAATGCATTTCCTATGGAGGGGTTGTTTGTTTACGTTTTGCTTAAGTACTCGGCCCCTGTTTGTCGTAGCTCAATGTTTTTAGTATGGTTAGATGGGGGACAAATTGAACTATAACATACTCAAAGGACATCCCCGTATCTCCAGTAGAAACAGAGTTACGAGCCTGCAAAATATAGTCTAATGCATTTCCTATGGAGGGGTTGTTTGTTTACGTTTAGCTTAATTACTCGGCCCCTGTTTGTCGTAGCCCAAAGTTTTTAGTATGGTTAGATGGGGGACAATTTGGACTATAACATATCCTAAGGACATCCTCGTATCTCCAGTAGAAACAGAGTTACGAGCCTGCAAAGTATATTCTAATGCATTTCCTATGGAGGGGTTGTTTGTTTACGTTTAGCTTAATTACTCGGCCCCTGTTTGTCGTAGCCCAAAGTTTTTAGTATGGTTAGATGGGGGACAATTTGGACTATAACATATCCTAAGGACATCCTCGTATCTCCAGTAGAAACAGAGTTACGAGCCTGCAAAGTATATTCTAATGCATTTCCTATGGAGGGGTTGTTTGTTTACGTTTAGCTTAATTACTCGGCCCCTGTTTGTCATAGCCCAAAGTTTTTAGTATGGTTAGATGAGGGACAATTTGGACTATAACATATCCTAAGGACATCCTCGTATCTCCAGTAGAAACAGAGTTACGAGCCTGCAAAGTATAGTCTAATGCATTTCCTATGGAGGGGTTGTTTGTTTACGTTTAGCTTAATTACTCGGCCCCTGTTTGTCGTAGCCCAAAGTTTTTAGTATGGTTAGATGGGGGACAATTTGGACTATAACATATCCTAAGGACATCCTCGTATCTCCAGTAGAAACAGAGTTACGAGCCTGCAAAGTATAGTCTAATGCATTTCCTATGGAGGGGTTGTTTGTTTACGTTTAGCTTAATTACTCGGCCCCTGTTTGTCATAGCCCAAAGTTTTTAGTATGGTTAGATGGGGGACAATTTGGACTATAACATATCCTAAGGACATCCTCGTATCTCCAGTAGAAACAGAGTTACGAGCCTGCAAAGTATAGTCTAATGCATTTCCTATGGAAGGGGTTTGTTTCGTTACGTTTTGCTTAAGTACTCGGCCCCTGTTTGTCGTAGCCCAAAGTTTTTAGTATGGTTAGAAGGGGGACAATTTGGACTATAACATATCCTAAGGACATCCCCGTATCTCTAGTAGACACAGAGTTATGGGCCTGCAAAATAAAGTCTAATGCATTTCCTATGGAGGGGTTGTTTGTTTACGTTTTGCTTAAGTACTCGGCCCCTGTTTGTCGTAGCTCAATGTTTTTAGTATGGTTAGATGGGGGACAAATTGAACTATAACATACTCAAAGGACATCCCCGTATCTCCAGTAGAAACAGAGTTACGAGCCTGCAAAATATAGTCTAATGCATTTCCTATGGAGGGGTTGTTTGTTTACGTTTAGCTTAATTACTCGGCCCCTGTTTGTCGTAGCCCAAAGTTTTTAGTATGGTTAGATGGGGGACAATTTGGACTATAACATATCCTAAGGACATCCTCGTATCTCCAGTAGAAACAGAGTTACGAGCCTGCAAAGTATATTCTAATGCATTTCCTATGGAGGGGTTGTTTGTTTACGTTTAGCTTAATTACTCGGCCCCTGTTTGTCGTAGCCCAAAGTTTTTAGTATGGTTAGATGGGGGACAATTTGGACTATAACATATCCTAAGGACATCCTCGTATCTCCAGTAGAAACAGAGTTACGAGCCTGCAAAGTATATTCTAATGCATTTCCTATGGAGGGGTTGTTTGTTTACGTTTAGCTTAATTACTCGGCCCCTGTTTGTCATAGCCCAAAGTTTTTAGTATGGTTAGATGAGGGACAATTTGGACTATAACATATCCTAAGGACATCCTCGTATCTCCAGTAGAAACAGAGTTACGAGCCTGCAAAGTATAGTCTAATGCATTTCCTATGGAGGGGTTGTTTGTTTACGTTTAGCTTAATTACTCGGCCCCTGTTTGTCGTAGCCCAAAGTTTTTAGTATGGTTAGATGGGGGACAATTTGGACTATAACATATCCTAAGGACATCCTCGTATCTCCAGTAGAAACAGAGTTACGAGCCTGCAAAGTATAGTCTAATGCATTTCCTATGGAGGGGTTGTTTGTTTACGTTTAGCTTAATTACTCGGCCCCTGTTTGTCATAGCCCAAAGTTTTTAGTATGGTTAGATGGGGGACAATTTGGACTATAACATATCCTAAGGACATCCTCGTATCTCCAGTAGAAACAGAGTTACGAGCCTGCAAAGTATAGTCTAATGCATTTCCTATGGAAGGGGTTTGTTTCGTTACGTTTTGCTTAAGTACTCGGCCCCTGTTTGTCGTAGCCCAAAGTTTTTAGTATGGTTAGAAGGGGGACAATTTGGACTATAACATATCCTAAGGACATCCCCGTATCTCTAGTAGACACAGAGTTATGGGCCTGCAAAATAAAGTCTAATGCATTTCCTATGGAGGGGTTGTTTGTTTACGTTTTGCTTAAGTACTCGGCCCCTGTTTGTCGTAGCTCAATGTTTTTAGTATGGTTAGATGGGGGACAAATTGAACTATAACATACTCAAAGGACATCCCCGTATCTCCAGTAGAAACAGAGTTACGAGCCTGCAAAATATAGTCTAATGCATTTCCTATGGAGGGGTTGTTTGTTTACGTTTAGCTTAATTACTCGGCCCCTGTTTGTCGTAGCCCAAAGTTTTTAGTATGGTTAGATGGGGGACAATTTGGACTATAACATATCCTAAGGACATCCTCGTATCTCCAGTAGAAACAGAGTTACGAGCCTGCAAAGTATATTCTAATGCATTTCCTATGGAGGGGTTGTTTGTTTACGTTTAGCTTAATTACTCGGCCCCTGTTTGTCATAGCCCAAAGTTTTTAGTATGGTTAGATGAGGGACAATTTGGACTATAACATATCCTAAGGACATCCTCGTATCTCCAGTAGAAACAGAGTTACGAGCCTGCAAAGTATAGTCTAATGCATTTCCTATGGAGGGGTTGTTTGTTTACGTTTAGCTTAATTACTCGGCCCCTGTTTGTCGTAGCCCAAAGTTTTTAGTATGGTTAGATGGGGGACAATTTGGACTATAACATATCCTAAGGACATCCTCGTATCTCCAGTAGAAACAGAGTTACGAGCCTGCAAAGTATAGTCTAATGCATTTCCTATGGAGGGGTTGTTTGTTTACGTTTAGCTTAATTACTCGGCCCCTGTTTGTCATAGCCCAAAGTTTTTAGTATGGTTAGATGGGGGACAATTTGGACTATAACATATCCTAAGGACATCCTCGTATCTCCAGTAGAAACAGAGTTACGAGCCTGCAAAGTATAGTCTAATGCATTTCCTATGGAAGGGGTTTGTTTCGTTACGTTTTGCTTAAGTACTCGGCCCCTGTTTGTCGTAGCCCAAAGTTTTTAGTATGGTTAGAAGGGGGACAATTTGGACTATAACATATCCTAAGGACATCCCCGTATCTCTAGTAGACACAGAGTTATGGGCCTGCAAAATAAAGTCTAATGCATTTCCTATGGAGGGGTTGTTTGTTTACGTTTTGCTTAAGTACTCGGCCCCTGTTTGTCGTAGCTCAATGTTTTTAGTATGGTTAGATGGGGGACAAATTGAACTATAACATACTCAAAGGACATCCCCGTATCTCCAGTAGAAACAGAGTTACGAGCCTGCAAAATATAGTCTAATGCATTTCCTATGGAGGGGTTGTTTGTTTACGTTTAGCTTAATTACTCGGCCCCTGTTTGTCGTAGCCCAAAGTTTTTAGTATGGTTAGATGGGGGACAATTTGGACTATAACATATCCTAAGGACATCCTCGTATCTCCAGTAGAAACAGAGTTACGAGCCTGCAAAGTATATTCTAATGCATTTCCTATGGAGGGGTTGTTTGTTTACGTTTAGCTTAATTACTCGGCCCCTGTTTGTCGTAGCCCAAAGTTTTTAGTATGGTTAGATGGGGGACAATTTGGACTATAACATATCCTAAGGACATCCTCGTATCTCCAGTAGAAACAGAGTTACGAGCCTGCAAAGTATATTCTAATGCATTTCCTATGGAGGGGTTGTTTGTTTACGTTTAGCTTAATTACTCGGCCCCTGTTTGTCATAGCCCAAAGTTTTTAGTATGGTTAGATGAGGGACAATTTGGACTATAACATATCCTAAGGACATCCTCGTATCTCCAGTAGAAACAGAGTTACGAGCCTGCAAAGTATAGTCTAATGCATTTCCTATGGAGGGGTTGTTTGTTTACGTTTAGCTTAATTACTCGGCCCCTGTTTGTCGTAGCCCAAAGTTTTTAGTATGGTTAGATGGGGGACAATTTGGACTATAACATATCCTAAGGACATCCTCGTATCTCCAGTAGAAACAGAGTTACGAGCCTGCAAAGTATAGTCTAATGCATTTCCTATGGAGGGGTTGTTTGTTTACGTTTAGCTTAATTACTCGGCCCCTGTTTGTCATAGCCCAAAGTTTTTAGTATGGTTAGATGGGGGACAATTTGGACTATAACATATCCTAAGGACATCCTCGTATCTCCAGTAGAAACAGAGTTACGAGCCTGCAAAGTATAGTCTAATGCATTTCCTATGGAAGGGGTTTGTTTCGTTACGTTTTGCTTAAGTACTCGGCCCCTGTTTGTCGTAGCCCAAAGTTTTTAGTATGGTTAGAAGGGGGACAATTTGGACTATAACATATCCTAAGGACATCCCCGTATCTCTAGTAGACACAGAGTTATGGGCCTGCAAAATAAAGTCTAATGCATTTCCTATGGAGGGGTTGTTTGTTTACGTTTTGCTTAAGTACTCGGCCCCTGTTTGTCGTAGCTCAATGTTTTTAGTATGGTTAGATGGGGGACAAATTGAACTATAACATACTCAAAGGACATCCCCGTATCTCCAGTAGAAACAGAGTTACGAGCCTGCAAAATATAGTCTAATGCATTTCCTATGGAGGGGTTGTTTGTTTACGTTTAGCTTAATTACTCGGCCCCTGTTTGTCGTAGCCCAAAGTTTTTAGTATGGTTAGATGGGGGACAATTTGGACTATAACATATCCTAAGGACATCCTCGTATCTCCAGTAGAAACAGAGTTACGAGCCTGCAAAGTATAGTCTAATGCATTTCCTATGGAGGGGTTGTTTGTTTACGTTTAGCTTAATTACTCGGCCCCTGTTTGTCGTAGCCCAAAGTTTTTAGTATGGTTAGATGGGGGACAATTTGGACTATAACATATCCTAAGGACATCCTCGTATCTCCAGTAGAAACAGAGTTACGAGCCTGCAAAGTAAAGTCTAATGCATTTCCTATGGAGGGGTTGTTTGTTTACGTTTTGCTTAAGTACTCGGCCCCTGTTTGTCGTAGCCCAAAGTTTTTAGTATGGTTAGATGGGGGACAATTTGGACTATAACATATCCTAAGGACATCCTCGTATCTCCAGTAGAAACAGAGTTATGGGCCTGCAAAGTAAAGTCTAATGCATTTCCTACGGAGGGGTTGTTTGTTTACGTTTTGCTTAAGTACTGGCCCCTGTTTGTCGTAGCTCAATGTTTTTAGTATGGTTAGAAGGGGGCCAAATTGAACTATAACATACTCAAAGGACATCCCCGTATCTCCAGTAGAAACAGAGTTACGAGCCTGCAAAATATAGTCTAATGCATTTCCTATGGAGGGGTCGTTTCTTTACGTTTTGCTTAAGTACTCGGCCCCTGTTTGTCGTAGCCCAAAGTTTTTAATATGGTTAGATGGGGGACAATTTGGACTATAACATATCCTAAGGACATCCTCGTATCTCCAGTAGAAACAGAGTTACGAGCCTGCAAAGTATAGTCTAATGCATTTCCTATGGAAGGGGTTTGTTTCGTTACGTTTTGCTTAAGTACTCGGCCCCTGTTTGTCGTAGCCCAAAGTTTTTAGTATGGTTAGAAGGGGGACAATTTGGACTATAACATATCCTAAGGACATCCCCGTATCTCTAGTAGACACAGAGTTATGGGCCTGCAAAGTAAAGTCTAATGCATTTCCTATGGAGGGGTTGTTTGTTTACGTTTTGCTTAAGTACTCGGCCCCTGTTTGTCGTAGCTCAATGTTTTTAGTATGGTTAGATGGGGGACAAACTGAACTATAACATACTCAAAGGACATCCCCGTATCTCCAGTAGAAACAGAGTTACGAGCCTGCAAAATATAGTCTAATGCATTTCCTATGGAGGGGTCGTTTCTTTACGTTTTGCTTAAGTACTCGGCCCCTGTTTGTCGTAGCCCAAAGTTTTTAGTATGGTTAGATGGGGGACAATTTGGACTATAACATATCCTAAGGACATCCTCGTATCTCCAGTAGAAACAGAGTTACGAGCCTGCAAAGTATATTCTAATGCATTTCCTATGGAGGGGTTGTTTGTTTACGTTTAGCTTAATTACTCGGCCCCTGTTTGTCATAGCCCAAAGTTTTTAGTATGGTTAGATGAGGGACAATTTGGACTATAACATATCCTAAGGACATCCTCGTATCTCCAGTAGAAACAGAGTTACGAGCCTGCAAAGTATAGTCTAATGCATTTCCTATGGAGGGGTTGTTTGTTTACGTTTAGCTTAATTACTCGGCCCCTGTTTGTCGTAGCTCAATGTTTTTAGTATGGTTAGATGGGGGACAAACTGAACTATAACATATCCTAAGGACATCCTCGTATCTCCAGTAGAAACAGAGTTACGAGCCTGCAAAGTATAGTCTAATGCATTTCCTATGGAGGGGTTGTTTGTTTACGTTTAGCTTAATTACTCGGCCCCTGTTTGTCATAGCCCAAAGTTTTTAGTATGGTTAGATGGGGGACAATTTGGACTATAACATATCCTAAGGACATCCTCGTATCTCCAGTAGAAACAGAGTTACGAGCCTGCAAAGTATAGTCTAATGCATTTCCTATGGAGGGGTTGTTTGTTTACGTTTAGCTTAATTACTCGGCCCCTGTTTGTCGTAGCCCAAAGTTTTTAGTATGGTTAGATGGGGGACAATTTGGACTATAACATATCCTAAGGACATCCTCGTATCTCCAGTAGAAACAGAGTTACGAGCCTGCAAAGTATATTCTAATGCATTTCCTATGGAGGGGTTGTTTGTTTACGTTTAGCTTAATTACTCGGCCCCTGTTTGTCATAGCCCAAAGTTTTTAGTATGGTTAGATGAGGGACAATTTGGACTATAACATATCCTAAGGACATCCTCGTATCTCCAGTAGAAACAGAGTTACGAGCCTGCAAAGTATAGTCTAATGCATTTCCTATGGAGGGGTTGTTTGTTTACGTTTAGCTTAATTACTCGGCCCCTGTTTGTCGTAGCCCAAAGTTTTTAGTATGGTTAGATGAGGGACAATTTGGACTATAACATATCCTAAGGACATCCTCGTATCTCCAGTAGAAACAGAGTTACGAGCCTGCAAAGTATAGTCTAATGCATTTCCTATGGAGGGGTTGTTTGTTTACGTTTAGCTTAATTACTCGGCCCCTGTTTGTCATAGCCCAAAGTTTTTAGTATGGTTAGATGGGGGACAATTTGGACTATAACATATCCTAAGGACATCCTCGTATCTCCAGTAGAAACAGAGTTACGAGCCTGCAAAGTATAGTCTAATGCATTTCCTATGGAAGGGGTTTGTTTCGTTACGTTTTGCTTAAGTACTCGGCCCCTGTTTGTCGTAGCCCAAAGTTTTTAGTATGGTTAGAAGGGGGACAATTTGGACTATAACATATCCTAAGGACATCCTCGTATCTCCAGTAGAAACAGAGTTACGAGCCTGCAAAGTATAGTCTAATGCATTTCCTATGGAGGGGTTGTTTGTTTACGTTTAGCTTAATTACTCGGCCCCTGTTTGTCGTAGCTCAATGTTTTTAGTATGGTTAGATGGGGGACAATTTGGACT
Source organism: Phalangium opilio (assembly GCF_054372755.1). NCBI lineage: Eukaryota > Metazoa > Arthropoda > Arachnida > Opiliones > Phalangiidae > Phalangium > Phalangium opilio. The sequence goes on from NW_028324258.1 coordinate 1,045,960, forward strand.
ATAACATATCCTAAGGACATCCTCGTATCTCCAGTAGAAACAGAGTTACGAGCCTGCAAAGTATAGTCTAATGCATTTCCTATGGAGGGGTTGTTTGTTTACGTTTAGCTTAATTACTCGGCCCCTGTTTGTCGTAGCCCAAAGTTTTTAGTATGGTTAGATGGGGGACAATTTGGACTATAACATATCCTAAGGACATCCTCGTATCTCCAGTAGAAACAGAGTTACGAGCCTGCAAAGTATATTCTAATGCATTTCCTATGGAGGGGTTGTTTGTTTACGTTTAGCTTAATTACTCGGCCCCTGTTTGTCATAGCCCAAAGTTTTTAGTATGGTTAGATGAGGGACAATTTGGACTATAACATATCCTAAGGACATCCTCGTATCTCCAGTAGAAACAGAGTTACGAGCCTGCAAAGTATAGTCTAATGCATTTCCTATGGAGGGGTTGTTTGTTTACGTTTAGCTTAATTACTCGGCCCCTGTTTGTCGTAGCCCAAAGTTTTTAGTATGGTTAGATGGGGGACAATTTGGACTATAACATATCCTAAGGACATCCTCGTATCTCCAGTAGAAACAGAGTTACGAGCCTGCAAAGTATAGTCTAATGCATTTCCTATGGAGGGGTTGTTTGTTTACGTTTAGCTTAATTACTCGGCCCCTGTTTGTCATAGCCCAAAGTTTTTAGTATGGTTAGATGGGGGACAATTTGGACTATAACATATCCTAAGGACATCCTCGTATCTCCAGTAGAAACAGAGTTACGAGCCTGCAAAGTATAGTCTAATGCATTTCCTATGGAAGGGGTTTGTTTCGTTACGTTTTGCTTAAGTACTCGGCCCCTGTTTGTCGTAGCTCAATGTTTTTAGTATGGTTAGATGGGGGACAAATTGAACTATAACATACTCAAAGGACATCCCCGTATCTCCAGTAGAAACAGAGTTACGAGCCTGCAAAATATAGTCTAATGCATTTCCTATGGAGGGGTTGTTTGTTTACGTTTAGCTTAATTACTCGGCCCCTGTTTGTCGTAGCCCAAAGTTTTTAGTATGGTTAGATGGGGGACAATTTGGACTATAACATATCCTAAGGACATCCTCGTATCTCCAGTAGAAACAGAGTTACGAGCCTGCAAAGTATAGTCTAATGCATTTCCTATGGAGGGGTTGTTTGTTTACGTTTAGCTTAATTACTCGGCCCCTGTTTGTCGTAGCCCAAAGTTTTTAGTATGGTTAGATGGGGGACAATTTGGACTATAACATATCCTAAGGACATCCTCGTATCTCCAGTAGAAACAGAGTTACGAGCCTGCAAAGTAAAGTCTAATGCATTTCCTATGGAGGGGTTGTTTGTTTACGTTTTGCTTAAGTACTCGGCCCCTGTTTGTCGTAGCCCAAAGTTTTTAGTATGGTTAGATGGGGGACAATTTGGACTTTAACATATCCTAAGGACATCCTCGTATCTCCAGTAGAAACAGAGTTATGGGCCTGCAAAGTAAAGTCTAATGCATTTCCTACGGAGGGGTTGTTTGTTTACGTTTTGCTTAAGTACTGGCCCCTGTTTGTCGTAGCTCAATGTTTTTAGTATGGTTAGAAGGGGGCCAAATTGAACTATAACATACTCAAAGGACATCCCCGTATCTCCAGTAGAAACAGAGTTACGAGCCTGCAAAATATAGTCTAATGCATTTCCTATGGAGGGGTCGTTTCTTTACGTTTTGCTTAAGTACTCGGCCCCTGTTTGTCGTAGCCCAAAGTTTTTAGTATGGTTAGATGGGGGACAATTTGGACTATAACATATCCTAAGGACATCCTCGTATCTCCAGTAGAAACAGAGTTACGAGCCTGCAAAGTATAGTCTAATGCACTTCCTATGGAAGGGGTTTGTTTCGTTACGTTTTGCTTAAGTACTCGGCCCCTGTTTGTCGTAGCCCAAAGTTTTTAGTATGGTTAGAAGGGGGACAATTTGGACTATAACATATCCTAAGGACATCCCCGTATCTCTAGTAGACACAGAGTTATGGGCCTGCAAAGTAAAGTCTAATGCATTTCCTATGGAGGGGTTGTTTGTTTACGTTTTGCTTAAGTACTCGGCCCCTGTTTGTCGTAGCTCAATGTTTTTAGTATGGTTAGATGGGGGACAAACTGAACTATAACATACTCAAAGGACATCCCCGTATCTCCAGTAGAAACAGAGTTACGAGCCTGCAAAATATAGTCTAATGCATTTCCTATGGAGGGGTCGTTTCTTTACGTTTTGCTTAAGTACTCGGCCCCTGTTTGTCGTAGCCCAAAGTTTTTAGTATGGTTAGATGGGGGACAATTTGGACTATAACATATCCTAAGGACATCCTCGTATCTCCAGTAGAAACAGAGTTACGAGCCTGCAAAGTATAGTCTAATGCATTTCCTATGGAAGGGGTTTGTTTCGTTACGTTTTGCTTAAGTACTCGGCCCCTGTTTGTCGTAGCTCAATGTTTTTAGTATGGTTAGATGGGGGACAAATTGAACTATAACATACTCAAAGGACATCCCCGTATCTCCAGTAGAAACAGAGTTACGAGCCTGCAAAATATAGTCTAATGCATTTCCTATGGAGGGGTTGTTTGTTTACGTTTAGCTTAATTACTCGGCCCCTGTTTGTCGTAGCCCAAAGTTTTTAGTATGGTTAGATGGGGGACAATTTGGACTATAACATATCCTAAGGACATCCTCGTATCTCCAGTAGAAACAGAGTTACGAGCCTGCAAAGTATAGTCTAATGCATTTCCTATGGAGGGGTTGTTTGTTTACGTTTAGCTTAATTACTCGGCCCCTGTTTGTCGTAGCCCAAAGTTTTTAGTATGGTTAGATGGGGGACAATTTGGACTATAACATATCCTAAGGACATCCTCGTATCTCCAGTAGAAACAGAGTTACGAGCCTGCAAAGTAAAGTCTAATGCATTTCCTATGGAGGGGTTGTTTGTTTACGTTTTGCTTAAGTACTCGGCCCCTGTTTGTCGTAGCCCAAAGTTTTTAGTATGGTTAGATGGGGGACAATTTGGACTTTAACATATCCTAAGGACATCCTCGTATCTCCAGTAGAAACAGAGTTATGGGCCTGCAAAGTAAAGTCTAATGCATTTCCTACGGAGGGGTTGTTTGTTTACGTTTTGCTTAAGTACTGGCCCCTGTTTGTCGTAGCTCAATGTTTTTAGTATGGTTAGAAGGGGGCCAAATTGAACTATAACATACTCAAAGGACATCCCCGTATCTCCAGTAGAAACAGAGTTACGAGCCTGCAAAATATAGTCTAATGCATTTCCTATGGAGGGGTCGTTTCTTTACGTTTTGCTTAAGTACTCGGCCCCTGTTTGTCGTAGCCCAAAGTTTTTAGTATGGTTAGATGGGGGACAATTTGGACTATAACATATCCTAAGGACATCCTCGTATCTCCAGTAGAAACAGAGTTACGAGCCTGCAAAGTATAGTCTAATGCACTTCCTATGGAAGGGGTTTGTTTCGTTACGTTTTGCTTAAGTACTCGGCCCCTGTTTGTCGTAGCCCAAAGTTTTTAGTATGGTTAGAAGGGGGACAATTTGGACTATAACATATCCTAAGGACATCCCCGTATCTCTAGTAGACACAGAGTTATGGGCCTGCAAAGTAAAGTCTAATGCATTTCCTATGGAGGGGTTGTTTGTTTACGTTTTGCTTAAGTACTCGGCCCCTGTTTGTCGTAGCTCAATGTTTTTAGTATGGTTAGATGGGGGACAAACTGAACTATAACATACTCAAAGGACATCCCCGTATCTCCAGTAGAAACAGAGTTACGAGCCTGCAAAATATAGTCTAATGCATTTCCTATGGAGGGGTCGTTTCTTTACGTTTTGCTTAAGTACTCGGCCCCTGTTTGTCGTAGCCCAAAGTTTTTAGTATGGTTAGATGGGGGACAATTTGGACTATAACATATCCTAAGGACATCCTCGTATCTCCAGTAGAAACAGAGTTACGAGCCTGCAAAGTATAGTCTAATGCATTTCCTATGGAGGGGTTGTTTGTTTACGTTTAGCTTAATTACTCGGCCCCTGTTTGTCGTAGCCCAAAGTTTTTAGTATGGTTAGATGGGGGACAATTTGGACTATAACATATCCTAAGGACATCCTCGTATCTCCAGTAGAAACAGAGTTACGAGCCTGCAAAGTATAGTCTAATGCATTTCCTATGGAGGGGTTGTTTGTTTACGTTTAGCTTTATTACTCGGCCCCTGTTTGTCGTAGCCCAAAGTTTTTAGTATGGTTAGATGGGGGACAATTTGGACTATAACATATCCTAAGGACATCCTCGTATCTCCAGTAGAAACAGAGTTACGAGCCTGCAAAGTAAAGTCTAATGCATTTCCTATGGAGGGGTTGTTTGTTTACGTTTAGCTTAATTACTCGGCCCCTGTTTGTCGTAGCCCAAAGTTTTTAGTATGGTTAGATGGGGGACAATTTGGACTATAACATATCCTAAGGACATCCTCGTATCTCCAGTAGAAACAGAGTTACGAGCCTGCAAAGTATAGTCTAATGCATTTCCTATGGAGGGGTTGTTTGTTTACGTTTAGCTTAATTACTCGGCCCCTGTTTGTCGTAGCCCAAAGTTTTTAGTATGGTTAGATGGGGGACAATTTGGACTATAACATATCCTAAGGACATCCTCGTATCTCCAGTAGAAACAGAGTTACGAGCCTGCAAAGTAAAGTCTAATGCATTTCCTATGGAGGGGTTGTTTGTTTACGTTTTGCTTAAGTACTCGGCCCCTGTTTGTCGTAGCCCAAAGTTTTTAGTATGGTTAGATGGGGGACAATTTGGACTATAACATATCCTAAGGACATCCTCGTATCTCCAGTAGAAACAGAGTTATGGGCCTGCAAAGTAAAGTCTAATGCATTTCCTACGGAGGGGTTGTTTGTTTACGTTTTGCTTAAGTACTCGGCCCCTGTTTGTCGTAGCCCAAAGTTTTTAGTATGGTTAGAAGGGGGACAATTTGGACTATAACATATCCTAAGGACATCCCCGTATCTCTAGTAGACACAGAGTTATGGGCCTGCAAAGTAAAGTCTAATGCATTTCCTATGGAGGGGTTGTTTGTTTACGTTTTGCTTAAGTACTCGGCCCCTGTTTGTCGTAGCTCAATGTTTTTAGTATGGTTAGATGGAAGACAAATTGAACTATAACATACTCAAAGGACATCTCCGTATCTCCAGTAGAAACAGAGTTACGAGCCTGCAAAGTTTATTTTCAAAAATCAAAAGTAACCTTCTAACAATAAGTGAGACAAAAAATAAGTTGACGACGATATTGAGGTAGCCTCAAGTTTAAAGTATCCTTGTATGGGGAGCAAAGAGTACTATAACATATCCAAAGGAGATCCCAGTATCTCTTGTAGAACAAGAGTTATGAGCCTCCAAAGTTTAGTGCAAAAATCATAAGTAACATAATAAAAATAAGTGAGACGATACCAAAGTTGACGAACATTTTGCTTAATATCTCGGCCCCTGTTTGTCGTAGCTCAATGTTTTTAGTATGGTTAGATGGGGGACAAATTGGACTAAAACATACTCAAAGGACATCCCCGTATCTCCAGTAGAAACAGAGTTACGAGCCTGCAAAGTATAGTCTAATGCATTTCCTATGGAGGGGTTGTTTGTTTACGTTTAGCTTAATTACTCGGCCCCTGTTTGTCGTAGCCCAAAGTTTTTAGTATGGTTAGAAGGGGGACAATTTGGACTATAACATATCCTAAGGACATCCCCGTATCTCTAGTAGACACAGAGTTATGGGCCTGCAAAGTAAAGTCTAATGCATTTCCTATGGAGGGGTTGTTTGTTTACGTTTTGCTTAAGTACTCGGCCCCTGTTTGTCGTAGCTCAATGTTTTTAGTATGGTTAGATGGGGGACAAATTGAACTATAACATACTCAAAGGACATCCCCGTATCTCCAGTAGAAACAGAGTTACGAGCCTGCAAAATATAGTCTAATGCATTTCCTATGGAGGGGTTGTTTGTTTACGTTTAGCTTAATTACTCGGCCCCTGTTTGTCGTAGCCCAAAGTTTTTAGTATGGTTAGAAGGGGGACACTTTGGACTATAACATATCCTAAGGACATCCCCGTATCTCTAGTAGACACAGAGTTATGGGCCTGCAAAGTAAAGTCTAATGCATTTCCTATGGAGGGGTTGTTTGTTTACGTTTTGCTTAAGTACTCGGCCCCTGTTTGTCGTAGCTCAATGTTTTTAGTATGGTTAGATGGGGGACAAATTGAACTATAACATACTCAAAGGACATCCCCGTATCTCCAGTAGAAACAGAGTTACGAGCCTGCAAAATATAGTCTAATGCATTTCCTATGGAGGGGTTGTTTGTTTACGTTTAGCTTAATTACTCGGCCCCTGTTTGTTGTAGCCCAAAGTTTTTAGTATGGTTAGATGGGGGACAATTTGGACTATAACATATCCTAAGGACATCCTCGTATCTCCAGTAGAAACAGAGTTACGAGCCTGCAAAGTATAGTCTAATGCATTTCCTATGGAGGGGTTGTTTGTTTACGTTTAGCTTAATTACTCGGCCCCTGTTTGTCGTAGCCCAAAGTTTTTAGTATGGTTAGATGGGGGACAATTTGGACTATAACATATCCTAAGGACATCCTCGTATCTCCAGTAGAAACAGAGTTACGAGCCTGCAAAGTAAAGTCTAATGCATTTCCTATGGAGGGGTTGTTTGTTTACGTTTTGCTTAAGTACTCGGCCCCTGTTTGTCGTAGCCCAAAGTTTTTAGTATGGTTAGATGGGGGACAATTTGGACTATAACATATCCTAAGGACATCCTCGTATCTCCAGTAGAAACAGAGTTATGGGCCTGCAAAGTAAAGTCTAATGCATTTCCTACGGAGGGGTTGTTTGTTTACGTTTTGCTTAAGTACTCGGCCCCTGTTTGTCGTAGCCCAAAGTTTTTAGTATGGTTAGAAGGGGGACAATTTGGACTATAACATATCCTAAGGACATCCCCGTATCTCTAGTAGACATAGAGTTATGGGCCTGCAAAGTAAAGTCTAATGCATTTCCTATGGAGGGGTTGTTTGTTTACGTTTTGCTTAAGTACTCGGCCCCTGTTTGTCGTAGCTCAATGTTTTTAGTATGGTTAGATGGAAGACAAATTGAACTATAACATACTCAAAGGACATCTCCGTATCTCCAGTAGAAACAGAGTTACGAGCCTGCAAAGTTTATTTTCAAAAATCAAAAGTAACCTTCTAACAATAAGTGAGACAAAAAATAAGTTGACGACGATATTGAGGTAGCCTCAAGTTTAAAGTATCCTTGTATGGGGAGCAAAGAGTACTATAACATATCCAAAGGAGATCCCAGTATCTCTTGTAGAACAAGAGTTATGAGCCTCCAAAGTTTAGTGCAAAAATCATAAGTAACATAATAAAAATAAGTGAGACGATACCAAAGTTGACGAACATTTTGCTTAATATCTCGGCCCCTGTTTGTCGTAGCTCAATGTTTTTAGTATGGTTAGATGGGGGACAAATTGGACTAAAACATACTCAAAGGACATCCCCGTATCTCCAGTAGAAACAGAGTTACGAGCCTGCAAAGTATAGTCTAATGCATTTCCTATGGAGGGGTTGTTTGTTTACGTTTAGCTTAATTACTCGGCCCCTGTTTGTCGTAGCCCAAAGTTTTTAGTATGGTTAGATGGGGGACAATTTGGACTATAACATATCCTAAGGACATCCTCGTATCTCCAGTAGAAACAGAGTTACGAGCCTGCAAAGTATAGTCTAATGCATTTCCTATGGAGGGGTTGTTTGTTTACGTTTAGCTTAATTACTCGGCCCCTGTTTGTCGTAGCCCAAAGTTTTTAGTATGGTTAGATGGGGGACAATTTGGACTATAACATATCCTAAGGACATCCTCGTATCTCCAGTAGAAACAGAGTTACGAGCCTGCAAAGTAAAGTCTAATGCATTTCCTATGGAGGGGTTGTTTGTTTACGTTTTGCTTAAGTACTCGGCCCCTGTTTGTCGTAGCCCAAAGTTTTTAGTATGGTTAGATGGGGGACAATTTGGACTATAACATATCCTAAGGACATCCTCGTATCTCCAGTAGAAACAGAGTTATGGGCCTGCAAAGTAAAGTCTAATGCATTTCCTACGGAGGGGTTGTTTGTTTACGTTTTGCTTAAGTACTCGGCCCCTGTTTGTCGTAGCCCAAAGTTTTTAGTATGGTTAGAAGGGGGACAATTTGGACTATAACATATCCTAAGGACATCCCCGTATCTCTAGTAGACACAGAGTTATGGGCCTGCAAAGTAAAGTCTAATGCATTTCCTATGGAGGGGTTGTTTGTTTACGTTTTGCTTAAGTACTCGGCCCCTGTTTGTCGTAGCTCAATGTTTTTAGTATGGTTAGATGGAAGACAAATTGAACTATAACATACTCAAAGGACATCTCCGTATCTCCAGTAGAAACAGAGTTACGAGCCTGCAAAGTTTATTTTCAAAAATCAAAAGTAACCTTCTAACAATAAGTGAGACAAAAAATAAGTTGACGACGATATTGAGGTAGCCTCAAGTTTAAAGTATCCTTGTATGGGGAGCAAAGAGTACTATAACATATCCAAAGGAGATCCCAGTATCTCTTGTAGAACAAGAGTTATGAGCCTCCAAAGTTTAGTGCAAAAATCATAAGTAACATAATAAAAATAAGTGAGACGATACCAAAGTTGACGAACATTTTGCTTAATATCTCGGCCCCTGTTTGTCGTAGCTCAATGTTTTTAGTATGGTTAGATGGGGGACAAATTGGACTAAAACATACTCAAAGGACATCCCCGTATCTCCAGTAGAAACAGAGTTACGAGCCTGCAAAGTATAGTCTAATGCATTTCCTATGGAGGGGTTGTTTGTTTACGTTTAGCTTAATTACTCGGCCCCTGTTTGTCGTAGCCCAAAGTTTTTAGTATGGTTAGATGGGGGACAATTTGGACTTTAACATATCCTAAGGACATCCTCGTATCTCCAGTAGAAACAGAGTTACTAGCCTGCAAAGTAAAGTCTAATGCATTTCCTATGGAGGGGTTGTTTGTTTACGTTTTGCTTAAGTACTCGGCCCCTGTTTGTCGTAGCCCAAAGTTTTTAGTATGGTTAGATGGGGGACAATTTGGACTATAACATATCCTAAGGACATCCTCGTATCTCCAGTAGAAACAGAGTTATGGGCCTGCAAAGTAAAGTCTAATGCATTTCCTACGGAGGGGTTGTTTGTTTACGTTTTGCTTAAGTACTCGGCCCCTGTTTGTCGTAGCCCAAAGTTTTTAGTATGGTTAGAAGGGGGACAATTTGGACTATAACATATCCTAAGGACATCCTCGTATCTCCAGTAGAAACAGAGTTACGAGCCTGCAAAGTATAGTCTAATGCATTTCCTATGGAGGGGTTGTTTGTTTACGTTAGCTTAATTACTCGGCCCCTGTTTGTCGTAGCCCAAAGTTTTTAGTATGGTTAGATGGGGGACAATTTGGACTATAACATATCCTAAGGACATCCTCGTATCTCCAGTAGAAACAGAGTTACGAGCCTGCAAAGTATAGTCTAATGCATTTCCTATGGAGGGGGTTTGTTTCGTTACGTTTTGCTTAAGTACTCGGCCCCTGTTTGTCGTAGCCCAAAGTTTTTAGTATGGTTAGAAGGGGGACAATTTGGACTATAACATATCCTAAGGACATCCCCGTATCTCTAGTAGACACAGAGTTATGGGCCTGCAAAGTAAAGTCTAATGCATTTCCTATGGAGGGGTTGTTTGTTTACGTTTTGCTTAAGTACTCGGCCCCTGTTTGTCGTAGCTCAATGTTTTTAGTATGTTTAGATGGGGGACAAATTGAACTATAACATACTCAAAGGACATCCCCGTATCTCCAGTAGAAACAGAGTTACGAGCCTGCAAAATATAGTCTAATGCATTTCCTATGGAGGGGTTGTTTCTTTACGTTTTGCTTAAGTACTCGGCCCCTGTTTGTCGTAGCCCAAAGTTTTTAGTATGGTTAGATGGAGGACAATTTGGACTATAACATATCCTAAGGACATCCTCGTATCTCCAGTAGAAACAGAGTTACGAGCCTGCAAAGTATAGTCTAATGCATTTCCTATGGAGGGGTTGTTTGTTTACGTTTAGCTTAATTACTCGGCCCCTCTTTGTCGTAGCCCAAAGTTTTTAGTATGGTTAGATGGGGGACAATTTGGACTATAACATATCCTAAGGACATCCTCGTATCTCCAGTAGAAACAGAGTTACGAGCCTGCAAAGTATAGTCTAATGCATTTCCTATGGAGGGGGTTTGTTTCGTTACGTTTTGCTTAAGTACTCGGCCCCTGTTTGTCGTAGCCCAAAGTTTTTAGTATGGTTAGAAGGGGGACAATTTGGACTATAACATATCCTAAGGACATCCCCGTATCTCTAGTAGACACAGAGTTATGGGCCTGCAAAGTAAAGTCTAATGCATTTCCTATGGAGGGGTTGTTTGTTTACGTTTTGCTTAAGTACTCGGCCCCTGTTTGTCGTAGCTCAATGTTTTTAGTATGGTTAGATGGGGGACAAATTGAACTATAACATACTCAAAGGACATCCCCGTATCTCCAGTAGAAACAGAGTTACGAGCCTGCAAAATATAGTCTAATGCATTTCCTATGGAGGGGTTGTTTCTTTACGTTTTGCTTAAGTACTCGGCCCCTGTTTGTCGTAGCCCAAAGTTTTTAGTATGGTTAGATGGGGGACAATTTGGACTATAACATATCCTAAGGACATCCTCGTATCTCCAGTAGAAACAGAGTTACGAGCCTGCAAAGTATAGTCTAATGCATTTCCTATGGAGGGGTTGTTTGTTTACGTTTAGCTTAATTACTCGGCCCCTGTTTGTCATAGCCCAAAGTTTTTAGTATGGTTAGATGGGGAAAATTTGGACTATAACATATCCTAAGGACATCCTCGTATCTCCAGTAGAAACAGAGTTACGAGCCTGCAAAGTATAGTCTAATGCATTTCCTATGGAGGGGGTTTGTTTCGTTACGTTTTGCTTAAGTACTCGGCCCCTGTTTGTCGTAGCCCAAAGTTTTTAGTATGGTTAGAAGGGGGACAATTTGGACTATAACATATCCTAAGGACATCCCCGTATCTCTAGTAGACACAGAGTTATGGGCCTGCAAAGTAAAGTCTAATGCATTTCCTATGGAGGGGTTGTTTGTTTACGTTTTGCTTAAGTACTCGGCCCCTGTTTGTCGTAGCTCAATGTTTTTAGTATGGTTAGATGGGGGACAAATTGAACTATAACATACTCAAAGGACATCCCCGTATCTCCAGTAGAAACAGAGTTACGAGCCTGCAAAGTATAGTCTAATGCATTTCCTATGGAGGGGGTTTGTTTCGTTACGTTTTGCTTAAGTACTCGGCCCCTGTTTGTCGTAGCCCAAAGTTTTTAGTATGGTTAGAAGGGGGACAATTTGGACTATAGCATATCCTAAGGACATCCCCGTATCTCTAGTAGACACAGAGTTATGGGCCTGCAAAGTAAAGTCTAATGCATTTCCTATGGAGGGGTTGTTTGTTTACGTTTTGCTTAAGTACTCGGCCCCTGTTTGTCGTAGCACAATGTTTTTAGAATGGTTAGATGGGGGACAAATTGAACTATAACATACTCAAAGGACATCCTCGTATCTCCAGTAGAAACAGAGTTACGAGCCTGCAAAGTATAGTCTAATGCATTTCCTATGGAGGGGTTGTTTGTTTACGTTAGCTTAATTACTCGGCCCTGTTTGTCGTAGCCCAAAGTTTTTAGTATGGTTAGATGGGGGACAATTTGGACTATAACATATCCTAAGGACATCCTCGTATCTCCAGTAGAAACAGAGTTACGAGCCTGCAAAGTATAGTCTAATGCATTTCCTATGGAGGGGGTTTGTTTCGTTACGTTTTGCTTAAGTACTCGGCCCCTGTTTGTCGTAGCCCAAAGTTTTTAGTATGGTTAGAAGGGGGACAATTTGGACTATAACATATCCTAAGGACATCCCCGTATCTCTAGTAGACACAGAGTTATGGGCCTGCAAAGTAAAGTCTAATGCATTTCCTATGGAGGGGTTGTTTGTTTACGTTTTGCTTAAGTACTCGGCCCCTGTTTGTCGTAGCTCAATGTTTTTAGTATGGTTAGATGGGGGACAAATTGAACTATAACATACTCAAAGGACATCCCCGTATCTCCAGTAGAAACAGAGTTACGAGCCTGCAAAATATAGTCTAATGCATTTCCTATGGAGGGGTTGTTTCTTTACGTTTTGCTTAAGTACTCGGCCCCTGTTTGTCGTAGCCCAAAGTTTTTAGTATGGTTAGATGGGGGACAATTTGGACTATAACATATCCTAAGGACATCCTCGTATCTCCAGTAGAAACAGAGTTACGAGCCTGCAAAGTATAGTCTAATGCATTTCCTATGGAGGGGTTGTTTGTTTACGTTTAGCTTAATTACTCGGCCCCTGTTTGTCGTAGCCCAAAGTTTTTAGTATGGTTAGATGGGGGACAATTTGGACTATAACATATCCTAAGGACATCCTCGTATCTCCAGTAGAAACAGAGTTATGGGCCTGCAAAATAAAGTCTAATGCATTTCCTATGGAGGGGTTGTTTGTTTACGTTTAGCTTAATTACTCGGCCCCTGTTTGTCGTAGCCCAAAGTTTTTAGTATGGTTAGATGGGGGACAATTTGGACTATAACATATCCTAAGGACATCCTCGTATCTCCAGTAGAAACAGAGTTACGAGCCTGCAAAGTATAGTCTAATGCATTTCCTATGGAGGGGGTTTGTTTCGTTACGTTTTGCTTAAGTACTCGGCCCCTGTTTGTCGTAGCCCAAAGTTTTTAGTATGGTTAGAAGGGGACAATTTGGACTATAACATATCCTAAGGACATCCCCGTATCTCTAGTAGACACAGAGTTATGGGCCTGCAAAGTAAAGTCTAATGCATTTCCTATGGAGGGGTTGTTTGTTTACGTTTTGCTTAAGTACTCGGCCCCTGTTTGTCGTAGCTCAATGTTTTTAGTATGGTTAGATGGGGGACAAATTGAACTATAACATACTCAAAGGACATCCCCGTATCTCCAGTAGAAACAGAGTTACGAGCCTGCAAAATATAGTCTAATGCATTTCCTATGGAGGGGTTGTTTCTTTACGTTTTGCTTAAGTACTCGGCCCCTGTTTGTCGTAGCCCAAAGTTTTTAGTATGGTTAGATGGGGGACAATTTGGACTATAACATATCCTAAGGACATCCTCGTATCTCCAGTAGAAACAGAGTTACGAGCCTGCAAAGTATAGTCTAATGCATTTCCTATGGAGGGGTTGTTTGTTTACGTTTAGCTTAATTACTCGGCCCCTGTTTGTCGTAGCCCAAAGTTTTTAGTATGGTTAGATGGGGGACAATTTGGACTATAACATATCCTAAGGACATCCTCGTATCTCCAGTAGAAACAGAGTTACGAGCCTGCAAAGTATAGTCTAATGCATTTCCTATGGAGGGGGTTTGTTTCGTTACGTTTTGCTTAAGTACTCGGCCCCTGTTTGTCGTAGCCCAAAGTTTTTAGTATGGTTAGAAGGGGGACAATTTGGACTATAACATATCCTAAGGACATCCCCGTATCTCTAGTAGACACAGAGTTATGGGCCTGCAAAGTAAAGTCTAATGCATTTCCTATGGAGGGGTTGTTTGTTTACGTTTTGCTTAAGTACTCGGCCCCTGTTTGTCGTAGCTCAATGTTTTTAGTATGGTTAGATGGGGGACAAATTGAACTATAACGTACTCAAAGGACATCCCCGTATCTCCAGTAGAAACAGAGTTACGAGCCTGCAAAATATAGTCTAATGCATTTCCTATGGAGGGGTTGTTTCTTTACGTTTTGCTTAAGTACTCGGCCCCTGTTTGTCGTAGCCCAAAGTTTTTAGTATGGTTAGATGGGGGACAATTTGGACTATAACATATCCTAAGGACATCCTCGTATCTCCAGTAGAAACAGAGTTACGAGCCTGCAAAGTATAGTCTAATGCATTTCCTATGGAGGGGTTGTTTGTTTACGTTTAGCTTAATTACTCGGCCCCTGTTTGTCGTAGCCCAAAGTTTTTAGTATGGTTAGATGGGGGACAATTTGGACTATAACATATCCTAAGGACATCCTCGTATCTCCAGTAGAAACAGAGTTACGAGCCTGCAAAATATAGTCTAATGCATTTCCTATGGAGGGGGTTTGTTTCGTTACGTTTTGCTTAAGTACTCGGCCCCTGTTTGTCGTAGCCCAAAGTTTTTAGTATGGTTAGAAGGGGGACAATTTGGACTATAACATATCCTAAGGACATCCCCGTATCTCTAGTAGACACAGAGTTATGGGCCTGCAAAGTAAAGTCTAATGCATTTCCTATGGAGGGGTTGTTTGTTTACGTTTTGCTTAAGTACTCGGCCCCTGTTTGTCGTAGCTCAATGTTTTTAGTATGGTTAGATGGGGGACAAATTGAACTATAACATACTCAAAGGACATCCCCGTATCTCCAGTAGAAACAGAGTTACGAGCCTGCAAAGTATAGTCTAATGCATTTCCTATGGAGGGGGTTTGTTTCGTTACGTTTTGCTTAAGTACTCGGCCCCTGTTTGTCGTAGCCCAAAGTTTTTAGTATGGTTAGAAGGGGGACAATTTGGACTATAACATATCCTAAGGACATCCCCGTATCTCTAGTAGACACAGAGTTATGGGCCTGCAAAGTAAAGTCTAATGCATTTCCTATGGAGGGGTTGTTTGTTTACGTTTTGCTTAAGTACTCGGCCCCTGTTTGTCGTAGCTCAATGTTTTTAGTATGGTTAGATGGGGGACAAATTGAACTATAACGTACTCAAAGGACATCCCCGTATCTCCAGTAGAAACAGAGTTACGAGCCTGCAAAATATAGTCTAATGCATTTCCTATGGAGGGGTTGTTTCTTTACGTTTTGCTTAAGTACTCGGCCCCTGTTTGTCGTAGCCCAAAGTTTTTAGTATGGTTAGATGGGGGACAATTTGGACTATAACATATCCTAAGGACATCCTCGTATCTCCAGTAGAAACAGAGTTACGAGCCTGCAAAGTATAGTCTAATGCATTTCCTATGGAGGGGTTGTTTGTTTACGTTTAGCTTAATTACTCGGCCCCTGTTTGTCGTAGCCCAAAGTTTTTAGTATGGTTAGATGGGGGACAATTTGGACTATAACATATCCTAAGGACATCCTCGTATCTCCAGTAGAAACAGAGTTACGAGCCTGCAAAGTATAGTCTAATGCATTTCCTATGGAGGGGTTGTTTGTTTACGTTTAGCTTAATTACTCGGCCCCTGTTTGTCATAGCCCAAAGTTTTTAGTATGGTTAGATGGGGGACAATTTGGACTATAACATATCCTAAGGACATCCTCGTATCTCCAGTAGAAACAGAGTTACGAGCCTGCAAAGTATAGTCTAATGCATTTCCTATGGAGGGGGTTTGTTTCGTTACGTTTTGCTTAAGTACTCGGCCCCTGTTTGTCGTAGCCCAAAGTTTTTAGTATGGTTAGAAGGGGGACAATTTGGACTATAACATATCCTAAGGACATCCCCGTATCTCTAGTAGACACAGAGTTATGGGCCTGCAAAGTAAAGTCTAATGCATTTCCTATGGAGGGGTTGTTTGTTTACGTTTTGCTTAAGTACTCGGCCCCTGTTTGTCGTAGCTCAATGTTTTTAGTATGGTTAGATGGGGGACAAATTGAACTATAACATACTCAAAGGACATCCCCGTATCTCCAGTAGAAACAGAGTTACGAGCCTGCAAAGTATAGTCTAATGCATTTCCTATGGAGGGGGTTTGTTTCGTTACGTTTTGCTTAAGTACTCGGCCCCTGTTTGTCGTAGCCCAAAGTTTTTAGTATGGTTAGAAGGGGGACAATTTGGACTATAGCATATCCTAAGGACATCCCCGTATCTCTAGTAGACACAGAGTTATGGGCCTGCAAAGTAAAGTCTAATGCATTTCCTATGGAGGGGTTGTTTGTTTACGTTTTGCTTAAGTACTCGGCCCCTGTTTGTCGTAGCACAATGTTTTTAGTATGGTTAGATGGGGGACAAATTGAACTATAACATACTCAAAGGACATCCCCGTATCTCCAGTAGAAACAGAGTTACGAGCCTGCAAAGTATAGTCTAATGCATTTCCTATGGAGGGGTTGTTTGTTTACGTTTAGCTTAATTACTCGGCCCCTGTTTGTCGTAGCCCAAAGTTTTTAGTATGGTTAGATGGGGGACAATTTGGACTATAACATATCCTAAGGACATCCTCGTATCTCCAGTAGAAACAGAGTTACGAGCCTGCAAAGTATAGTCTAATGCATTTCCTATGGAGGGGTTGTTTGTTTACGTTTAGCTTAATTACTCGGCCCCTGTTTGTCATAGCCCAAAGTTTTTAGTATGGTTAGATGGGGGACAATTTGGACTATAACATATCCTAAGGACATCCTCGTATCTCCAGTAGAAACAGAGTTACGAGCCTGCAAAGTATAGTCTAATGCATTTCCTATGGAGGGGGTTTGTTTCGTTACGTTTTGCTTAAGTACTCGGCCCCTGTTTGTCGTAGCCCAAAGTTTTTAGTATGGTTAGAAGGGGGACAATTTGGACTATAACATATCCTAAGGACATCCCCGTATCTCTAGTAGACACAGAGTTATGGGCCTGCAAAGTAAAGTCTAATGCATTTCCTATGGAGGGGTTGTTTGTTTACGTTTTGCTTAAGTACTCGGCCCCTGTTTGTCGTAGCTCAATGTTTTTAGTATGGTTAGATGGGGGACAAATTGAACTATAACATACTCAAAGGACATCCCCGTATCTCCAGTAGAAACAGAGTTACGAGCCTGCAAAGTATAGTCTAATGCATTTCCTATGGAGGGGGTTTGTTTCGTTACGTTTTGCTTAAGTACTCGGCCCCTGTTTGTCGTAGCCCAAAGTTTTTAGTATGGTTAGAAGGGGGACAATTTGGACTATAGCATATCCTAAGGACATCCCCGTATCTCTAGTAGACACAGAGTTATGGGCCTGCAAAGTAAAGTCTAATGCATTTCCTATGGAGGGGTTGTTTGTTTACGTTTTGCTTAAGTACTCGGCCCCTGTTTGTCGTAGCACAATGTTTTTAGTATGGTTAGATGGGGGACAAATTGAACTATAACATACTCAAAGGACATCCCCGTATCTCCAGTAGAAACAGAGTTACGAGCCTGCAAAGTATAGTCTAATGCATTTCCTATGGAGGGGGTTTGTTTCGTTACGTTTTGCTTAAGTACTCGGCCCCTGTTTGTCGTAGCCCAAAGTTTTTAGTATGGTTAGAAGGGGGACAATTTGGACTATAACATATCCTAAGGACATCCCCGTATCTCTAGTAGACACAGAGTTATGGGCCTGCAAAGTAAAGTCTAATGCATTTCCTATGGAGGGGTTGTTTGTTTACGTTTTGCTTAAGTACTCGGCCCCTGTTTGTCGTAGCTCAATGTTTTTAGTATGGTTAGATGGGGGACAAATTGAACTATAACATACTCAAAGGACATCCCCGTATCTCCAGTAGAAACAGAGTTACGAGCCTGCAAAATATAGTCTAATGCATTTCCTATGGAGGGGTTGTTTCTTTACGTTTTGCTTAAGTACTCGGCCCCTGTTTGTCGTAGCCCAAAGTTTTTAGTATGGTTAGATGGGGGACAATTTGGACTATAACATATCCTAAGGACATCCTCGTATCTCCAGTAGAAACAGAGTTACGAGCCTGCAAAGTATAGTCTAATGCATTTCCTATGGAGGGGTTGTTTGTTTACGTTTAGCTTAATTACTCGGCCCCTGTTTGTCGTAGCCCAAAGTTTTTAGTATGGTTAGATGGGGGACAATTTGGACTATAACATATCCTAAGGACATCCTCGTATCTCCAGTAGAAACAGAGTTACGAGCCTGCAAAGTATAGTCTAATGCATTTCCTATGGAGGGGTTGTTTGTTTACGTTTAGCTTAATTACTCGGCCCCTGTTTGTCATAGCCCAAAGTTTTTAGTATGGTTAGATGGGGGACAATTTGGACTATAACATATCCTAAGGACATCCTCGTATCTCCAGTAGAAACAGAGTTACGAGCCTGCAAAGTATAGTCTAATGCATTTCCTATGGAGGGGGTTTGTTTCGTTACGTTTTGCTTAAGTACTCGGCCCCTGTTTGTCGTAGCCCAAAGTTTTTAGTATGGTTAGAAGGGGGACAATTTGGACTATAACATATCCTAAGGACATCCCCGTATCTCTAGTAGACACAGAGTTATGGGCCTGCAAAGTAAAGTCTAATGCATTTCCTATGGAGGGGTTGTTTGTTTACGTTTTGCTTAAGTACTCGGCCCCTGTTTGTCGTAGCTCAATGTTTTTAGTATGGTTAGATGGGGGACAAATTGAACTATAACATACTCAAAGGACATCCCCGTATCTCCAGTAGAAACAGAGTTACGAGCCTGCAAAGTATAGTCTAATGCATTTCCTATGGAGGGGGTTTGTTTCGTTACGTTTTGCTTAAGTACTCGGCCCCTATTTGTCGTAGCCCAAAGTTTTTAGTATGGTTAGAAGGGGGACAATTTGGACTATAGCATATCCTAAGGACATCCCCGTATCTCTAGTAGACACAGAGTTATGGGCCTGCAAAGTAAAGTCTAATGCATTTCCTATGGAGGGGTTGTTTGTTTACGTTTTGCTTAAGTACTCGGCCCCTGTTTGTCGTAGCACAATGTTTTTAGTATGGTTAGATGGGGGACAAATTGAACTATAACATACTCAAAGGACATCCCCGTATCTCCAGTAGAAACAGAGTTACGAGCCTGCAAAGTATAGTCTAATGCATTTCCTATGGAGGGGTTGTTTGTTTACGTTTAGCTTAATTACTCGGCCCCTGTTTGTCGTAGCCCAAAGTTTTTAGTATGGTTAGATGGGGGACAATTTGGACTATAACATATCCTAAGGACATCCTCGTATCTCCAGTAGAAACAGAGTTACGAGCCTGCAAAGTATAGTCTAATGCATTTCCTATGGAGGGGTTGTTTGTTTACGTTTAGCTTAATTACTCGGCCCCTGTTTGTCATAGCCCAAAGTTTTTAGTATGGTTAGATGGGGGACAATTTGGACTATAACATATCCTAAGGACATCCTCGTATCTCCAGTAGAAACAGAGTTACGAGCCTGCAAAGTATAGTCTAATGCATTTCCTATGGAGGGGGTTTGTTTCGTTACGTTTTGCTTAAGTACTCGGCCCCTGTTTGTCGTAGCCCAAAGTTTTTAGTATGGTTAGAAGGGGGACAATTTGGACTATAACATATCCTAAGGACATCCCCGTATCTCTAGTAGACACAGAGTTATGGGCCTGCAAAGTAAAGTCTAATGCATTTCCTATGGAGGGGTTGTTTGTTTACGTTTTGCTTAAGTACTCGGCCCCTGTTTGTCGTAGCTCAATGTTTTTAGTATGGTTAGATGGGGGACAAATTGAACTATAACATACTCAAAGGACATCCCCGTATCTCCAGTAGAAACAGAGTTACGAGCCTGCAAAGTATAGTCTAATGCATTTCCTATGGAGGGGGTTTGTTTCGTTACGTTTTGCTTAAGTACTCGGCCCCTGTTTGTCGTAGCCCAAAGTTTTTAGTATGTTTAGAAGGGGGACAATTTGGACTATAGCATATCCTAAGGACATCCCCGTATCTCTAGTAGACACAGAGTTATGGGCCTGCAAAGTAAAGTCTAATGCATTTCCTATGGAGGGGTTGTTTGTTTACGTTTTGCTTAAGTACTCGGCCCCTGTTTGTCGTAGCACAATGTTTTTAGTATGGTTAGATGGGGGACAAATTGAACTATAACATACTCAAAGGACATCCCCGTATCTCCAGTAGAAACAGAGTTACGAGCCTGCAAAATATAGTCTAATGCATTTCCTATGGAGGGGTTGTTTCTTTACGTTTTGCTTAAGTACTCGGCCCCTGTTTGTCGTAGCCCAAAGTTTTTAGTATGGTTAGATGGGGGACAATTTGGACTATAACATATCCTAAGGACATCCTCGTATCTCCAGTAGAAACAGAGTTACGAGCCTGCAAAGTATAGTCTAATGCATTTCCTATGGAGGGGTTGTTTGTTTACGTTTAGCTTAATTACTCGGCCCCTGTTTGTCGTAGCCCAAAGTTTTTAGTATGGTTAGATGGGGGACAATTTGGACTATAACATATCCTAAGGACATCCTCGTATCTCCAGTAGAAACAGAGTTACGAGCCTGCAAAGTATAGTCTAATGCATTTCCTATGGAGGGGTTGTTTGTTTACGTTTAGCTTAATTACTCGGCCCCTGTTTGTCATAGCCCAAAGTTTTTAGTATGGTTAGATGGGGGACAATTTGGACTATAACATATCCTAAGGACATCCTCGTATCTCCAGTAGAAACAGAGTTACGAGCCTGCAAAGTATAGTCTAATGCATTTCCTATGGAGGGGGTTTGTTTCGTTACGTTTTGCTTAAGTACTCGGCCCCTGTTTGTCGTAGCCCAAAGTTTTTAGTATGGTTAGAAGGGGGACAATTTGGACTATAACATATCCTAAGGACATCCCCGTATCTCTAGTAGACACAGAGTTATGGGCCTGCAAAGTAAAGTCTAATGCATTTCCTATGGAGGGGTTGTTTGTTTACGTTTTGCTTAAGTACTCGGCCCCTGTTTGTCGTAGCTCAATGTTTTTAGTATGGTTAGATGGGGGACAAATTGAACTATAACATACTCAAAGGACATCCCCGTATCTCCAGTAGAAACAGAGTTACGAGCCTGCAAAGTATAGTCTAATGCATTTCCTATGGAGGGGGTTTGTTTCGTTACGTTTTGCTTAAGTACTCGGCCCCTGTTTGTCGTAGCCCAAAGTTTTTAGTATGGTTAGAAGGGGGACAATTTGGACTATAGCATATCCTAAGGACATCCCCGTATCTCTAGTAGACACAGAGTTATGGGCCTGCAAAGTAAAGTCTAATGCATTTCCTATGGAGGGGTTGTTTGTTTACGTTTTGCTTAAGTACTCGGCCCCTGTTTGTCGTAGCACAATGTTTTTAGTATGGTTAGATGGGGGACAAATTGAACTATAACATACTCAAAGGACATCCCCGTATCTCCAGTAGAAACAGAGTTACGAGCCTGCAAAATATAGTCTAATGCATTTCCTATGGAGGGGTTGTTTCTTTACGTTTTGCTTAAGTACTCGGCCCCTGTTTGTCGTAGCCCAAAGTTTTTAGTATGGTTAGATGGGGGACAATTTGGACTATAACATATCCTAAGGACATCCTCGTATCTCCAGTAGAAACAGAGTTACGAGCCTGCAAAGTATAGTCTAATGCATTTCCTATGGAGGGGTTGTTTGTTTACGTTTAGCTTAATTACTCGGCCCCTGTTTGTCGTAGCCCAAAGTTTTTAGTATGGTTAGATGGGGGACAATTTGGACTATAACATATCCTAAGGACATCCTCGTATCTCCAGTAGAAACAGAGTTACGAGCCTGCAAAGTATAGTCTAATGCATTTCCTATGGAGGGGTTGTTTGTTTACGTTTAGCTTAATTACTCGGCCCCTGTTTGTCATAGCCCAAAGTTTTTAGTATGGTTAGATGGGGGACAATTTGGACTATAACATATCCTAAGGACATCCTCGTATCTCCAGTAGAAACAGAGTTACGAGCCTGCAAAGTATAGTCTAATGCATTTCCTATGGAGGGGGTTTGTTTCGTTACGTTTTGCTTAAGTACTCGGCCCCTGTTTGTCGTAGCCCAAAGTTTTTAGTATGGTTAGAAGGGGGACAATTTGGACTATAACATATCCTAAGGACATCCCCGTATCTCTAGTAGACACAGAGTTATGGGCCTGCAAAGTAAAGTCTAATGCATTTCCTATGGAGGGGTTGTTTGTTTACGTTTTGCTTAAGTACTCGGCCCCTGTTTGTCGTAGCTCAATGTTTTTAGTATGGTTAGATGGGGGACAAATTGAACTATAACATACTCAAAGGACATCCCCGTATCTCCAGTAGAAACAGAGTTACGAGCCTGCAAAGTATAGTCTAATGCATTTCCTATGGAGGGGGTTTGTTTCGTTACGTTTTGCTTAAGTACTCGGCCCCTGTTTGTCGTAGCCCAAAGTTTTTAGTATGGTTAGAAGGGGGACAATTTGGACTATAGCATATCCTAAGGACATCCCCGTATCTCTAGTAGACACAGAGTTATGGGCCTGCAAAGTAAAGTCTAATGCATTTCCTATGGAGGGGTTGTTTGTTTACGTTTTGCTTAAGTACTCGGCCCCTGTTTGTCGTAGCACAATGTTTTTAGTATGGTTAGATGGGGGACAAATTGAACTATAACATACTCAAAGGACATCCCCGTATCTCCAGTAGAAACAGAGTTACGAGCCTGCAAAGTATAGTCTAATGCATTTCCTATGGAGGGGTTGTTTGTTTACGTTTAGCTTAATTACTCGGCCCCTGTTTGTCGTAGCCCAAAGTTTTTAGTATGGTTAGATGGGGGACAATTTGGACTATAACATATCCTAAGGACATCCTCGTATCTCCAGTAGAAACAGAGTTACGAGCCTGCAAAGTATAGTCTAATGCATTTCCTATGGAGGGGTTGTTTGTTTACGTTTAGCTTAATTACTCGGCCCCTGTTTGTCATAGCCCAAAGTTTTTAGTATGGTTAGATGGGGGACAATTTGGACTATAACATATCCTAAGGACATCCTCGTATCTCCAGTAGAAACAGAGTTACGAGCCTGCAAAGTATAGTCTAATGCATTTCCTATGGAGGGGGTTTGTTTCGTTACGTTTTGCTTAAGTACTCGGCCCCTGTTTGTCGTAGCCCAAAGTTTTTAGTATGGTTAGAAGGGGGACAATTTGGACTATAACATATCCTAAGGACATCCCCGTATCTCTAGTAGACACAGAGTTATGGGCCTGCAAAGTAAAGTCTAATGCATTTCCTATGGAGGGGTTGTTTGTTTACGTTTTGCTTAAGTACTCGGCCCCTGTTTGTCGTAGCTCAATGTTTTTAGTATGGTTAGATGGGGGACAAATTGAACTATAACATACTCAAAGGACATCCCCGTATCTCCAGTAGAAACAGAGTTACGAGCCTGCAAAGTATAGTCTAATGCATTTCCTATGGAGGGGGTTTGTTTCGTTACGTTTTGCTTAAGTACTCGGCCCCTGTTTGTCGTAGCCCAAAGTTTTTAGTATGGTTAGAAGGGGGACAATTTGGACTATAGCATATCCTAAGGACATCCCCGTATCTCTAGTAGACACAGAGTTATGGGCCTGCAAAGTAAAGTCTAATGCATTTCCTATGGAGGGGTTGTTTGTTTACGTTTTGCTTAAGTACTCGGCCCCTGTTTGTCGTAGCACAATGTTTTTAGTATGGTTAGATGGGGGACAAATTGAACTATAACATACTCAAAGGACATCCCCGTATCTCCAGTAGAAACAGAGTTACGAGCCTGCAAAGTATAGTCTAATGTATTTCCTATGGAGGGGGTTTGTTTCGTTACGTTTTGCTTAAGTACTCGGCCCCTGTTTGTCGTAGCCCAAAGTTTTTAGTATGGTTAGAAGGGGGACAATTTGGACTATAACATATCCTAAGGACATCCCCGTATCTCTAGTAGACACAGAGTTATGGGCCTGCAAAGTAAAGTCTAATGCATTTCCTATGGAGGGGTTGTTTGTTTACGTTTTGCTTAAGTACTCGGCCCCTGTTTGTCGTAGCTCAATGTTTTTAGTATGGTTAGATGGGGGACAAATTGAACTATAACATACTCAAAGGACATCCCCGTATCTCCAGTAGAAACAGAGTTACGAGCCTGCAAAATATAGTCTAATGCATTTCCTATGGAGGGGTTGTTTCTTTACGTTTTGCTTAAGTACTCGGCCCCTGTTTGTCGTAGCCCAAAGTTTTTAGTATGGTTAGATGGGGGACAATTTGGACTATAACATATCCTAAGGACATCCTCGTATCTCCAGTAGAAACAGAGTTACGAGCCTGCAAAGTATAGTCTAATGCATTTCCTATGGAGGGGTTGTTTGTTTACGTTTAGCTTAATTACTCGGCCCCTGTTTGTCGTAGCCCAAAGTTTTTAGTATGGTTAGATGGGGGACAATTTGGACTATAACATATCCTAAGGACATCCTCGTATCTCCAGTAGAAACAGAGTTACGAGCCTGCAAAGTATAGTCTAATGCATTTCCTATGGAGGGGTTGTTTGTTTACGTTTAGCTTAATTACTCGGCCCCTGTTTGTCATAGCCCAAAGTTTTTAGTATGGTTAGATGGGGGACAATTTGGACTATAACATATCCTAAGGACATCCTCGTATCTCCAGTAGAAACAGAGTTACGAGCCTGCAAAGTATAGTCTAATGCATTTCCTATGGAGGGGGTTTGTTTCGTTACGTTTTGCTTAAGTACTCGGCCCCTGTTTGTCGTAGCCCAAAGTTTTTAGTATGGTTAGAAGGGGGACAATTTGGACTATAACATATCCTAAGGACATCCCCGTATCTCTAGTAGACACAGAGTTATGGGCCTGCAAAGTAAAGTCTAATGCATTTCCTATGGAGGGGTTGTTTGTTTACGTTTTGCTTAAGTACTCGGCCCCTGTTTGTCGTAGCTCAATGTTTTTAGTATGGTTAGATGGGGGACAAATTGAACTATAACATACTCAAAGGACATCCCCGTATCTCCAGTAGAAACAGAGTTACGAGCCTGCAAAATATAGTCTAATGCATTTCCTATGGAGGGGTTGTTTCTTTACGTTTTGCTTAAGTACTCGGCCCCTGTTTGTCGTAGCCCAAAGTTTTTAGTATGGTTAGATGGGGGACAATTTGGACTATAACATATCCTAAGGACATCCTCGTATCTCCAGTAGAAACAGAGTTACGAGCCTGCAAAGTATAGTCTAATGCATTTCCTATGGAGGGGTTGTTTGTTTACGTTTAGCTTAATTACTCGGCCCCTGTTTGTCGTAGCCCAAAGTTTTTAGTATGGTTAGATGGGGGACAATTTGGACTATAACATATCATAAGGACATCCTCGTATCTCCAGTAGAAACAGAGTTACGAGCCTGCAAAGTATAGTCTAATGCATTTCCTATGGAGGGGTTGTTTGTTTACGTTTAGCTTAATTACTCGGCCCCTGTTTGTCATAGCCCAAAGTTTTTAGTATGGTTAGATGGGGGACAATTTGGACTATAACATATCCTAAGGACATCCTCGTATCTCCAGTAGAAACAGAGTTACGAGCCTGCAAAGTATAGTCTAATGCATTTCCTATGGAGGGGGTTTGTTTCGTTACGTTTTGCTTAAGTACTCGGCCCCTGTTTGTCGTAGCCCAAAGTTTTTAGTATGGTTAGAAGGGGGACAATTTGGACTATAACATATCCTAAGGACATCCCCGTATCTCTAGTAGACACAGAGTTATGGGCCTGCAAAGTAAAGTCTAATGCATTTCCTATGGAGGGGTTGTTTGTTTACGTTTTGCTTAAGTACTCGGCCCCTGTTTGTCGTAGCTCAATGTTTTTAGTATGGTTAGATGGGGGACAAATTGAACTATAACATACTCAAAGGACATCCCCGTATCTCCAGTAGAAACAGAGTTACGAGCCTGCAAAATATAGTCTAATGCATTTCCTATGGAGGGGTTGTTTCTTTACGTTTTGCTTAAGTACTCGGCCCCTGTTTGTCGTAGCCCAAAGTTTTTAGTATGGTTAGATGGGGGACAATTTGGACTATAACATATCCTAAGGACATCCTCGTATCTCCAGTAGAAACAGAGTTACGAGCCTGCAAAGTATAGTCTAATGCATTTCCTATGGAGGGGTTGTTTGTTTACGTTTAGCTTAATTACTCGGCCCCTGTTTGTCGTAGCCCTAAGTTTTTAGTATGGTTAGATGGGGGACAATTTGGACTATAACATATCCTAAGGACATCCTCGTATCTCCAGTAGAAACAGAGTTACGAGCCTGCAAAGTATAGTCTAATGCATTTCCTATGGAGGGGTTGTTTGTTTACGTTTAGCTTAATTACTCGGCCCCTGTTTGTCATAGCCCAAAGTTTTTAGTATGGTTAGATGGGGGACAATTTGGACTATAACATATCCTAAGGACATCCTCGTATCTCCAGTAGAAACAGAGTTACGAGCCTGCAAAGTATAGTCTAATGCATTTCCTATGGAGGGGGTTTGTTTCGTTACGTTTTGCTTAAGTACTCGGCCCCTGTTTGTCGTAGCCCAAAGTTTTTAGTATGGTTAGAAGGGGGACAATTTGGACTATAACATATCCTAAGGACATCCCCGTATCTCTAGTAGACACAGAGTTATGGGCCTGCAAAGTAAAGTCTAATGCATTTCCTATGGAGGGGTTGTTTGTTTACGTTTTGCTTAAGTACTCGGCCCCTGTTTGTCGTAGCTCAATGTTTTTAGTATGGTTAGATGGGGGACAAATTGAACTATAACATACTCAAAGGACATCCCCGTATCTCCAGTAGAAACAGAGTTACGAGCCTGCAAAGTATAGTCTAATGCATTTCCTATGGAGGGGTTGTTTGTTTACGTTTAGCTTAATTACTCGGCCCCTGTTTGTCATAGCCCAAAGTTTTTAGTATGGTTAGATGGGGGACAATTTGGACTATAACATATCCTAAGGACATCCTCGTATCTCCAGTAGAAACAGAGTTACGAGCCTGCAAAGTATAGTCTAATGCATTTCCTATGGAGGGGGTTTGTTTCGTTACGTTTTGCTTAAGTACTCGGCCCCTGTTTGTCGTAGCCCAAAGTTTTTAGTATGGTTAGAAGGGGGACAATTTGGACTATAACATATCCTAAGGACATCCCCGTATCTCTAGTAGACACAGAGTTATGGGCCTGCAAAGTAAAGTCTAATGCATTTCCTATGGAGGGGTTGTTTGTTTACGTTTTGCTTAAGTACTCGGCCCCTGTTTGTCGTAGCTCAATGTTTTTAGTATGGTTAGATGGGGGACAAATTGAACTATAACATACTCAAAGGACATCCCCGTATCTCCAGTAGAAACAGAGTTACGAGCCTGCAAAATATAGTCTAATGCATTTCCTATGGAGGGGTTGTTTCTTTACGTTTTGCTTAAGTACTCGGCCCCTGTTTGTCGTAGCTCAATGTTTTTAGTATGGTTAGATGGGGGACAAATTGAACTATAACATACTCAAAGGACATCCCCGTATCTCCAGTAGAAACAGAGTTACGAGCCTGCAAAATATAGTCTAATGCATTTCCTATGGAGGGGTTGTTTCTTTACGTTTTGCTTAAGTACTCGGCCCCTGTTTGTCGTAGCCCAAAGTTTTTAGTATGGTTAGATGGGGGACAATTTGGACTATAACATACTCAAAGGACATCCCCGTATCTCCAGTAGAAACAGAGTTATGGGCCTGCAAAGTATAGTCTAATGCATTTCCTATGGAGGGGTTGTTTGTTTACGTTTAGCTTAATTACTCGGCCCCTGTTTGTCGTAGCCCAAAGTTTTTAGTATGGTTAGATGGGGGACAATTTGGACTATAACATATCCTAAGGACATCCTCGTATCTCCAGTAGAAACAGAGTTACGAGCCTGCAAATTATAGTCTAATGCATTTCCTATGGAGGGGGTTTGTTTTGTTACGTTTTGCTTAAGTACTCGGCCCCTGTTTGTCGTAGCCCAAAGTTTTTAGTATGGTTAGAAGGGGGACAATTTGGACTATAACATATCCTAAGGACATCCCCGTATCTCTAGTAGACACAGAGTTATGGGCCTGCAAAGTAAAGTCTAATGCATTTCCTATGGAGGGGTTGTTTGTTTACGTTTTGCTTAAGTACTCGGCCCCTGTTTGTCGTAGCTCAATGTTTTAGTATGGTTAGATGGGGGACAAATTGAACTATAACATACTCAAAGGACATCCCCGTATCTCCAGTAGAAACAGAGGTACGAGCCTGCAAAATATAGTCTAATGCATTTCCTATGGAGGGGTTGTTTCTTTACGTTTTGCTTAAGTACTCGGCCCCTGTTTGTCGTAGCCCAAAGTTTTTAGTATGGTTAGATGGAGGACAAATTGGACTATAACATATCCTAAGGACATCCCCGTATCTCTAGTAGACACAGAGTTATGGGCTTGCAAAGTATAGTCTAATGCATTTCCAATGGAGGGGTTGTTTGTTTACGTTTAGCTTAATTACTCGGCCCCTGTTTGTTGTAGCTCAATGTTTTTAGTATGGGTAGATGGGGGTCAAATTGGACTAAAACATACTCAAAGGACATCCCCGTATCTCCAGTAGAAACAGAGTTATGGGCCTGCAAAGTATAGTCTAATGCATTTCCTATGGAGGGGTTGTTTGTTTACGTTAGCTTAATTACTCGGCCCCTGTTTGTCGTAGCCCAAAGTTTTTAGTATGGTTAGATGGGGGACAATTTGGACTATAACATATCCTAAGGACATCCTCGTATCTCCAGTAGAAACAGAGTTACGAGCCTGCAAAGAATAGTCTAATGCATTTCCTATGGAGGGGGTTTGTTTCGTTACGTTTTGCTTAAGTACTCGGCCCCTGTTTGTCGTAGCCCAAAGTTTTTAGTATGGTTAGAAGGGGGACAATTTGGACTAAAACATACTCAAAGGACATCCCCGTATCTCCAGTAGAAACAGAGTTACGAGCCTGCAAATTATAGTCTAATGCATTTCCTATGGAGGAGTTGTTTGTTTACGTTTAGCTTAATTACTCGGCCCCTGTTTGTCGTAGCCCAAGGTTTTTAGTATGGTTAGATGGGGGACAATTTGGACTATAACATACTCAAAGGACATCCCCGTATCTCCAGTAGAAACAGAGTTACGAGCCTGCAAAGTATAGTCTAATGCATTTCCTATGGAGGGGTTGTTTGTTTACGTTTAGCTTAATTACTCGGCCCCTGTTTGTCGTAGCCAAAGGTTTTAGTATGGTTAGAAGGGGGACAATTTGGACTATAACATATCCTAAGGACATCCCCGTATCTCTAGTAGACACAGAGTTATGGGCCTGCAAAGTAAAGTCTAATGCATTTCCTATGGAGGGGTTGTTTTTTACGTTTTGCTTAAGTACTCGGCCCCTGTTTGTCGTAGCTCAATGTTTTTAGTATGGTTAGATGGGGGACAAATTGAACTATAACATACTCAAAGGACATCCCCGTATCTCCAGTAGAAACAGAGTTACGAGCCTGCAAAGTATAGTCTAATGCATTTCCTTTGGAGGGGGTTTGTTTCGTTACGTTTTGCTTAAGTACTCGGCCCCTGTTTGTCGTAGCCCAAAGTTTTTAGTATGGTTAGAAGGGGGACAATTTGGACTATAACATATCCTAAGGACATCCCCGTATCTCTAGTAGACACAGAGTTATGGGCCTGCAAAGTAAAGTCTAATGCATTTCCTATGGAGGGGTTGTTTGTTTACGTTTTGCTTAAGTACTCGGCCCCTGTTTGTCGTAGCTCAATGTTTTTAGTATGGTTAGATGGGGGACAAATTGAACTATAACATACTCAAAGGACATCCCCGTATCTCCAGTAGAAACAGAGTTACGAGCCTGCAAATTATAGTCTAATGCATTTCCTATGGAGGAGTTGTTTGTTTACGTTTAGCTTAATTACTCGGCCCCTGTTTGTCGTAGCCCAAGGTTTTTAGTATGGTTAGATGGGGGACAATTTGGACTATAACATACTCAAAGAACATCCCCGTATCTCCAGTAGAAACAGAGTTACGAGCCTGCAAAGTATAGTCTAATGCATTTCCTATGGAGGGGTTGTTTGTTTACGTTTTGCTTAAGTACTCGGCCCCTGTTTGTCGTAGCTCAATGTTTTTAGTATGGTTAGATGGGGGACAAATTGAACTATAACATACTCAAAGGACATCCCCGTATCTCCAGTAGAAACAGAGTTACGAGCCTGCAAATTATAGTCTAATGCATTTCCTATGGAGGAGTTGTTTGTTTACGTTTAGCTTAATTACTCGGCCCCTGTTTGTCGTAGCCCAAGGTTTTTAGTATGGTTAGATGGGGGACAATTTGGACTATAACATACTCAAAGGACATCCCCGTATCTCCAGTAGAAACAGAGTTACGAGCCTGCAAAGTATAGTCTAATGCATTTCCTATGGAGGGGTTGTTTGTTTACGTTTAGCTTAATTACTCGGCCCCTGTTTGTCGTAGCCAAAGGTTTTAGTATGGTTAGAAGGGGGACAATTTGGACTATAACATATCCTAAGGACATCCCCGTATCTCTAGTAGACACAGAGTTATGGGCCTGCAAAGTAAAGTCTAATGCATTTCCTATGGAGGGGTTGTTTGTTTACGTTTTACTTAAGTACTCGGCCCCTGTTTGTCGTAGCTCAATGTTTTTAGTATGGTTAGATGGGGGACAAATTGAACTATAACATACTCAAAGGACATCCCCGTATCTCCAGTAGAAACAGAGTTACGAGCCTGCAAATTATAGTCTAATGCATTTCCTATGGAGGAGTTGTTTGTTTACGTTTAGCTTAATTACTCGGCCCCTGTTTGTCGTAGCCCAAGGTTTTTAGTATGGTTAGATGGGGGACAATTTGGACTATAACATACTCAAAGGACATCCCCGTATCTCCAGTAGAAACAGAGTTACGAGCCTGCAAAGTATAGTCTAATGCATTTCCTATGGAGGGGTTGTTTGTTTACGTTTAGCTTAATTACTCGGCCCCTGTTTGTCGTAGCCAAAGGTTTTAGTATGGTTAGAAGGGGGACAATTTGGACTATAACATATCCTAAGGACATCCCCGTATCTCTAGTAGACACAGAGTTATGGGCCTGCAAAGTAAAGTCTAATGCATTTCCTATGGAGGGGTTGTTTGTTTACGTTTTACTTAAGTACTCGGCCCCTGTTTGTCGTAGCTCAATGTTTTTAGTATGGTTAGATGGGGGACAAATTGAACTATAACATACTCAAAGGACATCCCCGTATCTCCAGTAGAAACAGAGTTACGAGCCTGCAAATTATAGTCTAATGCATTTCCTAAGGAGGAGTTGTTTGTTTACGTTTAGCTTAATTACTCGGCCCCTGTTTGTCGTAGCCCAAGGTTTTTAGTATGGTTAGATGGGGGACAATTTGGACTATAACATACTCAAAGGACATCCCCGTATCTCCAGTAGAAACAGAGTTACGAGCCTGCAAAGTATAGTCTAATGCATTTCCTATGGAGGGGTTGTTTGTTTACGTTTAGCTTAATTACTCGGCCCCTGTTTGTCGTAGCCAAAGGTTTTAGTATGGTTAGAAGGGGGACAATTTGGACTATAACATATCCTAAGGACATCCCCGTATCTCTAGTAGACACAGAGTTATGGGCCTGCAAAGTAAAGTCTAATGCATTTCCTATGGAGGGGTTGTTTGTTTACGTTTTGCTTAAGTACTCGGCCCCTGTTTGTCGTAGCTCAATGTTTTTAGTATGGTTAGATGGGGGACAAATTGAACTATAACATACTCAAAGGACATCCCCGTATCTCCAGTAGAAACAGAGTTACGAGCCTGCAAATTATAGTCTAATGCATTTCCTATGGAGGAGTTGTTTGTTTACGTTTAGCTTAATTACTCGGCCCCTGTTTGTCGTAGCCCAAGGTTTTTAGTATGGTTAGATGGGGGACAATTTGGACTATAACATACTCAAAGAACATCCCCGTATCTCCAGTAGAAACAGAGTTACGAGCCTGCAAAGTATAGTCTAATGCATTTCCTATGGAGGGGTTGTTTGTTTACGTTTTGCTTAAGTACTCGGCCCCTGTTTGTCGTAGCTCAATGTTTTTAGTATGGTTAGATGGGGGACAAATTGAACTATAACATACTCAAAGGACATCCCCGTATCTCCAGTAGAAACAGAGTTACGAGCCTGCAAATTATAGTCTAATGCATTTCCTATGGAGGAGTTGTTTGTTTACGTTTAGCTTAATTACTCGGCCCCTGTTTGTCGTAGCCCAAGGTTTTTAGTATGGTTAGATGGGGGACAATTTGGACTATAACATACTCAAAGGACATCCCCGTATCTCCAGTAGAAACAGAGTTACGAGCCTGCAAAGTATAGTCTAATGCATTTCCTATGGAGGGGTTGTTTGTTTACGTTTAGCTTAATTACTCGGCCCCTGTTTGTCGTAGCCAAAGGTTTTAGTATGGTTAGAAGGGGGACAATTTGGACTATAACATATCCTAAGGACATCCCCGTATCTCTAGTAGACACAGAGTTATGGGCCTGCAAAGTAAAGTCTAATGCATTTCCTATGGAGGGGTTGTTTGTTTACGTTTTACTTAAGTACTCGGCCCCTGTTTGTCGTAGCTCAATGTTTTTAGTATGGTTAGATGGGGGACAAATTGAACTATAACATACTCAAAGGACATCCCCGTATCTCCAGTAGAAACAGAGTTACGAGCCTGCAAATTATAGTCTAATGCATTTCCTATGGAGGAGTTGTTTGTTTACGTTTAGCTTAATTACTCGGCCCCTGTTTGTCGTAGCCCAAGGTTTTTAGTATGGTTAGATGGGGGACAATTTGGACTATAACATACTCAAAGGACATCCCCGTATCTCCAGTAGAAACAGAGTTACGAGCCTGCAAAGTATAGTCTAATGCATTTCCTATGGAGGGGTTGTTTGTTTACGTTTAGCTTAATTACTCGGCCCCTGTTTGTCGTAGCCAAAGGTTTTAGTATGGTTAGAAGGGGGACAATTTGGACTATAACATATCCTAAGGACATCCCCGTATCTCTAGTAGACACAGAGTTATGGGCCTGCAAAGTAAAGTCTAATGCATTTCCTATGGAGGGGTTGTTTGTTTACGTTTTACTTAAGTACTCGGCCCCTGTTTGTCGTAGCTCAATGTTTTTAGTATGGTTAGATGGGGGACAAATTGAACTATAACATACTCAAAGGACATCCCCGTATCTCCAGTAGAAACAGAGTTACGAGCCTGCAAATTATAGTCTAATGCATTTCCTATGGAGGAGTTGTTTGTTTACGTTTAGCTTAATTACTCGGCCCCTGTTTGTCGTAGCCCAAGGTTTTTAGTATGGTTAGATGGGGGACAATTTGGACTATAACATACTCAAAGGACATCCCCGTATCTCCAGTAGAAACAGAGTTACGAGCCTGCAAAGTATAGTCTAATGCATTTCCTATGGAGGGGTTGTTTGTTTACGTTTAGCTTAATTACTCGGCCCCTGTTTGTCGTAGCCAAAGGTTTTAGTATGGTTAGAAGGGGGACAATTTGGACTATAACATATCCTAAGGACATCCCCGTATCTCTAGTAGACACAGAGTTATGGGCCTGCAAAGTAAAGTCTAATGCATTTCCTATGGAGGGGTTGTTTTTTACGTTTTGCTTAAGTACTCGGCCCCTGTTTGTCGTAGCTCAATGTTTTTAGTATGGTTAGATGGGGGACAAATTGAACTATAACATACTCAAAGGACATCCCCGTATCTCCAGTAGAAACAGAGTTACGAGCCTGCAAAGTATAGTCTAATGCATTTCCTATGGAGGGGGTTTGTTTCGTTACGTTTTGCTTAAGTACTCGGCCCCTGTTTGTCGTAGCCCAAAGTTTTTAGTATGGTTAGAAGGGGGACAATTTGGACTATAACATATCCTAAGGACATCCCCGTATCTCTAGTAGACACAGAGTTATGGGCCTGCAAAGTAAAGTCTAATGCATTTCCTATGGAGGGGTTGTTTGTTTATGTTTTGCTTAAGTACTCGGCCCCTGTTTGTCGTAGCTCAATGTTTTTAGTATGGTTAGATGGGGGACAAATTGAACTATAACATACTCAAAGGACATCCCCGTATCTCCAGTAGAAACAGAGTTACGAGCCTGCAAAATATAGTCTAATGCATTTCCTATGGAGGGGTTGTTTGTTTACGTTTAGCTTAATTACTCGGCCCCTGTTTGTCGTAGCTCAATGTTTTTAGTATGGTTAGATGGGGGACAATTTGGACTATAACATATCCTAAGGACATCCTCGTATCTCCAGTAGAAACAGAGTTACGAGCCTGCAAAGTATAGTCTAATGCATTTCCTATGGAGGGGGTTTGTTTCGTTACGTTTTGCTTAAGTACTCGGCCCCTGTTTGTCGTAGCTCAATGTTTTTAGTATGGTTAGATGGGGGACAAATTGAACTATAACATACTCAAAGGACATCCCCGTATCTCCAGTAGAAACAGAGTTACGAGCCTGCAAATTATAGTCTAATGCATTTCCTATGGAGGAGTTGTTTGTTTACGTTTAGCTTAATTACTCGGCCCCTGTTTGTCGTAGCTCAATGTTTTTAGTATGGTTAGATGAAGGACAATTTGGACTATAACATACTCAAAGAACATCCCCGTATCTCCAGTAGAAACAGAGTTACGAGCCTGCAAAGTATAGTCTAATGCATTTCCTATGGAGGGGTTGTTTGTTTACGTTTAGCTTAATTACTCGGCCCCTGTTTGTCGTAGCCAAAGGTTTTAGTATGGTTAGAAGGGGGACAATTTGGACTATAACATATACTAAGGACATCCCCGTATCTCTAGTAGACACAGAGTTATGGGCCTGCAAAGTAAAGTCTAATGCATTTCCTATGGAGGGGTTGTTTGTTTACGTTTTACTTAAGTACTCGGCCCCTGTTTGTCGTAGCTCAATGTTTTTAGTATGGTTAGATGGGGGACAAATTGAACTATAACATACTCAAAGGACATCCCCGTATCTCCAGTAGAAACAGAGTTACGAGCCTGCAAATTATAGTCTAATGCATTTCCTATGGAGGAGTTGTTTGTTTACGTTTAGCTTAATTACTCGGCCCCTGTTTGTCGTAGCCCAAGGTTTTTAGTATGGTTAGATGGGGGACAATTTGGACTATAACATACTCAAAGGACATCCCCGTATCTCCAGTAGAAACAGAGTTACGAGCCTGCAAAGTATAGTCTAATGCATTTCCTATGGAGGGGTTGTTTGTTTACGTTTAGCTTAATTACTCGGCCCCTGTTTGTCGTAGCCAAAGGTTTTAGTATGGTTAGAAGGGGGACAATTTGGACTATAACATATCCTAAGGACATCCCCGTATCTCTAGTAGACACAGAGTTATGGGCCTGCAAAGTAAAGTCTAATGCATTTCCTATGGAGGGGTTGTTTGTTTACGTTTTACTTAAGTACTCGGCCCCTGTTTGTCGTAGCTCAATGTTTTTAGTATGGTTAGATGGGGGACAAATTGAACTATAACATACTCAAAGGACATCCCCGTATCTCCAGTAGAAACAGAGTTACGAGCCTGCAAATTATAGTCTAATGCATTTCCTATGGAGGAGTTGTTTGTTTACGTTTAGCTTAATTACTCGGCCCCTGTTTGTCGTAGCCCAAGGTTTTTAGTATGGTTAGATGGGGGACAATTTGGACTATAACATACTCAAAGGACATCCCCGTATCTCCAGTAGAAACAGAGTTACGAGCCTGCAAAGTATAGTCTAATGCATTTCCTATGGAGGGGTTGTTTGTTTACGTTTAGCTTAATTACTCGGCCCCTGTTTGTCGTAGCCAAAGGTTTTAGTATGGTTAGAAGGGGGACAATTTGGACTATAACATATCCTAAGGACATCCCCGTATCTCTAGTAGACACAGAGTTATGGGCCTGCAAAGTAAAGTCTAATGCATTTCCTATGGAGGGGTTGTTTTTTACGTTTTGCTTAAGTACTCGGCCCCTGTTTGTCGTAGCTCAATGTTTTTAGTATGGTTAGATGGGGGACAAATTGAACTATAACATACTCAAAGGACATCCCCGTATCTCCAGTAGAAACAGAGTTACGAGCCTGCAAATTATAGTCTAATGCATTTCCTATGGAGGAGTTGTTTGTTTACGTTTAGCTTAATTACTCGGCCCCTGTTTGTCGTAGCCCAAGGTTTTTAGTATGGTTAGATGGGGGACAATTTGGACTATAACATACTCAAAGGACATCCCCGTATCTCCAGTAGAAACAGAGTTACGAGCCTGCAAAGTATAGTCTAATGCATTTCCTATGGAGGGGTTGTTTGTTTACGTTTAGCTTAATTACTCGGCCCCTGTTTGTCGTAGCCAAAGGTTTTAGTATGGTTAGAAGGGGGACAATTTGGACTATAACATATCCTAAGGACATCCCCGTATCTCTAGTAGACACAGAGTTATGGGCCTGCAAAGTAAAGTCTAATGCATTTCCTATGGAGGGGTTGTTTGTTTACGTTTTACTTAAGTACTCGGCCCCTGTTTGTCGTAGCTCAATGTTTTTAGTATGGTTAGATGGGGGACAAATTGAACTATAACATACTCAAAGGACATCCCCGTATCTCCAGTAGAAACAGAGTTACGAGCCTGCAAATTATAGTCTAATGCATTTCCTATGGAGGAGTTGTTTGTTTACGTTTAGCTTAATTACTCGGCCCCTGTTTGTCGTAGCCCAAGGTTTTTAGTATGGTTAGATGGGGGACAATTTGGACTATAACATACTCAAAGGACATCCCCGTATCTCCAGTAGAAACAGAGTTACGAGCCTGCAAAGTATAGTCTAATGCATTTCCTATGGAGGGGTTGTTTGTTTACGTTTAGCTTAATTACTCGGCCCCTGTTTGTCGTAGCCAAAGGTTTTAGTATGGTTAGAAGGGGGACAATTTGGACTATAACATATCCTAAGGACATCCCCGTATCTCTAGTAGACACAGAGTTATGGGCCTGCAAAGTAAAGTCTAATGCATTTCCTATGGAGGGGTTGTTTGTTTACGTTTTACTTAAGTACTCGGCCCCTGTTTGTCGTAGCTCAATGTTTTTAGTATGGTTAGATGGGGGACAAATTGAACTATAACATACTCAAAGGACATCCCCGTATCTCCAGTAGAAACAGAGTTACGAGCCTGCAAATTATAGTCTAATGCATTTCCTATGGAGGAGTTGTTTGTTTACGTTTAGCTTAATTACTCGGCCCCTGTTTGTCGTAGCCCAAGGTTTTTAGTATGGTTAGATGGGGGACAATTTGGACTATAACATACTCAAAGGACATCCCCGTATCTCCAGTAGAAACAGAGTTACGAGCCTGCAAAGTATAGTCTAATGCATTTCCTATGGAGGGGTTGTTTGTTTACGTTTAGCTTAATTACTCGGCCCCTGTTTGTCGTAGCCAAAGGTTTTAGTATGGTTAGAAGGGGGACAATTTGGACTATAACATATCCTAAGGACATCCCCGTATCTCTAGTAGACACAGAGTTATGGGCCTGCAAAGTAAAGTCTAATGCATTTCCTATGGAGGGGTTGTTTTTTACGTTTTGCTTAAGTACTCGGCCCCTGTTTGTCGTAGCTCAATGTTTTTAGTATGGTTAGATGGGGGACAAATTGAACTATAACATACTTAAAGGACATCCCCGTATCTCCAGTAGAAACAGAGTTACGAGCCTGCAAAGTTTATTTTCAAAAATCAAAAGTAACCGTCTAACAATAAGTGAGACAAAAAATAAGTTGACGACGATATTGAGGTAGCCTCAAGTTTAAAGTATCCTTGTATGGGGAGCAAAGAGTACTATAACATATCCAAAGGAGATCCCAGTATCTCTTGTAGAACAAGAGTTATGAGCCTCCAAAGTTTAGTGCAAAAATCATAAGTAACATAATAAAAATAAGTGAGACGATACCAAAGTTGACGAACATTTTGCTTAATATCTCGGCCCCTGTTTGTCGTAGCTCAATGTTTTTAGTATGGTTAGATGAGGGACAAATTGGACTAAAACATAATCAAAGGACATCCCCGTATCTCCAGTAGAAACAGAGTTACGAGCCTGCAAATTATAGTCTAATGCATTTCCTATGGAGGAGTTGTTTGTTTACGTTTAGCTTAATTACTCGGCCCCTGTTTGTCGTAGCCCAAGGTTTTTAGTATGGTTAGATGGGGGACAATTTGGACTATAACATACTCAAAGGACATCCCCGTATCTCCAGTAGAAACAGAGTTACGAGCCTGCAAAGTATAGTCTAATGCATTTCCTATGGAGGGGTTGTTTGTTTACGTTTAGCTTAATTACTCGGCCCCTGTTTGTCGTAGCCAAAGGTTTTAGTATGGTTAGAAGGGGGACAATTTGGACTATAACATATCCTAAGGACATCCCCGTATCTCTAGTAGACACAGAGTTATGGGCCTGCAAAGTAAAGTCTAATGCATTTCCTATGGAGGGGTTGTTTTTTACGTTTTGCTTAAGTACTCGGCCCCTGTTTGTCGTAGCTCAATGTTTTTAGTATGGTTAGATGGGGGACAAATTGAACTATAACATACTCAAAGGACATCCCCGTATCTCCAGTAGAAACAGAGTTACGAGCCTGCAAAGTATAGTCTAATGCATTTCCTATGGAGGGGGTTTGTTTCGTTACGTTTTGCTTAAGTACTCGGCCCCTGTTTGTCGTAGCCCAAAGTTTTTAGTATGGTTAGAAGGGGGACAATTTGGACTATAACATATCCTAAGGACATCCCCGTATCTCTAGTAGACACAGAGTTATGGGCCTGCAAAGTAAAGTCTAATGCATTTCCTATGGAGGGGTTGTTTGTTTATGTTTTGCTTAAGTACTCGGCCCCTGTTTGTCGTAGCTCAATGTTTTTAGTATGGTTAGATGGGGGACAAATTGAACTATAACATACTCAAAGGACATCCCCGTATCTCCAGTAGAAACAGAGTTACGAGCCTGCAAAATATAGTCTAATGCATTTCCTATGGAGGGGTTGTTTGTTTACGTTTAGCTTAATTACTCGGCCCCTGTTTGTCGTAGCTCAATGTTTTTAGTATGGTTAGATGGGGGACAATTTGGACTATAACATATCCTAAGGACATCTCCGTATCTCTAGTAGACACAGAGTTATGGGCCTGCAAAGTATAGTCTAATGCATTTCCTATGGAGGGGGTTTGTTTCGTTACGTTTTGCTTAAGTACTCGGCCCCTGTTTGTCGTAGCCCAAAGTTTTTAGTATGGTTAGAAGGGGGACAATTTGGACTAAAACATACTCAAAGGACATCCCCGTATCTCCAGTAGAAACAGAGTTACGAGCCTGCAAATTATAGTCTAATGCATTTCCTATGGAGGGGTTGTTTGTTTACGTTTAGCTTAATTACTCGGCCCCTGTTTGTCGTAGCCCAAAGGTTTTAGTATGGTTAGAAGGGGGACAATTTGGACTATAACATATCCTAAGGACATCCCCGTATCTCTAGTAGACACAGAGTTATGGGCCTGCAAAGTATAGTCTAATGCATTTCCTATGGAGGGGTTGTTTGTTTACGTTTAGCTTAATTACTCGGCCCCTGTTTGTCGTAGCTCAATGTTTTTAGTATGGTTAGATGGGGGACAAATTGAACTATAACATACTTAAAGGACATCCCCGTATCTCCAGTAGAAACAGAGTTACGAGCCTGCAAAGTTTATTTTCAAAAATCAAAAGTAACCGTCTAACAATAAGTGAGACAAAAAATAAGTTGACGACGATATTGAGGTAGCCTCAAGTTTAAAGTATCCTTGTATGGGGAGCAAAGAGTACTATAACATATCCAAAGGAGATCCCAGTATCTCTTGTAGAACAAGAGTTATGAGCCTCCAAAGTTTAGTGCAAAAATCATAAGTAACATAATAAAAATAAGTGAGACGATACCAAAGTTGACGAACATTTTGCTTAATATCTCGGCCCCTGTTTGTCGTAGCTCAATGTTTTTGGTATGGTTAGATGAGGGACAAATTGGACTAAAACATAATCAAAGGACATCCCCGTATCTCCAGTAGAAACAGAGTTACGAGCCTGCAAAGTATAGTCTAATGCATTTCCTATGGAGGGGTTGTTTGTTTACGTTTAGCTTAATTACTCGGCCCCTGTTTGTCGTAGCTCAATGTTTTTAGTATGGTTAGATGGGGGACAATTTGGACTATAACATATCCTAAGGACATCCTCGTATCTCCAGTAGAAAC
This sequence comes from Phalangium opilio, assembly GCF_054372755.1. Classification (NCBI taxonomy): domain Eukaryota; kingdom Metazoa; phylum Arthropoda; class Arachnida; order Opiliones; family Phalangiidae; genus Phalangium; species Phalangium opilio. The sequence goes on from NW_028324258.1 coordinate 1,086,080, forward strand.
AGAGTTACGAGCCTGCAAAGTATAGTCTAATGCATTTCCTATGGAGGGGGTTTGTTTCGTTACGTTTTGCTTAAGTACTCGGCCCCTGTTTGTCGTAGCCCAAAGTTTTTAGTATGGTTAGAAGGGGGACAATTTGGACTAAAACATACTCAAAGGACATCCCCGTATCTCCAGTAGAAACAGAGTTACGAGCCTGCAAATTATAGTCTAATGCATTTCCTATGGAGGAGTTGTTTGTTTACGTTTAGCTTAATTACTCGGCCCCTGTTTGTCGTAGCCCAAGGTTTTTAGTATGGTTAGATGGGGGACAATTTGGACTATAACATACTCAAAGGACATCCCCGTATCTCCAGTAGAAACAGAGTTACGAGCCTGCAAAGTATAGTCTAATGCATTTCCTATGGAGGGGTTGTTTGTTTACGTTTAGCTTAATTACTCGGCCCCTGTTCTTTCGATTAAAAATAAAAACATAGCTTTAGTGTAGCGGTTATCGCATCCGCCTCACTCCCGGAAGGCCACAGGTTCGAAACCGCGAAGTTTTTTTTTATAATTATCCGAACATATGTGTCAAGGTCACATTATTTACATCCCCGTATCTCTGGTAGAACCAGAGTTACGAGCCTCCAGAATTTAGTCTAATATATTTCCTATGGAGGGGTTTGTTTGTTTACGATTAGCTTAATTACTCGACTACTGTTTGTCGTAGCCCTAATTCTTAGTATGGCTAGATGGGGGACAAATTGGACTATAACATACTCAAAGGACATCCCCAAATCTCCAGTAGAAACAGAGTTACGAGCCTGCAAAGTATAGTCTAATGCATTTTCTATGGAGGGGTTTGTTTGTTCACGTATTGCTTAATTACTTGACCCTGTTCTTTCGATTAAAAATAATAACATATCTTTAGTGTAGCGGTTATCGCATCCGCCTCACTCCCGGAAGGCCACAGGTTCGAAACCGCGAAGTTTTTTTTTATAATTATCCGAACATATGTGTCAAGGTCACATTATTTACATCCCCGTATCTCTGGTAGAACCAGAGTTACGAGCCTCCAGAATTTAGTCTAATATATTTCCTATGGAGGGGTTTGTTTGCTTACGATTAGCTTAATTACTCGACTACTGTTTGTCGTAGCCCTAATTCTTAGTATGGCTAGATGGGGGACAAATTGGTCTATAACATACTCAAAGGACATCCCCGTATCTCCAGTAGAAACAGAGTTACGAGCCTGCAAAGTTTATTTTCAAAAATCAAAAGTAACCTTCTAACAATAAGTAAGACAAAAAGTAAGTTAACGACGATATTGCGGTAGCCTCAAGTTTAAAGTATCCTTGTATGGGGAGCAAAGAGTACTATAACATATCCAAAGGAGATCCCAGTATCTCTTGTAGAACAAGAGTTATGAGCCTCCAAAGTTTAGTGCAAAAATCATAAGTAACATAATAAAAATAAGTGAGACGATACCAAAGTTGACGAACATTTTGCTTAATATCTCGGCCCCTGTTTGTCGTAGCTCAATGTTTTTAGTATGGTTAGATGGGGGACAATTTGGACTATAACATTTCCTAAGGACATCCCCGTATCTCTAGTAGACACAGAGTTATGGGCCTGCAAAATATAGTCTAATGTATTTCCTATGGACGGGTTGTTTGTTTACGTTTAGCTTAATTACTCGGCCCCTGTTTGTCGAAGCTCAATGTCCCCCATCTAACCATACTAAAGTATGGTTAGATGGGGGACAAATTGGACTATAACATACTCAAAGGACATCCCCAAATCCCCAGTAGAAACAGAGTTACGAGCCTGCAAAGTATAGTCTAATGCATTTTCTATGGAGGGGTTTGTTTGTTCACGTATTGCTTAATTACTTGACCCTGTTCTTTCGATTAAAAATAATAACATATCTTTAGTGTAGCGGTTATCGCATCCGCCTCACTCCCGGAAGGCCACAGGTTCGAAACCGCGAAGTTTTTTTTTATAATTATCCGAACATATGTGTCAAGGTCACATTATTTACATCCTCGTATCTCTGGTAGAACCAGAGTTACGAGCCTCCAGAATTTAGTCTAATATATTTCCTATGGAGGGGTTTGTTTGCTTACGATTAGCTTAATTACTCGACTACTGTTTGTCGTAGCCCTAATTCTTAGTATGGCTAGATGGGGGACAAATTGGTCTATAACATACTCAAAGGACATCCCCGTATCTCCAGTAGAAACAGAGTTACGAGCCTGCAAAGTTTATTTTCAAAAATCAAAAGTAACCTTCTAACAATAAGTAAGACAAAAAGTAAGTTAACGACGATATTGCGGTAGCCTCAAGTTTAAAGTATCCTTGTATGGGGAGCAAAGAGTACTATAACATATCCAAAGGAGATCCCAGTATCTCTTGTAGAACAAGAGTTATGAGCCTCCAAAGTTTAGTGCAAAAATCATAAGTAACATAATAAAAATAAGTGAGACGATACCAAAGTTGACGAACATTTTGCTTAATATCTCGGCCCCTGTTTGTCGTAGCTCAATGTTTTTAGTATGGTTAGATGGGGGACAATTTGGACTATAACATATCCTAAGGACATCCCCATATCTCTAGTAGACACAGAGTTATGGGCCTGCAAAGTATAGTCTAATGCATTTCCTATGGACGGGTTGTTTGTTTACGTTTAGCTTAATTACTCGGCCCCTGTTCTTTCGATTAAAAATAAAAACATAGCTTTAGTGTAGCGGTTATCGCATCCGCCTCACTCCCGGAAGGCCACAGGTTCGAAACCGCGAAGTTTTTTTTTATAATTATCCGAACATATGTGTCAAGGTCACATTATTTACATCCCCGTATCTCTGGTAGAACCAGAGTTACGAGCCTCCAGAATTTAGTCTAATATATTTCCTATGGAGGGGTTTGTTTGTTTACGATTAGCTTAATTACTCGACTACTGTTTGTCGTAGCCCTAATTCTTAGTATGGCTAGATGGGGGACAAATTGGACTATAACATACTCAAAGGACATCCCCAAATCTCCAGTAGAAACAGAGTTACGAGCCTGCAAAGTATAGTCTAATGCATTTTCTATGGAGGGGTTTGTTTGTTCACGTATTGCTTAATTACTTGACCCTGTTCTTTCGATTAAAAATAATAACATATCTTTAGTGTAGCGGTTATCGCATCCGCCTCACTCCCGGAAGGCCACAGGTTCGAAACCGCGAAGTTTTTTTTTATAATTATCCGAACATATGTGTCAAGGTCACATTATTTACATCCCCGTATCTCTGGTAGAACCAGAGTTACGAGCCTCCAGAATTTAGTCTAATATATTTCCTATGGAGGGGTTTGTTTGCTTACGATTAGCTTAATTACTCGACTACTGTTTGTCGTAGCCCTAATTCTTAGTATGGCTAGATGGGGGACAAATTGGTCTATAACATACTCAAAGGACATCCCCGTATCTCCAGTAGAAACAGAGTTACGAGCCTGCAAAGTTTATTTTCAAAAATCAAAAGTAACCTTCTAACAATAAGTAAGACAAAAAGTAAGTTAACGACGATATTGCGGTAGCCTCAAGTTTAAAGTATCCTTGTATGGGGAGCAAAGAGTACTATAACATATCCAAAGGAGATCCCAGTATCTCTTGTAGAACAAGAGTTATGAGCCTCCAAAGTTTAGTGCAAAAATCATAAGTAACATAATAAAAATAAGTGAGACGATACCAAAGTTGACGAACATTTTGCTTAATATCTCGGCCCCTGTTTGTCGTAGCTCAATGTTTTTAGTATGGTTAGATGGGGGACAATTTGGACTATAACATTTCCTAAGGACATCCCCGTATCTCTAGTAGACACAGAGTTATGGGCCTGCAAAATATAGTCTAATGTATTTCCTATGGACGGGTTGTTTGTTTACGTTTAGCTTAATTACTCGGCCCCTGTTTGTCGAAGCTCAATGTCCCCCATCTAACCATACTAAAGTATGGTTAGATGGGGGACAAATTGGACTATAACATACTCAAAGGACATCCCCAAATCCCCAGTAGAAACAGAGTTACGAGCCTGCAAAGTATAGTCTAATGCATTTTCTATGGAGGGGTTTGTTTGTTCACGTATTGCTTAATTACTTGACCCTGTTCTTTCGATTAAAAATAATAACATATCTTTAGTGTAGCGGTTATCGCATCCGCCTCACTCCCGGAAGGCCACAGGTTCGAAACCGCGAAGTTTTTTTTTATAATTATCCGAACATATGTGTCAAGGTCACATTATTTACATCCCCGTATCTCTGGTAGAACCAGAGTTACGAGCCTCCAGAATTTAGTCTAATATATTTCCTATGGAGGGGTTTGTTTGCTTACGATTAGCTTAATTACTCGACTACTGTTTGTCGTAGCCCTAATTCTTAGTATGGCTAGATGGGGGACAAATTGGTCTATAACATACTCAAAGGACATCCCCGTATCTCCAGTAGAAACAGAGTTACGAGCCTGCAAAGTTTATTTTCAAAAATCAAAAGTAACCTTCTAACAATAAGTAAGACAAAAAGTAAGTTAACGACGATATTGCGGTAGCCTCAAGTTTAAAGTATCCTTGTATGGGGAGCAAAGAGTACTATAACATATCCAAAGGAGATCCCAGTATCTCTTGTAGAACAAGAGTTATGAGCCTCCAAAGTTTAGTGCAAAAATCATAAGTAACATAATAAAAATAAGTGAGACGATACCAAAGTTGACGAACATTTTGCTTAATATCTCGGCCCCTGTTTGTCGTAGCTCAATGTTTTTAGTATGGTTAGATGGGGGACAATTTGGACTATAACATTTCCTAAGGACATCCCCGTATCTCTAGTAGACACAGAGTTATGGGCCTGCAAAATATAGTCTAATGTATTTCCTATGGACGGGTTGTTTGTTTACGTTTAGCTTAATTACTCGGCCCCTGTTTGTCGAAGCTCAATGTCCCCCATCTAACCATACTAAAGTATGGTTAGATGGGGGACAAATTGGACTATAACATACTCAAAGGACATCCCCAAATCCCCAGTAGAAACAGAGTTACGAGCCTGCAAAGTATAGTCTAATGCATTTTCTATGGAGGGGTTTGTTTGTTCACGTATTGCTTAATTACTTGACCCTGTTCTTTCGATTAAAAATAATAACATATCTTTAGTGTAGCGGTTATCGCATCCGCCTCACTCCCGGAAGGCCACAGGTTCGAAACCGCGAAGTTTTTTTTTATAATTATCCGAACATATGTGTCAAGGTCACATTATTTACATCCTCGTATCTCTGGTAGAACCAGAGTTACGAGCCTCCAGAATTTAGTCTAATATATTTCCTATGGAGGGGTTTGTTTGCTTACGATTAGCTTAATTACTCGACTACTGTTTGTCGTAGCCCTAATTCTTAGTATGGCTAGATGGGGGACAAATTGGTCTATAACATACTCAAAGGACATCCCCGTATCTCCAGTAGAAACAGAGTTACGAGCCTGCAAAGTTTATTTTCAAAAATCAAAAGTAACCTTCTAACAATAAGTAAGACAAAAAGTAAGTTAACGACGATATTGCGGTAGCCTCAAGTTTAAAGTATCCTTGTATGGGGAGCAAAGAGTACTATAACATATCCAAAGGAGATCCCAGTATCTCTTGTAGAACAAGAGTTATGAGCCTCCAAAGTTTAGTGCAAAAATCATAAGTAACATAATAAAAATAAGTGAGACGATACCAAAGTTGACGAACATTTTGCTTAATATCTCGGCCCCTGTTTGTCGTAGCTCAATGTTTTTAGTATGGTTAGATGGGGGACAATTTGGACTATAACATTTCCTAAGGACATCCCCGTATCTCTAGTAGACACAGAGTTATGGGCCTGCAAAATATAGTCTAATGTATTTCCTATGGACGGGTTGTTTGTTTACGTTTAGCTTAATTACTCGGCCCCTGTTTGTCGAAGCTCAATGTCCCCCATCTAACCATACTAAAGTATGGTTAGATGGGGGACAAATTGGACTATAACATACTCAAAGGACATCCCCAAATCCCCAGTAGAAACAGAGTTACGAGCCTGCAAAGTATAGTCTAATGCATTTTCTATGGAGGGGTTTGTTTGTTCACGTATTGCTTAATTACTTGACCCTGTTCTTTCGATTAAAAATAATAACATATCTTTAGTGTAGCGGTTATCGCATCCGCCTCACTCCCGGAAGGCCACAGGTTCGAAACCGCGAAGTTTTTTTTTATAATTATCCGAACATATGTGTCAAGGTCACATTATTTACATCCTCGTATCTCTGGTAGAACCAGAGTTACGAGCCTCCAGAATTTAGTCTAATATATTTCCTATGGAGGGGTTTGTTTGCTTACGATTAGCTTAATTACTCGACTACTGTTTGTCGTAGCCCTAATTCTTAGTATGGCTAGATGGGGGACAAATTGGTCTATAACATACTCAAAGGACATCCCCGTATCTCCAGTAGAAACAGAGTTACGAGCCTGCAAAGTTTATTTTCAAAAATCAAAAGTAACCTTCTAACAATAAGTAAGACAAAAAGTAAGTTAACGACGATATTGCGGTAGCCTCAAGTTTAAAGTATCCTTGTATGGGGAGCAAAGAGTACTATAACATATCCAAAGGAGATCCCAGTATCTCTTGTAGAACAAGAGTTATGAGCCTCCAAAGTTTAGTGCAAAAATCATAAGTAACATAATAAAAATAAGTGAGACGATACCAAAGTTGACGAACATTTTGCTTAATATCTCGGCCCCTGTTTGTCGTAGCTCAATGTTTTTAGTATGGTTAGATGGGGGACAATTTGGACTATAACATATCCTAAGGACATCCCCATATCTCTAGTAGACACAGAGTTATGGGCCTGCAAAGTATAGTCTAATGCATTTCCTATGGACGGGTTGTTTGTTTACGTTTAGCTTAATTACTCGGCCCCTGTTCTTTCGATTAAAAATAAAAACATAGCTTTAGTGTAGCGGTTATCGCATCCGCCTCACTCCCGGAAGGCCACAGGTTCGAAACCGCGAAGTTTTTTTTTATAATTATCCGAACATATGTGTCAAGGTCACATTATTTACATCCCCGTATCTCTGGTAGAACCAGAGTTACGAGCCTCCAGAATTTAGTCTAATATATTTCCTATGGAGGGGTTTGTTTGTTTACGATTAGCTTAATTACTCGACTACTGTTTGTCGTAGCCCTAATTCTTAGTATGGCTAGATGGGGGACAAATTGGACTATAACATACTCAAAGGACATCCCCAAATCTCCAGTAGAAACAGAGTTACGAGCCTGCAAAGTATAGTCTAATGCATTTTCTATGGAGGGGTTTGTTTGTTCACGTATTGCTTAATTACTTGACCCTGTTCTTTCGATTAAAAATAATAACATATCTTTAGTGTAGCGGTTATCGCATCCGCCTCACTCCCGGAAGGCCACAGGTTCGAAACCGCGAAGTTTTTTTTTATAATTATCCGAACATATGTGTCAAGGTCACATTATTTACATCCCCGTATCTCTGGTAGAACCAGAGTTACGAGCCTCCAGAATTTAGTCTAATATATTTCCTATGGAGGGGTTTGTTTGCTTACGATTAGCTTAATTACTCGACTACTGTTTGTCGTAGCCCTAATTCTTAGTATGGCTAGATGGGGGACAAATTGGTCTATAACATACTCAAAGGACATCCCCGTATCTCCAGTAGAAACAGAGTTACGAGCCTGCAAAGTTTATTTTCAAAAATCAAAAGTAACCTTCTAACAATAAGTAAGACAAAAAGTAAGTTAACGACGATATTGCGGTAGCCTCAAGTTTAAAGTATCCTTGTATGGGGAGCAAAGAGTACTATAACATATCCAAAGGAGATCCCAGTATCTCTTGTAGAACAAGAGTTATGAGCCTCCAAAGTTTAGTGCAAAAATCATAAGTAACATAATAAAAATAAGTGAGACGATACCAAAGTTGACGAACATTTTGCTTAATATCTCGGCCCCTGTTTGTCGTAGCTCAATGTTTTTAGTATGGTTAGATGGGGGACAATTTGGACTATAACATTTCCTAAGGACATCCCCGTATCTCTAGTAGACACAGAGTTATGGGCCTGCAAAATATAGTCTAATGTATTTCCTATGGACGGGTTGTTTGTTTACGTTTAGCTTAATTACTCGGCCCCTGTTTGTCGAAGCTCAATGTCCCCCATCTAACCATACTAAAGTATGGTTAGATGGGGGACAAATTGGACTATAACATACTCAAAGGACATCCCCAAATCCCCAGTAGAAACAGAGTTACGAGCCTGCAAAGTATAGTCTAATGCATTTTCTATGGAGGGGTTTGTTTGTTCACGTATTGCTTAATTACTTGACCCTGTTCTTTCGATTAAAAATAATAACATATCTTTAGTGTAGCGGTTATCGCATCCGCCTCACTCCCGGAAGGCCACAGGTTCGAAACCGCGAAGTTTTTTTTTATAATTATCCGAACATATGTGTCAAGGTCACATTATTTACATCCTCGTATCTCTGGTAGAACCAGAGTTACGAGCCTCCAGAATTTAGTCTAATATATTTCCTATGGAGGGGTTTGTTTGCTTACGATTAGCTTAATTACTCGACTACTGTTTGTCGTAGCCCTAATTCTTAGTATGGCTAGATGGGGGACAAATTGGTCTATAACATACTCAAAGGACATCCCCGTATCTCCAGTAGAAACAGAGTTACGAGCCTGCAAAGTTTATTTTCAAAAATCAAAAGTAACCTTCTAACAATAAGTAAGACAAAAAGTAAGTTAACGACGATATTGCGGTAGCCTCAAGTTTAAAGTATCCTTGTATGGGGAGCAAAGAGTACTATAACATATCCAAAGGAGATCCCAGTATCTCTTGTAGAACAAGAGTTATGAGCCTCCAAAGTTTAGTGCAAAAATCATAAGTAACATAATAAAAATAAGTGAGACGATACCAAAGTTGACGAACATTTTGCTTAATATCTCGGCCCCTGTTTGTCGTAGCTCAATGTTTTTAGTATGGTTAGATGGGGGACAATTTGGACTATAACATATCCTAAGGACATCCCCATATCTCTAGTAGACACAGAGTTATGGGCCTGCAAAGTATAGTCTAATGCATTTCCTATGGACGGGTTGTTTGTTTACGTTTAGCTTAATTACTCGGCCCCTGTTTGTCGTAGCTCAATGCTTTTAGTATGGTTAGATGGGGGACAAATTGGACTATAACATACTCAAAGGACATCCTCGTATCTACAGTAGAAACAGAGTTACGAGCCTGCAAAATATAGTCTAATGCATTTCCTATGGAGGGGCTTTGTTTCGTTACGTTTTGCTTAAGTACTCGGCCCCTGTTTGTCGTAGCCCAAAGTTTCTAGTATGGTTAGATGGGGGACAATTTGGACTATAACATATCCTAAGGACATCTCCGTATCTCTAGTAGACACAGAGTTATGGGCCTGCAAAGTATAGTCTAATGCATTTCCTATGGACGGGTTGTTTGTTTACGTTTAGCTTAATTACTCGGCCCCTGTTTGTCGTAGCTCAATGCTTTTAGTATGGTTAGATGGGGGACAAATTGGACTATAACATACTCAAAGGACATCCCCGTATCTACAGTAGAAACAGAGTTACGAGCCTGCAAAGTATAGTCTAATGCATTTCCTATGGAGGAGTTGTTTGTTTACGTTTAGCTTAATTACTCGGCCCCTGTTTGTCGTAGCTCAATGTTTTTAGTATGATTAGATGGGGGACAAATTGGACTAAAATATGCTCAAAGGACATCCCCGTATCTCCAGTAGAAACAGAGTTACGAGCCTGCAAAGTATAGTCTAATGCATTTCCTATGGAGGGGCTTTGTTTCGTTACGTTTTGCTTAAGTACTCGGCCCCTGTTTGTCGTAGCCCAAAGTTTCTAGTATGGTTAGATGGGGGACAATTAGGACTATAACATATCCTAAGGACATCCCCGTATCTCTAGTAGACACAGAGTTATGGGCCTGCAAAGTATGGTCTAATGCATTTCCTATCGAGGGGTTGTTTGTTTACGTTTAGCTTAATTACTCGGCCCCTGTTTGTCGTAGCTCAATGTTTCTAGTATGGTTAGATGGGGGACAATTAGGACTATAACATATCCTAAGGACATCCCCGTATCTCTAGTAGACACAGAGTTATGGGCCTGCAAAATATAGTCTAATGTATTTCCTATGGACGGGTTGTTTGTTTACGTTTAGCTTAATTACTCGGCCCCTGTTTGTCGAAGCTCAATGTCCCCCATCTAACCATACTAAAGTATGGTTAGATGGGGGACAAATTGGACTATAACATACTCAAAGGACATCCCCAAATCTCCAATAGAAACAGAGTTACGAGCCTGCAAAGTATAGTCTAATGCATTTTCTATGGAGGGGTTTGTTTGTTCACGTATTGCTTAATTACTTGACCCTGTTGTTTCGATTAAAAATAATAACATATCTTTAGTGTAGCGGTTATCGCATCCACCTCACTCCCGGAAGGCCACAGGTTCGAAACCGCGAAGTTTTTTTATAATTATCCGAACATATGTGTCAAGGTCACATTATTTACATCCCCGTATCTCTGGTAGAACCAGAGTTACGAGCCTCCAGAATTTAGTCTAATATATTTCCTATGGAGGGGTTTGTTTGTTTACGATTAGCTTAATTACTCGACTACTGTTTGTCGTAGCCCTAATTCTTAGTATGGCTAGATGGGGGACAAATTGGTCTATAACATACTCAAAGGACATCCCCGTATCTCCAGTAGAAACAGAGTTACGAGCCTGCAAAGTTTATTTTCAAAAATCAAAAGTAACCTTCTAACAATAAGTAAGACAAAAAGTAAGTTAACGACGATATTGCGGTAGCCTCAAGTTTAAAGTATCCTTGTATGGGGAGCAAAGAGTACTATAACATATCCAAAGGAGATCCCAGTATCTCTTGTAGAACAAGAGTTATGAGCCTCCAAAGTTTAGTGCAAAAATCATAAGTAACATAATAAAAATAAGTGAGACGATACCAAAGTTGACGAACATTTTGCTTAATATCTCGGCCCCTTTTTGTCGTAGCTCAATGCTTTTAGTATGGTTAGATGGGGGACAAATTGGACTATAACATACCCAAAGGACATCCCCGTATCTACAGTAGAAACAGAGTTACGAGCCTGCAAAATATAGTCTAATGCATTTCCTATGGAGGGGCTTTGTTTCGTTACGTTTTGCTTAAGTACTCGGCCCCTGTTTGTCGTAGCCCAAAGTTTCTAGTATGGTTAGATGGGGGACAATTTGGACTATAACATATCCTAAGGACATCCCCGTATCTCTAGTAGACACAGAGTTATGGGCCTGCAAAGTATAGTCTAATGCATTTCCTATGGACGGGTTGTTTGTTTACGTTTAGCTTAATTACTCGGCCCCTGTTTGTCGTAGCTCAATGCTTTTAGTATGGTTAGATGGGGGACAAATTGGACTATAACATACTCAAAGGACATCCCCGTATCTCCAGTAGAAACAGAGTTACGAGCCTGCAAAGTATAGTCTAATGCATTTCCTATGGAGGGGTTGTTTGTTTACGTTTAGCTTAATTACTCGGCCCCTGTTTGTCGTAGCCAAAGGTTTTAGTATGGTTAGAAGGGGGACAATTTGGACTATAACATATCCTAAGGACATCCCCGTATCTCTAGTAGACACAGAGTTATGGGCCTGCAAAGTAAAGTCTAATGCATTTCCTATGGAGGGGTTGTTTTTTACGTTTTGCTTAAGTACTCGGCCCCTGTTTGTCGTAGCTCAATGTTTTTAGTATGGTTAGATGGGGGACAAATTGAACTATAACATACTCAAAGGACATCCCCGTATCTCCAGTAGAAACAGAGTTACGAGCCTGCAAAGTATAGTCTAATGCATTTCCTATGGAGGGGGTTTGTTTCGTTACGTTTTGCTTAAGTACTCGGCCCCTGTTTGTCGTAGCCCAAAGTTTTTAGTATGGTTAGAAGGGGGACAATTTGGACTATAACATATCCTAAGGACATCCCCGTATCTCTAGTAGACACAGAGTTATGGGCCTGCAAAGTAAAGTCTAATGCATTTCCTATGGAGGGGTTGTTTGTTTATGTTTTGCTTAAGTACTCGGCCCCTGTTTGTCGTAGCTCAATGTTTTTAGTATGGTTAGATGGGGGACAAATTGAACTATAACATACTCAAAGGACATCCCCGTATCTCCAGTAGAAACAGAGTTACGAGCCTGCAAAATATAGTCTAATGCATTTCCTATGGAGGGGTTGTTTGTTTACGTTTAGCTTAATTACTCGGCCCCTGTTTGTCGTAGCTCAATGTTTTTAGTATGGTTAGATGGGGGACAATTTGGACTATAACATATCCTAAGGACATCCTCGTATCTCCAGTAGAAACAGAGTTACGAGCCTGCAAAGTATAGTCTAATGCATTTCCTATGGAGGGGGTTTGTTTCGTTACGTTTTGCTTAAGTACTCGGCCCCTGTTTGTCGTAGCCCAAAGTTTTTAGTATGGTTAGAAGGGGGACAATTTGGACTAAAACATACTCAAAGGACATCCCCGTATCTCCAGTAGAAACAGAGTTACGAGCCTGCAAATTATAGTCTAATGCATTTCCTATGGAGGGGTTGTTTGTTTACGTTTAGCTTAATTACTCGGCCCCTGTTTGTCGTAGCCCAAAGGTTTTAGTATGGTTAGAAGGGGGACAATTTGGACTATAACATATCCTAAGGACATCCCCGTATCTCTAGTAGACACAGAGTTATGGGCCTGCAAAGTATAGTCTAATGCATTTCCTATGGAGGGGTTGTTTGTTTACGTTTAGCTTAATTACTCGGCCCCTGTTTGTCGTAGCTCAATGTTTTTAGTATGGTTAGATGGGGGACAAATTGAACTATAACATACTTAAAGGACATCCCCGTATCTCCAGTAGAAACAGAGTTACGAGCCTGCAAAGTTTATTTTCAAAAATCAAAAGTAACCGTCTAACAATAAGTGAGACAAAAAATAAGTTGACGACGATATTGAGGTAGCCTCAAGTTTAAAGTATCCTTGTATGGGGAGCAAAGAGTACTATAACATATCCAAAGGAGATCCCAGTATCTCTTGTAGAACAAGAGTTATGAGCCTCCAAAGTTTAGTGCAAAAATCATAAGTAACATAATAAAAATAAGTGAGACGATACCAAAGTTGACGAACATTTTGCTTAATATCTCGGCCCCTGTTTGTCGTAGCTCAATGTTTTTAGTATGGTTAGATGAGGGACAAATTGGACTAAAACATAATCAAAGGACATCCCCGTATCTCCAGTAGAAACAGAGTTACGAGCCTGCAAAGTATAGTCTAATGCATTTCCTATGGAGGGGTTGTTTGTTTACGTTTAGCTTAATTACTCGGCCCCTGTTTGTCGTAGCTCAATGTTTTTAGTATGGTTAGATGGGGGACAATTTGGACTATAACATATCCTAAGGACATCCTCGTATCTCCAGTAGAAACAGAGTTACGAGCCTGCAAAGTATAGTCTAATGCATTTCCTATGGAGGGGGTTTGTTTCGTTACGTTTTGCTTAAGTACTCGGCCCCTGTTTGTCGTAGCCCAAAGTTTTTAGTATGGTTAGAAGGGGGACAATTTGGACTAAAACATACTCAAAGGACATCCCCGTATCTCCAGTAGAAACAGAGTTACGAGCCTGCAAATTATAGTCTAATGCATTTCCTATGGAGGAGTTGTTTGTTTACGTTTAGCTTAATTACTCGGCCCCTGTTTGTCGTAGCCCAAGGTTTTTAGTATGGTTAGATGGGGGACAATTTGGACTATAACATACTCAAAGGACATCCCCGTATCTCCAGTAGAAACAGAGTTACGAGCCTGCAAATTATAGTCTAATGCATTTCCTATGGAGGAGTTGTTTGTTTACGTTTAGCTTAATTACTCGGCCCCTGTTTGTCGTAGCCCAAGGTTTTTAGTATGGTTAGATGGGGGACAATTTGGACTATAACATACTCAAAGGACATCCCCGTATCTCCAGTAGAAACAGAGTTACGAGCCTGCAAAGTATAGTCTAATGCATTTTCTATGGAGGGGTTTGTTTGTTCACGTATTGCTTAATTACTTGACCCTGTTGTTTCGATTAAAAATAATAACATATCTTTAGTGTAGCGGTTATCGCATCCACCTCACTCCCGGAAGGCCACAGGTTCGAAACCGCGAAGTTTTTTTATAATTATCCGAACATATGTGTCAAGGTCACATTATTTACATCCCCGTATCTCTGGTAGAACCAGAGTTACGAGCCTCCAGAATTTAGTCTAATATATTTCCTATGGAGGGGTTTGTTTGTTTACGATTAGCTTAATTACTCGACTACTGTTTGTCGTAGCCCTAATTCTTAGTATGGCTAGATGGGGGACAAATTGGTCTATAACATACTCAAAGGACATCCCCGTATCTCCAGTAGAAACAGAGTTACGAGCCTGCAAAGTTTATTTTCAAAAATCAAAAGTAACCTTCTAACAATAAGTAAGACAAAAAGTAAGTTAACGACGATATTGCGGTAGCCTCAAGTTTAAAGTATCCTTGTATGGGGAGCAAAGAGTACTATAACATATCCAAAGGAGATCCCAGTATCTCTTGTAGAACAAGAGTTATGAGCCTCCAAAGTTTAGTGCAAAAATCATAAGTAACATAATAAAAATAAGTGAGACGATACCAAAGTTGACGAACATTTTGCTTAATATCTCGGCCCCTTTTTGTCGTAGCTCAAAGTTTTTAGTATGGTTAGATGGGGGACAATTTGGACTATAACAAATCCTAAGGACATCCCCATATCTCTAGTAGACACAGAGTTATGGGCCTGCAAAGTATAGTCTAATGCATTTCCTATGGACGGGTTGTTTGTTTACGTTTAGCTTAATTACTCGGCCCCTGTTTGTCGTAGCTCAATGCTTTTAGTATGGTTAGATGGGGGACAAATTGGACTATAACATACCCAAAGGACATCCCCGTATCTACAGTAGAAACAGAGTTACGAGCCTGCAAAATATAGTCTAATGCATTTCCTATGGAGGGGCTTTGTTTCGTTACGTTTTGCTTAAGTACTCGGCCCCTGTTTGTCGTAGCCCAAAGTTTCTAGTATGGTTAGATGGGGGACAATTTGGACTATAACATATCCTAAGGACATCCCCGTATCTCTAGTAGACACAGAGTTATGGGCCTGCAAAGTATAGTCTAATGCATTTCCTATGGACGGGTTGTTTGTTTACGTTTAGCTTAATTACTCGGCCCCTGTTTGTCGTAGCTCAATGCTTTTAGTATGGTTAGATGGGGGACAAATTGGACTATAACATACTCAAAGGACATCCCCGTATCTCCAGTAGAAACAGAGTTACGAGCCTGCAAAGTATAGTCTAATGCATTTCCTATGGAGGGGTTGTTTGTTTACGTTTAGCTTAATTACTCGGCCCCTGTTTGTCGTAGCCAAAGGTTTTAGTATGGTTAGAAGGGGGACAATTTGGACTATAACATATCCTAAGGACATCCCCGTATCTCTAGTAGACACAGAGTTATGGGCCTGCAAAGTAAAGTCTAATGCATTTCCTATGGAGGGGTTGTTTTTTACGTTTTGCTTAAGTACTCGGCCCCTGTTTGTCGTAGCTCAATGTTTTTAGTATGGTTAGATGGGGGACAATTTGGACTATAACATATCCTAAGGACATCCTCGTATCTCCAGTAGAAACAGAGTTACGAGCCTGCAAAGTATAGTCTAATGCATTTCCTATGGAGGGGGTTTGTTTCGTTACGTTTTGCTTAAGTACTCGGCCCCTGTTTGTCGTAGCCCAAAGTTTTTAGTATGGTTAGAAGGGGGACAATTTGGACTAAAACATACTCAAAGGACATCCCCGTATCTCCAGTAGAAACAGAGTTACGAGCCTGCAAATTATAGTCTAATGCATTTCCTATGGAGGGGTTGTTTGTTTACGTTTAGCTTAATTACTCGGCCCCTGTTTGTCGTAGCCCAAAGGTTTTAGTATGGTTAGAAGGGGGACAATTTGGACTATAACATATCCTAAGGACATCCCCGTATCTCTAGTAGACACAGAGTTATGGGCCTGCAAAGTATAGTCTAATGCATTTCCTATGGAGGGGTTGTTTGTTTACGTTTAGCTTAATTACTCGGCCCCTGTTTGTCGTAGCTCAATGTTTTTAGTATGGTTAGATGGGGGACAAATTGAACTATAACATACTTAAAGGACATCCCCGTATCTCCAGTAGAAACAGAGTTACGAGCCTGCAAAGTTTATTTTCAAAAATCAAAAGTAACCGTCTAACAATAAGTGAGACAAAAAATAAGTTGACGACGATATTGAGGTAGCCTCAAGTTTAAAGTATCCTTGTATGGGGAGCAAAGAGTACTATAACATATCCAAAGGAGATCCCAGTATCTCTTGTAGAACAAGAGTTATGAGCCTCCAAAGTTTAGTGCAAAAATCATAAGTAACATAATAAAAATAAGTGAGACGATACCAAAGTTGACGAACATTTTGCTTAATATCTCGGCCCCTGTTTGTCGTAGCTCAATGTTTTTAGTATGGTTAGATGAGGGACAAATTGGACTAAAACATAATCAAAGGACATCCCCGTATCTCCAGTAGAAACAGAGTTACGAGCCTGCAAAGTATAGTCTAATGCATTTCCTATGGAGGGGTTGTTTGTTTACGTTTAGCTTAATTACTCGGCCCCTGTTTGTCGTAGCTCAATGTTTTTAGTATGGTTAGATGGGGGACAATTTGGACTATAACATATCCTAAGGACATCCTCGTATCTCCAGTAGAAACAGAGTTACGAGCCTGCAAAGTATAGTCTAATGCATTTCCTATGGAGGGGGTTTAATTCGTTACGTTTTGCTTAAGTACTCGGCCCCTGTTTGTCGTAGCCCAAAGTTTTTAGTATGGTTAGAAGGGGGACAATTTGGACTAAAACATACTCAAAGGACATCCCCGTATCTCCAGTAGAAACAGAGTTACGAGCCTGCAAATTATAGTCTAATGCATTTCCTATGGAGGAGTTGTTTGTTTACGTTTAGCTTAATTACTCGGCCCCTGTTTGTCGTAGCCCAAGGTTTTTAGTATGGTTAGATGGGGGACAATTTGGACTATAACATACTCAAAGGACATCCCCGTATCTCCAGTAGAAACAGAGTTACGAGCCTGCAAATTATAGTCTAATGCATTTCCTATGGAGGAGTTGTTTGTTTACGTTTAGCTTAATTACTCGGCCCCTGTTTGTCGTAGCCCAAGGTTTTTAGTATGGTTAGATGGGGGACAATTTGGACTATAACATACTCAAAGGACATCCCCGTATCTCCAGTAGAAACAGAGTTACGAGCCTGCAAAGTATAGTCTAATGCATTTCCTATGGAGGGGTTGTTTGTTTACGTTTAGCTTAATTACTCGGCCCCTGTTTGTCGTAGCCAAAGGTTTTAGTATGGTTAGAAGGGGGACAATTTGGACTATAACATATCCTAAGGACATCCCCGTATCTCTAGTAGACACAGAGTTATGGGCCTGCAAAGTAAAGTCTAATGCATTTCCTATGGAGGGGTTGTTTGTTTACGTTTTACTTAAGTACTCGGCCCCTGTTTGTCGTAGCTCAATGTTTTTAGTATGGTTAGATGGGGGACAAATTGAACTATAACATACTCAAAGGACATCCCCGTATCTCCAGTAGAAACAGAGTTACGAGCCTGCAAATTATAGTCTAATGCATTTCCTATGGAGGAGTTGTTTGTTTACGTTTAGCTTAATTACTCGGCCCCTGTTTGTCGTAGCCCAAGGTTTTTAGTATGGTTAGATGGGGGACAATTTGGACTATAACATACTCAAAGGACATCCCCGTATCTCCAGTAGAAACAGAGTTACGAGCCTGCAAAGTATAGTCTAATGCATTTCCTATGGAGGGGTTGTTTGTTTACGTTTAGCTTAATTACTCGGCCCCTGTTTGTCGTAGCCAAAGGTTTTAGTATGGTTAGAAGGGGGACAATTTGGACTATAACATATCCTAAGGACATCCCCGTATCTCTAGTAGACACAGAGTTATGGGCCTGCAAAGTAAAGTCTAATGCATTTCCTATGGAGGGGTTGTTTTTTACGTTTTGCTTAAGTACTCGGCCCCTGTTTGTCGTAGCTCAATGTTTTTAGTATGGTTAGATGGGGGACAAATTGAACTATAACATACTCAAAGGACATCCCCGTATCCCCAGTAGAAACAGAGTTACGAGCCTGCAAAGTATAGTCTAATGCATTTTCTATGGAGGGGTTTGTTTGTTCACGTATTGCTTAATTACTTGACCCTGTTCTTTCGATTAAAAATAATAACATATCTTTAGTGTAGCGGTTATCGCATCCGCCTCACTCCCGGAAGGCCACAGGTTCGAAACCGCGAAGTTTTTTTTTATAATTATCCGAACATATGTGTCAAGGTCACATTATTTACATCCTCGTATCTCTGGTAGAACCAGAGTTACGAGCCTCCAGAATTTAGTCTAATATATTTCCTATGGAGGGGTTTGTTTGCTTACGATTAGCTTAATTACTCGACTACTGTTTGTCGTAGCCCTAATTCTTAGTATGGCTAGATGGGGGACAAATTGGTCTATAACATACTCAAAGGACATCCCCGTATCTCCAGTAGAAACAGAGTTACGAGCCTGCAAAGTTTATTTTCAAAAATCAAAAGTAACCTTCTAACAATAAGTAAGACAAAAAGTAAGTTAACGACGATATTGCGGTAGCCTCAAGTTTAAAGTATCCTTGTATGGGGAGCAAAGAGTACTATAACATATCCAAAGGAGATCCCAGTATCTCTTGTAGAACAAGAGTTATGAGCCTCCAAAGTTTAGTGCAAAAATCATAAGTAACATAATAAAAATAAGTGAGACGATACCAAAGTTGACGAACATTTTGCTTAATATCTCGGCCCCTGTTTGTCGTAGCTCAATGTTTTTAGTATGGTTAGATGGGGGACAATTTGGACTATAACATTTCCTAAGGACATCCCCGTATCTCTAGTAGACACAGAGTTATGGGCCTGCAAAATATAGTCTAATGTATTTCCTATGGACGGGTTGTTTGTTTACGTTTAGCTTAATTACTCGGCCCCTGTTTGTCGAAGCTCAATGTCCCCCATCTAACCATACTAAAGTATGGTTAGATGGGGGACAAATTGGACTATAACATACTCAAAGGACATCCCCAAATCCCCAGTAGAAACAGAGTTACGAGCCTGCAAAGTATAGTCTAATGCATTTTCTATGGAGGGGTTTGTTTGTTCACGTATTGCTTAATTACTTGACCCTGTTCTTTCGATTAAAAATAATAACATATCTTTAGTGTAGCGGTTATCGCATCCGCCTCACTCCCGGAAGGCCACAGGTTCGAAACCGCGAAGTTTTTTTTTATAATTATCCGAACATATGTGTCAAGGTCACATTATTTACATCCCCGTATCTCTGGTAGAACCAGAGTTACGAGCCTCCAGAATTTAGTCTAATATATTTCCTATGGAGGGGTTTGTTTGCTTACGATTAGCTTAATTACTCGACTACTGTTTGTCGTAGCCCTAATTCTTAGTATGGCTAGATGGGGGACAAATTGGTCTATAACATACTCAAAGGACATCCCCGTATCTCCAGTAGAAACAGAGTTACGAGCCTGCAAAGTTTATTTTCAAAAATCAAAAGTAACCTTCTAACAATAAGTAAGACAAAAAGTAAGTTAACGACGATATTGCGGTAGCCTCAAGTTTAAAGTATCCTTGTATGGGGAGCAAAGAGTACTATAACATATCCAAAGGAGATCCCAGTATCTCTTGTAGAACAAGAGTTATGAGCCTCCAAAGTTTAGTGCAAAAATCATAAGTAACATAATAAAAATAAGTGAGACGATACCAAAGTTGACGAACATTTTGCTTAATATCTCGGCCCCTGTTTGTCGTAGCTCAATGTTTTTAGTATGGTTAGATGGGGGACAATTTGGACTATAACATTTCCTAAGGACATCCCCGTATCTCTAGTAGACACAGAGTTATGGGCCTGCAAAATATAGTCTAATGTATTTCCTATGGACGGGTTGTTTGTTTACGTTTAGCTTAATTACTCGGCCCCTGTTTGTCGAAGCTCAATGTCCCCCATCTAACCATACTAAAGTATGGTTAGATGGGGGACAAATTGGACTATAACATACTCAAAGGACATCCCCAAATCCCCAGTAGAAACAGAGTTACGAGCCTGCAAAGTATAGTCTAATGCATTTTCTATGGAGGGGTTTGTTTGTTCACGTATTGCTTAATTACTTGACCCTGTTCTTTCGATTAAAAATAATAACATATCTTTAGTGTAGCGGTTATCGCATCCGCCTCACTCCCGGAAGGCCACAGGTTCGAAACCGCGAAGTTTTTTTTTATAATTATCCGAACATATGTGTCAAGGTCACATTATTTACATCCTCGTATCTCTGGTAGAACCAGAGTTACGAGCCTCCAGAATTTAGTCTAATATATTTCCTATGGAGGGGTTTGTTTGCTTACGATTAGCTTAATTACTCGACTACTGTTTGTCGTAGCCCTAATTCTTAGTATGGCTAGATGGGGGACAAATTGGTCTATAACATACTCAAAGGACATCCCCGTATCTCCAGTAGAAACAGAGTTACGAGCCTGCAAAGTTTATTTTCAAAAATCAAAAGTAACCTTCTAACAATAAGTAAGACAAAAAGTAAGTTAACGACGATATTGCGGTAGCCTCAAGTTTAAAGTATCCTTGTATGGGGAGCAAAGAGTACTATAACATATCCAAAGGAGATCCCAGTATCTCTTGTAGAACAAGAGTTATGAGCCTCCAAAGTTTAGTGCAAAAATCATAAGTAACATAATAAAAATAAGTGAGACGATACCAAAGTTGACGAACATTTTGCTTAATATCTCGGCCCCTGTTTGTCGTAGCTCAATGTTTTTAGTATGGTTAGATGGGGGACAATTTGGACTATAACATATCCTAAGGACATCCCCATATCTCTAGTAGACACAGAGTTATGGGCCTGCAAAGTATAGTCTAATGCATTTCCTATGGACGGGTTGTTTGTTTACGTTTAGCTTAATTACTCGGCCCCTGTTCTTTCGATTAAAAATAAAAACATAGCTTTAGTGTAGCGGTTATCGCATCCGCCTCACTCCCGGAAGGCCACAGGTTCGAAACCGCGAAGTTTTTTTTTATAATTATCCGAACATATGTGTCAAGGTCACATTATTTACATCCCCGTATCTCTGGTAGAACCAGAGTTACGAGCCTCCAGAATTTAGTCTAATATATTTCCTATGGAGGGGTTTGTTTGTTTACGATTAGCTTAATTACTCGACTACTGTTTGTCGTAGCCCTAATTCTTAGTATGGCTAGATGGGGGACAAATTGGACTATAACATACTCAAAGGACATCCCCAAATCTCCAGTAGAAACAGAGTTACGAGCCTGCAAAGTATAGTCTAATGCATTTTCTATGGAGGGGTTTGTTTGTTCACGTATTGCTTAATTACTTGCACCTGTTCTTTCGATTAAAAATAATAACATATCTTTAGTGTAGCGGTTATCGCATCCGCCTCACTCCCGGAAGGCCACAGGTTCGAAACCGCGAAGTTTTTTTTTATAATTATCCGAACATATGTGTCAAGGTCACATTATTTACA
This sequence comes from Phalangium opilio, assembly GCF_054372755.1. Classification (NCBI taxonomy): domain Eukaryota; kingdom Metazoa; phylum Arthropoda; class Arachnida; order Opiliones; family Phalangiidae; genus Phalangium; species Phalangium opilio. The sequence goes on from NW_028324258.1 coordinate 1,107,833, forward strand.
TCCCCGTATCTCTGGTAGAACCAGAGTTACGAGCCTCCAGAATTTAGTCTAATATATTTCCTATGGAGGGGTTTGTTTGCTTACGATTAGCTTAATTACTCGACTACTGTTTGTCGTAGCCCTAATTCTTAGTATGGCTAGATGGGGGACAAATTGGTCTATAACATACTCAAAGGACATCCCCGTATCTCCAGTAGAAACAGAGTTACGAGCCTGCAAAGTTTATTTTCAAAAATCAAAAGTAACCTTCTAACAATAAGTAAGACAAAAAGTAAGTTAACGACGATATTGCGGTAGCCTCAAGTTTAAAGTATCCTTGTATGGGGAGCAAAGAGTACTATAACATATCCAAAGGAGATCCCAGTATCTCTTGTAGAACAAGAGTTATGAGCCTCCAAAGTTTAGTGCAAAAATCATAAGTAACATAATAAAAATAAGTGAGACGATACCAAAGTTGACGAACATTTTGCTTAATATCTCGGCCCCTGTTTGTCGTAGCTCAATGTTTTTAGTATGGTTAGATGGGGGACAATTTGGACTATAACATTTCCTAAGGACATCCCCGTATCTCTAGTAGACACAGAGTTATGGGCCTGCAAAATATAGTCTAATGTATTTCCTATGGACGGGTTGTTTGTTTACGTTTAGCTTAATTACTCGGCCCCTGTTTGTCGAAGCTCAATGTCCCCCATCTAACCATACTAAAGTATGGTTAGATGGGGGACAAATTGGACTATAACATACTCAAAGGACATCCCCAAATCCCCAGTAGAAACAGAGTTACGAGCCTGCAAAGTATAGTCTAATGCATTTTCTATGGAGGGGTTTGTTTGTTCACGTATTGCTTAATTACTTGACCCTGTTCTTTCGATTAAAAATAATAACATATCTTTAGTGTAGCGGTTATCGCATCCGCCTCACTCCCGGAAGGCCACAGGTTCGAAACCGCGAAGTTTTTTTTTATAATTATCCGAACATATGTGTCAAGGTCACATTATTTACATCCTCGTATCTCTGGTAGAACCAGAGTTACGAGCCTCCAGAATTTAGTCTAATATATTTCCTATGGAGGGGTTTGTTTGCTTACGATTAGCTTAATTACTCGACTACTGTTTGTCGTAGCCCTAATTCTTAGTATGGCTAGATGGGGGACAAATTGGTCTATAACATACTCAAAGGACATCCCCGTATCTCCAGTAGAAACAGAGTTACGAGCCTGCAAAGTTTATTTTCAAAAATCAAAAGTAACCTTCTAACAATAAGTAAGACAAAAAGTAAGTTAACGACGATATTGCGGTAGCCTCAAGTTTAAAGTATCCTTGTATGGGGAGCAAAGAGTACTATAACATATCCAAAGGAGATCCCAGTATCTCTTGTAGAACAAGAGTTATGAGCCTCCAAAGTTTAGTGCAAAAATCATAAGTAACATAATAAAAATAAGTGAGACGATACCAAAGTTGACGAACATTTTGCTTAATATCTCGGCCCCTGTTTGTCGTAGCTCAATGTTTTTAGTATGGTTAGATGGAAACAAATTGGACTATAACATATCCTAAGGACATCCCCATATCTCTAGTAGACACAGAGTTATGGGCCTGCAAAGTATAGTCTAATGCATTTCCTATGGACGGGTTGTTTGTTTACGTTTAGCTTAATTACTCGGCCCCTGTTTGTCGTAGCTCAATGCTTTTAGTATGGTTAGATGGGGGACAAATTGGACTATAACATACTCAAAGGACATCCTCGTATCTACAGTAGAAACAGAGTTACGAGCCTGCAAAATATAGTCTAATGCATTTCCTATGGAGGGGCTTTGTTTCGTTACGTTTTGCTTAAGTACTCGGCCCCTGTTTGTCGTAGCCCAAAGTTTCTAGTATGGTTAGATGGGGGACAATTTGGACTATAACATATCCTAAGGACATCTCCGTATCTCTAGTAGACACAGAGTTATGGGCCTGCAAAGTATAGTCTAATGCATTTCCTATGGACGGGTTGTTTGTTTACGTTTAGCTTAATTACTCGGCCCCTGTTTGTCGTAGCTCAATGCTTTTAGTATGGTTAGATGGGGGACAAATTGGACTATAACATACTCAAAGGACATCCCCGTATCTACAGTAGAAACAGAGTTACGAGCCTGCAAAGTATAGTCTAATGCATTTCCTATGGAGGAGTTGTTTGTTTACGTTTAGCTTAATTACTCGGCCCCTGTTTGTCGTAGCTCAATGTTTTTAGTATGATTAGATGGGGGACAAATTGGACTAAAATATGCTCAAAGGACATCCCCGTATCTCCAGTAGAAACAGAGTTACGAGCCTGCAAAGTATAGTCTAATGCATTTCCTATGGAGGGGCTTTGTTTCGTTACGTTTTGCTTAAGTACTCGGCCCCTGTTTGTCGTAGCCCAAAGTTTCTAGTATGGTTAGATGGGGGACAATTAGGACTATAACATATCCTAAGGACATCCCCGTATCTCTAGTAGACACAGAGTTATGGGCCTGCAAAGTATGGTCTAATGCATTTCCTATCGAGGGGTTGTTTGTTTACGTTTAGCTTAATTACTCGGCCCCTGTTTGTCGTAGCTCAATGTTTCTAGTATGGTTAGATGGGGGACAATTAGGACTATAACATATCCTAAGGACATCCCCGTATCTCTAGTAGACACAGAGTTATGGGCCTGCAAAATATAGTCTAATGTATTTCCTATGGACGGGTTGTTTGTTTACGTTTAGCTTAATTACTCGGCCCCTGTTTGTCGAAGCTCAATGTCCCCCATCTAACCATACTAAAGTATGGTTAGATGGGGGACAAATTGGACTATAACATACTCAAAGGACATCCCCAAATCTCCAATAGAAACAGAGTTACGAGCCTGCAAAGTATAGTCTAATGCATTTTCTATGGAGGGGTTTGTTTGTTCACGTATTGCTTAATTACTTGACCCTGTTGTTTCGATTAAAAATAATAACATATCTTTAGTGTAGCGGTTATCGCATCCACCTCACTCCCGGAAGGCCACAGGTTCGAAACCGCGAAGTTTTTTTATAATTATCCGAACATATGTGTCAAGGTCACATTATTTACATCCCCGTATCTCTGGTAGAACCAGAGTTACGAGCCTCCAGAATTTAGTCTAATATATTTCCTATGGAGGGGTTTGTTTGTTTACGATTAGCTTAATTACTCGACTACTGTTTGTCGTAGCCCTAATTCTTAGTATGGCTAGATGGGGGACAAATTGGTCTATAACATACTCAAAGGACATCCCCGTATCTCCAGTAGAAACAGAGTTACGAGCCTGCAAAGTTTATTTTCAAAAATCAAAAGTAACCTTCTAACAATAAGTAAGACAAAAAGTAAGTTAACGACGATATTGCGGTAGCCTCAAGTTTAAAGTATCCTTGTATGGGGAGCAAAGAGTACTATAACATATCCAAAGGAGATCCCAGTATCTCTTGTAGAACAAGAGTTATGAGCCTCCAAAGTTTAGTGCAAAAATCATAAGTAACATAATAAAAATAAGTGAGACGATACCAAAGTTGACGAACATTTTGCTTAATATCTCGGCCCCTTTTTGTCGTAGCTCAAAGTTTTTAGTATGGTTAGATGGGGGACAATTTGGACTATAACAAATCCTAAGGACATCCCCATATCTCTAGTAGACACAGAGTTATGGGCCTGCAAAGTATAGTCTAATGCATTTCCTATGGACGGGTTGTTTGTTTACGTTTAGCTTAATTACTCGGCCCCTGTTTGTCGTAGCTCAATGCTTTTAGTATGGTTAGATGGGGGACAAATTGGACTATAACATACCCAAAGGACATCCCCGTATCTACAGTAGAAACAGAGTTACGAGCCTGCAAAATATAGTCTAATGCATTTCCTATGGAGGGGCTTTGTTTCGTTACGTTTTGCTTAAGTACTCGGCCCCTGTTTGTCGTAGCCCAAAGTTTCTAGTATGGTTAGATGGGGGACAATTTGGACTATAACATATCCTAAGGACATCCCCGTATCTCTAGTAGACACAGAGTTATGGGCCTGCAAAGTATAGTCTAATGCATTTCCTATGGACGGGTTGTTTGTTTACGTTTAGCTTAATTACTCGGCCCCTGTTTGTCGTAGCTCAATGCTTTTAGTATGGTTAGATGGGGGACAAATTGGACTATAACATACTCAAAGGACATCCCCGTATCTCCAGTAGAAACAGAGTTACGAGCCTGCAAAGTATAGTCTAATGCATTTCCTATGGAGGGGTTGTTTGTTTACGTTTAGCTTAATTACTCGGCCCCTGTTTGTCGTAGCCAAAGGTTTTAGTATGGTTAGAAGGGGGACAATTTGGACTATAACATATCCTAAGGACATCCCCGTATCTCTAGTAGACACAGAGTTATGGGCCTGCAAAGTAAAGTCTAATGCATTTCCTATGGAGGGGTTGTTTTTTACGTTTTGCTTAAGTACTCGGCCCCTGTTTGTCGTAGCTCAATGTTTTTAGTATGGTTAGATGGGGGACAAATTGAACTATAACATACTCAAAGGACATCCCCGTATCTCCAGTAGAAACAGAGTTACGAGCCTGCAAAGTATAGTCTAATGCATTTCCTATGGAGGGGGTTTGTTTCGTTACGTTTTGCTTAAGTACTCGGCCCCTGTTTGTCGTAGCCCAAAGTTTTTAGTATGGTTAGAAGGGGGACAATTTGGACTATAACATATCCTAAGGACATCCCCGTATCTCTAGTAGACACAGAGTTATGGGCCTGCAAAGTAAAGTCTAATGCATTTCCTATGGAGGGGTTGTTTGTTTATGTTTTGCTTAAGTTCTCGGCCCCTGTTTGTCGTAGCTCAATGTTTTTAGTATGGTTAGATGGGGGACAAATTGAACTATAACATACTCAAAGGACATCCCCGTATCTCCAGTAGAAACAGAGTTACGAGCCTGCAAAATATAGTCTAATGCATTTCCTATGGAGGGGTTGTTTGTTTACGTTTAGCTTAATTACTCGGCCCCTGTTTGTCGTAGCTCAATGTTTTTAGTATGGTTAGATGGGGGACAATTTGGACTATAACATATCCTAAGGACATCCTCGTATCTCCAGTAGAAACAGAGTTACGAGCCTGCAAAGTATAGTCTAATGCATTTCCTATGGAGGGGGTTTGTTTCGTTACGTTTTGCTTAAGTACTCGGCCCCTGTTTGTCGTAGCCCAAAGTTTTTAGTATGGTTAGAAGGGGGACAATTTGGACTAAAACATACTCAAAGGACATCCCCGTATCTCCAGTAGAAACAGAGTTACGAGCCTGCAAATTATAGTCTAATGCATTTCCTATGGAGGGGTTGTTTGTTTACGTTTAGCTTAATTACTCGGCCCCTGTTTGTCGTAGCCCAAAGGTTTTAGTATGGTTAGAAGGGGGACAATTTGGACTATAACATATCCTAAGGACATCCCCGTATCTCTAGTAGACACAGAGTTATGGGCCTGCAAAGTATAGTCTAATGCATTTCCTATGGAGGGGTTGTTTGTTTACGTTTAGCTTAATTACTCGGCCCCTGTTTGTCGTAGCTCAATGTTTTTAGTATGGTTAGATGGGGGACAAATTGAACTATAACATACTTAAAGGACATCCCCGTATCTCCAGTAGAAACAGAGTTACGAGCCTGCAAAGTTTATTTTCAAAAATCAAAAGTAACCGTCTAACAATAAGTGAGACAAAAAATAAGTTGACGACGATATTGAGGTAGCCTCAAGTTTAAAGTATCCTTGTATGGGGAGCAAAGAGTACTATAACATATCCAAAGGAGATCCCAGTATCTCTTGTAGAACAAGAGTTATGAGCCTCCAAAGTTTAGTGCAAAAATCATAAGTAACATAATAAAAATAAGTGAGACGATACCAAAGTTGACGAACATTTTGCTTAATATCTCGGCCCCTGTTTGTCGTAGCTCAATGTTTTTAGTATGGTTAGATGAGGGACAAATTGGACTAAAACATAATCAAAGGACATCCCCGTATCTCCAGTAGAAACAGAGTTACGAGCCTGCAAAGTATAGTCTAATGCATTTCCTATGGAGGGGTTGTTTGTTTACGTTTAGCTTAATTACTCGGCCCCTGTTTGTCGTAGCTCAATGTTTTTAGTATGGTTAGATGGGGGACAATTTGGACTATAACATATCCTAAGGACATCCTCGTATCTCCAGTAGAAACAGAGTTACGAGCCTGCAAAGTATAGTCTAATGCATTTCCTATGGAGGGGGTTTGTTTCGTTACGTTTTGCTTAAGTACTCGGCCCCTGTTTGTCGTAGCCCAAAGTTTTTAGTATGGTTAGAAGGGGGACAATTTGGACTAAAACATACTCAAAGGACATCCCCGTATCTCCAGTAGAAACAGAGTTACGAGCCTGCAAATTATAGTCTAATGCATTTCCTATGGAGGAGTTGTTTGTTTACGTTTAGCTTAATTACTCGGCCCCTGTTTGTCGTAGCCCAAGGTTTTTAGTATGGTTAGATGGGGGACAATTTGGACTATAACATACTCAAAGGACATCCCCGTATCTCCAGTAGAAACAGAGTTACGAGCCTGCAAATTATAGTCTAATGCATTTCCTATGGAGGAGTTGTTTGTTTACGTTTAGCTTAATTACTCGGCCCCTGTTTGTCGTAGCCCAAGGTTTTTAGTATGGTTAGATGGGGGACAATTTGGACTATAACATACTCAAAGGACATCCCCGTATCTCCAGTAGAAACAGAGTTACGAGCCTGCAAAGTATAGTCTAATGCATTTTCTATGGAGGGGTTTGTTTGTTCACGTATTGCTTAATTACTTGACCCTGTTGTTTCGATTAAAAATAATAACATATCTTTAGTGTAGCGGTTATCGCATCCACCTCACTCCCGGAAGGCCACAGGTTCGAAACCGCGAAGTTTTTTTATAATTATCCGAACATATGTGTCAAGGTCACATTATTTACATCCCCGTATCTCTGGTAGAACCAGAGTTACGAGCCTCCAGAATTTAGTCTAATATATTTCCTATGGAGGGGTTTGTTTGTTTACGATTAGCTTAATTACTCGACTACTGTTTGTCGTAGCCCTAATTCTTAGTATGGCTAGATGGGGGACAAATTGGTCTATAACATACTCAAAGGACATCCCCGTATCTCCAGTAGAAACAGAGTTACGAGCCTGCAAAGTTTATTTTCAAAAATCAAAAGTAACCTTCTAACAATAAGTAAGACAAAAAGTAAGTTAACGACGATATTGCGGTAGCCTCAAGTTTAAAGTATCCTTGTATGGGGAGCAAAGAGTACTATAACATATCCAAAGGAGATCCCAGTATCTCTTGTAGAACAAGAGTTATGAGCCTCCAAAGTTTAGTGCAAAAATCATAAGTAACATAATAAAAATAAGTGAGACGATACCAAAGTTGACGAACATTTTGCTTAATATCTCGGCCCCTTTTTGTCGTAGCTCAAAGTTTTTAGTATGGTTAGATGGGGGACAATTTGGACTATAACAAATCCTAAGGACATCCCCATATCTCTAGTAGACACAGAGTTATGGGCCTGCAAAGTATAGTCTAATGCATTTCCTATGGACGGGTTGTTTGTTTACGTTTAGCTTAATTACTCGGCCCCTGTTTGTCGTAGCTCAATGCTTTTAGTATGGTTAGATGGGGGACAAATTGGACTATAACATACCCAAAGGACATCCCCGTATCTACAGTAGAAACAGAGTTACGAGCCTGCAAAATATAGTCTAATGCATTTCCTATGGAGGGGCTTTGTTTCGTTACGTTTTGCTTAAGTACTCGGCCCCTGTTTGTCGTAGCCCAAAGTTTCTAGTATGGTTAGATGGGGGACAATTTGGACTATAACATATCCTAAGGACATCCCCGTATCTCTAGTAGACACAGAGTTATGGGCCTGCAAAGTATAGTCTAATGCATTTCCTATGGACGGGTTGTTTGTTTACGTTTAGCTTAATTACTCGGCCCCTGTTTGTCGTAGCTCAATGCTTTTAGTATGGTTAGATGGGGGACAAATTGGACTATAACATACTCAAAGGACATCCCCGTATCTCCAGTAGAAACAGAGTTACGAGCCTGCAAAGTATAGTCTAATGCATTTCCTATGGAGGGGTTGTTTGTTTACGTTTAGCTTAATTACTCGGCCCCTGTTTGTCGTAGCCAAAGGTTTTAGTATGGTTAGAAGGGGGACAATTTGGACTATAACATATCCTAAGGACATCCCCGTATCTCTAGTAGACACAGAGTTATGGGCCTGCAAAGTAAAGTCTAATGCATTTCCTATGGAGGGGTTGTTTTTTACGTTTTGCTTAAGTACTCGGCCCCTGTTTGTCGTAGCTCAATGTTTTTAGTATGGTTAGATGGGGGACAATTTGGACTATAACATATCCTAAGGACATCCTCGTATCTCCAGTAGAAACAGAGTTACGAGCCTGCAAAGTATAGTCTAATGCATTTCCTATGGAGGGGGTTTGTTTCGTTACGTTTTGCTTAAGTACTCGGCCCCTGTTTGTCGTAGCCCAAAGTTTTTAGTATGGTTAGAAGGGGGACAATTTGGACTAAAACATACTCAAAGGACATCCCCGTATCTCCAGTAGAAACAGAGTTACGAGCCTGCAAATTATAGTCTAATGCATTTCCTATGGAGGGGTTGTTTGTTTACGTTTAGCTTAATTACTCGGCCCCTGTTTGTCGTAGCCCAAAGGTTTTAGTATGGTTAGAAGGGGGACAATTTGGACTATAACATATCCTAAGGACATCCCCGTATCTCTAGTAGACACAGAGTTATGGGTCTGCAAAGTATAGTCTAATGCATTTCCTATGGAGGGGTTGTTTGTTTACGTTTAGCTTAATTACTCGGCCCCTGTTTGTCGTAGCTCAATGTTTTTAGTATGGTTAGATGGGGGACAAATTGAACTATAACATACTTAAAGGACATCCCCGTATCTCCAGTAGAAACAGAGTTACGAGCCTGCAAAGTTTATTTTCAAAAATCAAAAGTAACCGTCTAACAATAAGTGAGACAAAAAATAAGTTGACGACGATATTGAGGTAGCCTCAAGTTTAAAGTATCCTTGTATGGGGAGCAAAGAGTACTATAACATATCCAAAGGAGATCCCAGTATCTCTTGTAGAACAAGAGTTATGAGCCTCCAAAGTTTAGTGCAAAAATCATAAGTAACATAATAAAAATAAGTGAGACGATACCAAAGTTGACGAACATTTTGCTTAATATCTCGGCCCCTGTTTGTCGTAGCTCAATGTTTTTAGTATGGTTAGATGAGGGACAAATTGGACTAAAACATAATCAAAGGACATCCCCGTATCTCCAGTAGAAACAGAGTTACGAGCCTGCAAAGTATAGTCTAATGCATTTCCTATGGAGGGGTTGTTTGTTTACGTTTAGCTTAATTACTCGGCCCCTGTTTGTCGTAGCTCAATGTTTTTAGTATGGTTAGATGGGGGACAATTTGGACTATAACATATCCTAAGGACATCCTCGTATCTCCAGTAGAAACAGAGTTACGAGCCTGCAAAGTATAGTCTAATGCATTTCCTATGGAGGGGGTTTAATTCGTTACGTTTTGCTTAAGTACTCGGCCCCTGTTTGTCGTAGCCCAAAGTTTTTAGTATGGTTAGAAGGGGGACAATTTGGACTAAAACATACTCAAAGGACATCCCCGTATCTCCAGTAGAAACAGAGTTACGAGCCTGCAAATTATAGTCTAATGCATTTCCTATGGAGGAGTTGTTTGTTTACGTTTAGCTTAATTACTCGGCCCCTGTTTGTCGTAGCCCAAGGTTTTTAGTATGGTTAGATGGGGGACAATTTGGACTATAACATACTCAAAGGACATCCCCGTATCTCCAGTAGAAACAGAGTTACGAGCCTGCAAATTATAGTCTAATGCATTTCCTATGGAGGAGTTGTTTGTTTACGTTTAGCTTAATTACTCGGCCCCTGTTTGTCGTAGCCCAAGGTTTTTAGTATGGTTAGATGGGGGACAATTTGGACTATAACATACTCAAAGGACATCCCCGTATCTCCAGTAGAAACAGAGTTACGAGCCTGCAAAGTATAGTCTAATGCATTTCCTATGGAGGGGTTGTTTGTTTACGTTTAGCTTAATTACTCGGCCCCTGTTTGTCGTAGCCAAAGGTTTTAGTATGGTTAGAAGGGGGACAATTTGGACTATAACATATCCTAAGGACATCCCCGTATCTCTAGTAGACACAGAGTTATGGGCCTGCAAAGTAAAGTCTAATGCATTTCCTATGGAGGGGTTGTTTGTTTACGTTTTACTTAAGTACTCGGCCCCTGTTTGTCGTAGCTCAATGTTTTTAGTATGGTTAGATGGGGGCAAATTGAACTATAACATACTCAAAGGACATCCCCGTATCTCCAGTAGAAACAGAGTTACGAGCCTGCAAATTATAGTCTAATGCATTTCCTATGGAGGAGTTGTTTGTTTACGTTTAGCTTAATTACTCGGCCCCTGTTTGTCGTAGCCCAAGGTTTTTAGTATGGTTAGATGGGGGACAATTTGGACTATAACATACTCAAAGGACATCCCCGTATCTCCAGTAGAAACAGAGTTACGAGCCTGCAAAGTATAGTCTAATGCATTTCCTATGGAGGGGTTGTTTGTTTACGTTTAGCTTAATTACTCGGCCCCTGTTTGTCGTAGCCAAAGGTTTTAGTATGGTTAGAAGGGGGACAATTTGGACTATAACATATCCTAAGGACATCCCCGTATCTCTAGTAGACACAGAGTTATGGGCCTGCAAAGTAAAGTCTAATGCATTTCCTATGGAGGGGTTGTTTTTTACGTTTTGCTTAAGTACTCGGCCCCTGTTTGTCGTAGCTCAATGTTTTTAGTATGGTTAGATGGGGGACAAATTGAACTATAACATACTCAAAGGACATCCCCGTATCTCCAGTAGAAACAGAGTTACGAGCCTGCAAAGTATAGTCTAATGCATTTCCTATGGAGGGGGTTTGTTTCGTTACGTTTTGCTTAAGTACTCGGCCCCTGTTTGTCGTAGCCCAAAGTTTTTAGTATGGTTAGAAGGGGGACAATTTGGACTATAACATATCCTAAGGACATCCCCGTATCTCTAGTAGACACAGAGTTATGGGCCTGCAAAGTAAAGTCTAATGCATTTCCTATGGAGGGGTTGTTTGTTTATGTTTTGCTTAAGTACTCGGCCCCTGTTTGTCGTAGCTCAATGTTTTTAGTATGGTTAGATGGGGGACAAATTGAACTATAACATACTCAAAGGACATCCCCGTATCTCCAGTAGAAACAGAGTTACGAGCCTGCAAAATATAGTCTAATGCATTTCCTATGGAGGGGTTGTTTGTTTACGTTTAGCTTAATTACTCGGCCCCTGTTTGTCGTAGCTCAATGTTTTTAGTATGGTTAGATGGGGGACAATTTGGACTATAACATATCCTAAGGACATCCTCGTATCTCCAGTAGAAACAGAGTTACGAGCCTGCAAAGTATAGTCTAATGCATTTCCTATGGAGGGGGTTTGTTTCGTTACGTTTTGCTTAAGTACTCGGCCCCTGTTTGTCGTAGCCCAAAGTTTTTAGTATGGTTAGAAGGGGGACAATTTGGACTAAAACATACTCAAAGGACATCCCCGTATCTCCAGTAGAAACAGAGTTACGAGCCTGCAAATTATAGTCTAATGCATTTCCTATGGAGGGGTTGTTTGTTTACGTTTAGCTTAATTACTCGGCCCCTGTTTGTCGTAGCCCAAAGGTTTTAGTATGGTTAGAAGGGGGACAATTTGGACTATAACATATCCTAAGGACATCCCCGTATCTCTAGTAGACACAGAGTTATGGGCCTGCAAAGTATAGTCTAATGCATTTCCTATGGAGGGGTTGTTTGTTTACGTTTAGCTTAATTACTCGGCCCCTGTTTGTCGTAGCTCAATGTTTTTAGTATGGTTAGATGGGGGACAAATTGAACTATAACATACTTAAAGGACATCCCCGTATCTCCAGTAGAAACAGAGTTACGAGCCTGCAATGTTTATTTTCAAAAATCAAAAGTAACCGTCTAACAATAAGTGAGACAAAAAATAAGTTGACGACGATATTGAGGTAGCCTCAAGTTTAAAGTATCCTTGTATGGGGAGCAAAGAGTACTATAACATATCCAAAGGAGATCCCAGTATCTCTTGTAGAACAAGAGTTATGAGCCTCCAAAGTTTAGTGCAAAAATCATAAGTAACATAATAAAAATAAGTGAGACGATACCAAAGTTGACGAACATTTTGCTTAATATCTCGGCCCCTGTTTGTCGTAGCTCAATGTTTTTAGTATGGTTAGATGAGGGACAAATTGGACTAAAACATAATCAAAGGACATCCCCGTATCTCCAGTAGAAACAGAGTTACGAGCCTGCAAAGTATAGTCTAATGCATTTCCTATGGAGGGGTTGTTTGTTTACGTTTAGCTTAATTACTCGGCCCCTGTTTGTCGTAGCTCAATGTTTTTAGTATGGTTAGATGGGGGACAATTTGGACTATAACATATCCTAAGGACATCCTCGTATCTCCAGTAGAAACAGAGTTACGAGCCTGCAAAGTATAGTCTAATGCATTTCCTATGGAGGGGGTTTGTTTCGTTACGTTTTGCTTAAGTACTCGGCCCCTGTTTGTCGTAGCCCAAAGTTTTTAGTATGGTTAGAAGGGGGACAATTTGGACTAAAACATACTCAAAGGACATCCCCGTATCTCCAGTAGAAACAGAGTTACGAGCCTGCAAATTATAGTCTAATGCATTTCCTATGGAGGAGTTGTTTGTTTACGTTTAGCTTAATTACTCGGCCCCTGTTTGTCGTAGCCCAAGGTTTTTAGTATGGTTAGATGGGGGACAATTTGGACTATAACATACTCAAAGGACATCCCCGTATCTCCAGTAGAAACAGAGTTACGAGCCTGCAAAGTATAGTCTAATGCATTTCCTATGGAGGGGTTGTTTGTTTACGTTTAGCTTAATTACTCGGCCCCTGTTCTTTCGATTAAAAATAAAAACATAACTTTAGTGTAGCGGTTATCGCATCCGCCTCACTCCCGGAAGGCCACAGGTTCGAAACCGCGAAGTTTTTTTTTATAATTATCCGAACATATGTGTCAAGGTCACATTATTTACATCCCCGTATCTCTGGTAGAACCAGAGTTACGAGCCTCCAGAATTTAGTCTAATATATTTCCTATGGAGGGGTTTGTTTGTTTACGATTAGCTTAATTACTCGACTACTGTTTGTCGTAGCCCTAATTCTTAGTATGGCTAGATGGGGGACAAATTGGACTATAACATACTCAAAGGACATCCCCAAATCTCCAGTAGAAACAGAGTTACGAGCCTGCAAAGTATAGTCTAATGCATTTTCTATGGAGGGGTTTGTTTGTTCACGTATTGCTTAATTACTTGACCCTGTTCTTTCGATTAAAAATAATAACATATCTTTAGTGTAGCGGTTATCGCATCCGCCTCACTCCCGGAAGGCCACAGGTTCGAAACCGCGAAGTTTTTTTTTATAATTATCCGAACATATGTGTCAAGGTCACATTATTTACATCCCCGTATCTCTGGTAGAACCAGAGTTACGAGCCTCCAGAATTTAGTCTAATATATTTCCTATGGAGGGGTTTGTTTGCTTACGATTAGCTTAATTACTCGACTACTGTTTGTCGTAGCCCTAATTCTTAGTATGGCTAGATGGGGGACAAATTGGTCTATAACATACTCAAAGGACATCCCCGTATCTCCAGTAGAAACAGAGTTACGAGCCTGCAAAGTTTATTTTCAAAAATCAAAAGTAACCTTCTAACAATAAGTAAGACAAAAAGTAAGTTAACGACGATATTGCGGTAGCCTCAAGTTTAAAGTATCCTTGTATGGGGAGCAAAGAGTACTATAACATATCCAAAGGAGATCCCAGTATCTCTTGTAGAACAAGAGTTATGAGCCTCCAAAGTTTAGTGCAAAAATCATAAGTAACATAATAAAAATAAGTGAGACGATACCAAAGTTGACGAACATTTTGCTTAATATCTCGGCCCCTGTTTGTCGTAGCTCAATGTTTTTAGTATGGTAAGATGGGGGACAATTTGGACTATAACATTTCCTAAGGACATCCCCGTATCTCTAGTAGACACAGAGTTATGGGCCTGCAAAATATAGTCTAATGTATTTCCTATGGACGGGTTGTTTGTTTACGTTTAGCTTAATTACTCGGCCCCTGTTTGTCGAAGCTCAATGTCCCCCATCTAACCATACTAAAGTATGGTTAGATGGGGGACAAATTGGACTATAACATACTCAAAGGACATCCCCAAATCCCCAGTAGAAACAGAGTTACGAGCCTGCAAAGTATAGTCTAATGCATTTTCTATGGAGGGGTTTGTTTGTTCACGTATTGCTTAATTACTTGACCCTGTTCTTTCGATTAAAAATAATAACATATCTTTAGTGTAGCGGTTATCGCATCCGCCTCACTCCCGGAAGGCCACAGGTTCGAAACCGCGAAGTTTTTTTTTATAATTATCCGAACATATGTGTCAAGGTCACATTATTTACATCCTCGTATCTCTGGTAGAACCAGAGTTACGAGCCTCCAGAATTTAGTCTAATATATTTCCTATGGAGGGGTTTGTTTGCTTACGATTAGCTTAATTACTCGACTACTGTTTGTCGTAGCCCTAATTCTTAGTATGGCTAGATGGGGGACAAATTGGTCTATAACATACTCAAAGGACATCCCCGTATCTCCAGTAGAAACAGAGTTACGAGCCTGCAAAGTTTATTTTCAAAAATCAAAAGTAACCTTCTAACAATAAGTAAGACAAAAAGTAAGTTAACGACGATATTGCGGTAGCCTCAAGTTTAAAGTATCCTTGTATGGGGAGCAAAGAGTACTATAACATATCCAAAGGAGATCCCAGTATCTCTTGTAGAACAAGAGTTATGAGCCTCCAAAGTTTAGTGCAAAAATCATAAGTAACATAATAAAAATAAGTGAGACGATACCAAAGTTGACGAACATTTTGCTTAATATCTCGGCCCCTGTTTGTCGTAGCTCAATGTTTTTAGTATGGTTAGATGGGGGACAATTTGGACTATAACATATCCTAAGGACATCCCCATATCTCTAGTAGACACAGAGTTATGGGCCTGCAAAGTATAGTCTAATGCATTTCCTATGGACGGGTTGTTTGTTTACGTTTAGCTTAATTACTCGGCCCCTGTTTGTCGTAGCTCAATGCTTTTAGTATGGTTAGATGGGGGACAAATTGGACTATAACATACTCAAAGGACATCCTCGTATCTACAGTAGAAACAGAGTTACGAGCCTGCAAAATATAGTCTAATGCATTTCCTATGGAGGGGCTTTGTTTCGTTACGTTTTGCTTAAGTACTCGGCCCCTGTTTGTCGTAGCCCAAAGTTTCTAGTATGGTTAGATGGGGGACAATTTGGACTATAACATATCCTAAGGACATCTCCGTATCTCTAGTAGACACAGAGTTATGGGCCTGCAAAGTATAGTCTAATGCATTTCCTATGGACGGGTTGTTTGTTTACGTTTAGCTTAATTACTCGGCCCCTGTTTGTCGTAGCTCAATGCTTTTAGTATGGTTAGATGGGGGACAAATTGGACTATAACATACTCAAAGGACATCCCCGTATCTACAGTAGAAACAGAGTTACGAGCCTGCAAAGTATAGTCTAATGCATTTCCTATGGAGGAGTTGTTTGTTTACGTTTAGCTTAATTACTCGGCCCCTGTTTGTCGTAGCTCAATGTTTTTAGTATGATTAGATGGGGGACAAATTGGACTAAAATATACTCAAAGGACATCCCCGTATCTCCAGTAGAAACAGAGTTACGAGCCTGCAAAGTATAGTCTAATGCATTTCCTATGGAGGGGCTTTGTTTCGTTACGTTTTGCTTAAGTACTCGGCCCCTGTTTGTCGTAGCCCAAAGTTTCTAGTATGGTTAGATGGGGGACAATTAGGACTATAACATATCCTAAGGACATCCCCGTATCTCTAGTAGACACAGAGTTATGGGCCTGCAAAGTATGGTCTAATGCATTTCCTATCGAGGGGTTGTTTGTTTACGTTTAGCTTAATTACTCGGCCCCTGTTTGTCGTAGCTCAATGTTTCTAGTATGGTTAGATGGGGGACAATTAGGACTATAACATATCCTAAGGACATCCCCGTATCTCTAGTAGACACAGAGTTATGGGCCTGCAAAATATAGTCTAATGTATTTCCTATGGACGGGTTGTTTGTTTACGTTTAGCTTAATTACTCGGCCCCTGTTTGTCGAAGCTCAATGTCCCCCATCTAACCATACTAAAGTATGGTTAGATGGGGGACAAATTGGACTATAACATACTCAAAGGACATCCCCAAATCTCCAGTAGAAACAGAGTTACGAGCCTGCAAAGTATAGTCTAATGCATTTTCTATGGAGGGGTTTGTTTGTTCACGTATTGCTTAATTACTTGACCCTGTTGTTTCGATTAAAAATAATAACATATCTTTAGTGTAGCGGTTATCGCATCCACCTCACTCCCGGAAGGCCACAGGTTCGAAACCGCGAAGTTTTTTTATAATTATCCGAACATATGTGTCAAGGTCACATTATTTACATCCCCGTATCTCTGGTAGAACCAGAGTTACGAGCCTCCAGAATTTAGTCTAATATATTTCCTATGGAGGGGTTTGTTTGTTTACGATTAGCTTAATTACTCGACTACTGTTTGTCGTAGCCCTAATTCTTAGTATGGCTAGATGGGGGACAAATTGGTCTATAACATACTCAAAGGACATCCCCGTATCTCCAGTAGAAACAGAGTTACGAGCCTGCAAAGTTTATTTTCAAAAATCAAAAGTAACCTTCTAACAATAAGTAAGACAAAAAGTAAGTTAACGACGATATTGCGGTAGCCTCAAGTTTAAAGTATCCTTGTATGGGGAGCAAAGAGTACTATAACATATCCAAAGGAGATCCCAGTATCTCTTGTAGAACAAGAGTTATGAGCCTCCAAAGTTTAGTGCAAAAATCATAAGTAACATAATAAAAATAAGTGAGACGATACCAAAGTTGACGAACATTTTGCTTAATATCTCGGCCCCTTTTTGTCGTAGCTCAAAGTTTTTAGTATGGTTAGATGGGGGACAATTTGGACTATAACAAATCCTAAGGACATCCCCATATCTCTAGTAGACACAGAGTTATGGGCCTGCAAAGTATAGTCTAATGCATTTCCTATGGACGGGTTGTTTGTTTACGTTTAGCTTAATTACTCGGCCCCTGTTTGTCGTAGCTCAATGCTTTTAGTATGGTTAGATGGGGGACAAATTGGACTATAACATACCCAAAGGACATCCCCGTATCTACAGTAGAAACAGAGTTACGAGCCTGCAAAATATAGTCTAATGCATTTCCTATGGAGGGGCTTTGTTTCGTTACGTTTTGCTTAAGTACTCGGCCCCTGTTTGTCGTAGCCCAAAGTTTCTAGTATGGTTAGATGGGGGACAATTTGGACTATAACATATCCTAAGGACATCCCCGTATCTCTAGTAGACACAGAGTTATGGGCCTGCAAAGTATAGTCTAATGCATTTCCTATGGACGGGTTGTTTGTTTACGTTTAGCTTAATTACTCGGCCCCTGTTTGTCGTAGCTCAATGCTTTTAGTATGGTTAGATGGGGGACAAATTGGACTATAACATACTCAAAGGACATCCCCGTATCTACAGTAGAAACAGAGTTACGAGCCTGCAAAGTATAGTCTAATGCATTTCCTATGGAGGGGTTGTTTGTTTACGTTTAGCTTAATTACTCGGCCCCTGTTTGTCGTAGCTCAATGTTTTTAGTATGATTAGATGGGGGACAAATTGGACTAAAACATACTCAAAGGACATCCCCGTATCTCCAGTAGAAACAGAGTTACGAGCCTGCAAAGTATAGTCTAATGCATTTCCTATGGAGGGGCTTTGTTTCGTTACGTTTTGCTTAAGTACTTGGCCCCTGTTTGTCGTAGCCCAAAGTTTCTAGTATGGTTAGATGGGGGACCATTTGGACTATAACATATCCTAAGGACATCCCCGTATCTCTAGTAGTCTCAGAGTTATCGGCCTGCAAAGTATGGTCTAATGCATTTCCTATCGAGGGGTTGTTTGTTTACGTTTAGCTTAATTACTCGGCCCCTGTTTGTCGTAGCTCAATGTTTTTAGTATGGTTAGATGGGGGACAAATTGTACTATAACATACTCAAAGGACATCCCCGTATCTCCAGTAGAAACAGAGTTACGAGCCTGCAAAGTATAGTCTAACTCATTTCCAATGGAGGGGGTTTGTTTCTTTACGTTTTGCTTAAGTACTCGGCCCCTGTTTGTCGTAGCGCAAAGTTTTTAGTATGGTTAGATGAAGGACAAATTGGACTATAACATATCCTAAGGACATCCCGGTATCTCTAGTAGACACGGAGTTATGGGCCTGCAAAGTATAGTCTAATGCATTTCCTATGGACGGGTTGTTTGTTTACGTTTAGCTTAATTACTCGGCCCCTGTTTGTCGTAGCTCAATGCTTTTAGTATGGTTAGATGGGGGACAAATTGGACTATAACATACTCAAAGGACATCCCCGTATCTACAGTAGAAACAGAGTTACGAGCCTGCAAAGTATAGTCTAATGCATTTCCTATGGAGGGGTTGTTTGTTTACGTTTAGCTTAATTACTCGGCCCCTGTTTGTCGTAGCTCAATGTTTTTAGTATGATTAGATGGGGGACAAATTGGACTAAAACATACTCAAAGGACATCCCCGTATCTCCAGTAGAAACAGAGTTACGAGCCTGCAAAGTATAGTCTAATGCATTTCCTATGGAGGGGCTTTGTTTCGTTACGTTTTGCTTAAGTACTTGGCCCCTGTTTGTCGTAGCCCAAAGTTTCTAGTATGGTTAGATGGGGGACCATTTGGACTATAACATATCCTAAGGACATCCCCGTATCTCTAGTAGTCTCAGAGTTATCGGCCTGCAAAGTATGGTCTAATGCATTTCCTATCGAGGGGTTGTTTGTTTACGTTTAGCTTAATTACTCGGCCCCTGTTTGTCGTAGCTCAATGTTTTTAGTATGGTTAGATGGGGGACAAATTGTACTATAACATACTCAAAGGACATCCCCGTATCTCCAGTAGAAACAGAGTTACGAGCCTGCAAAGTATAGTCTAACTCATTTCCAATGGAGGGGGTTTGTTTCTTTACGTTTTGCTTAAGTACTCGGCCCCTGTTTGTCGTAGCGCAAAGTTTTTAGTATGGTTAGATGAAGGACAAATTGGACTATAACATATCCTAAGGACATCCCGGTATCTCTAGTAGACACGGAGTTATGGGCCTGCAAAGTATAGTCTAATGCATTTTCTATGGAGGTGTTTGTTTGTTCACGTATTGCTTAATTACTTGCCCCTGTTCTTTCGATTAAAAATAAAAACATAGCTTTAGTGTAGCGGTTATCGCATCCGCCTCACTCCCGGAAGGCCACAGGTTCGAAACCGCGAAGTTTTTTTTTTATAATTATCCGAACATTTGTGTCAAGGTCACATTATTTACATCCCCGTATCTCTGGTAGAACCAGAGTTACGAGCCTCCAGAATTTAGTCTAATGTATTTCCATTGAGGGGTTTGTTTGTTTACGATTAGCTTAATTACTCGACTACTGTTTGTCGTAGCCCTAATTCTTAGTATGGCTAGATGGGGGACAAATTGGTCTATAACATACTCAAAGGACATCCCCGTATCTCCAGTAGAAACAGAGTTACGAGCCTGCAAAGTTTATTTTCAAAAATCAAAAGTAACCTTCTAACAATAAGTGAGACAAAAAGTAAGTTGACGACGATATTGCGGTAGCCTCAAGTTTAAAGTATCCTTGTATGGGGAGCAAAGAGTACTATAACATATCCAAAGGAGATCCCAGCATCTCTTGTAGAACAAGAGTTATGAGCCTGCAAAGTTTAGTGCAAAAATCATAAGTAACATAATAAAAATAAGTGAGACGATACCAAAGTTGACGAACATTTTGCTTAATATCTCGGCCCCTGTTTGTCGTAGCTAAATGTTTTTAGTATGGTTAAATGGGGACAATTTGGACTATAACATTTCCTAAGGACATCCCCGTATCTCTAGTAGACACAGAGTTATGGGCCTGCAAAATATAGTCTAATGTATTTCCTATGGACGGGTTGTTTGTTTACGTTTAGCTTAATTACTCGGCACCTGTTTGTCGTAGCTCAATGTCCCCCATCTAACCATACTAAAGTATGGTTAGATGGGGGACAAATTGGACTATAACATACTCAAAGGACATCCCCAAATCTCCAGTAGAAACAGAGTTACGAGCCTGCAAAGTATAGTCTAATGCATTTTCTATGGAGGGGTTTTTTTGTTCACGTATTGCTTAATTACTTGACCCTGTTCTTTCGATTAAAAATAATAACATATCTTTAGTGTAGCGGTTATCGCATCCGCCTCACTCCCGGAAGGCCACAGGTTCGAAACCGCGAAGTTTTTTTATATAATTATCCGAACATATGTGTCAAGGTCACATTATTTACATCCCCGTATCTCTGGTAGAACCAGAGTTACGAGCCTCCAGAATTTAGTCTAATGTATTTCCTATGGAGGGGTTTGTTTGTTTACGATTAGCTTAATTACTCGACTACTGTTTGTCGTAGCTCAATGTTTTTAAATGATTAGATGGGGGACAAATTGGTCTATAACATACTCAAAGGACATCCCCGTATCTCCAGTAGAAACAGAGTTACGAGCCTGCAAAGTTTATTTTCAAAAATCAAAAGTAACCTTCTAACAATAAGTGAGACAAAAAGTAAGTTGACGACGATATTGCGGTAGCCTCAAGTTTAAAGTATCCTTGTATGGGGAGCAAAGAGTACTATAACATATCCAAAGGAGATCCCAGCATCTCTTGTAGAACAAGAGTTATGAGCCTGCAAAGTTTAGTGCAAAAATCATAAGTAACATAATAAAAATAAGTGAGACGATACCAAAGTTGACGAACATTTTGCTTAATATCTCGGCCCCTGTTTGTCGTAGCTAAATGTTTTTAGTATGGTTAGATGGGGACAATTTGGACTATAACATTTCCTAAGGACATCCCCGTATCTCTAGTAGACACAGAGTTATGGGCCTGCAAAATATAGTCTAATGTATTTCCTATGGACGGGTTGTTTGTTTACGTTTAGCTTAATTACTCGGCACCTGTTTGTCGTAGCTCAATGTCCCCCATCTAACCATACTAAAGTATGGTTAGATGGGGGACAAATTTGACTATAACATACTCAAAGGACATCCCCAAATCTCCAGTAGAAACAGAGTTACGAGCCTGCAAAGTATAGTCTAGTGCATTTTCTATGGAGGGGTTTGTTTGTTCACGTATTGCTTAATTACTTGACCCTGTTCTTTCGATTAAAAATAATAACATATCTTTAGTGTAGCGGTTATCGCATCCGCCTCACTCCCGGAAGGCCACAGGTTCGAAACCGCGAAGTTTTTTTTATAATTATCCGAACATATGTGTCAAGGTCACATTATTTACTTCACCGTATCTCAGGTAGAACCAGAGTTACGAGCCTCCAGAATTTAGTCTAATATATTTCCTATGGAGGGGTTTGTTTGTTTACGATTAGCTTAATTACTCCACTACTGTTTGTCGTAGCCCTAATTCTTAGTATGGCTAGATGGGGGACAAATTGGACTATAACATACTCAAAGGACATCCCCAAATCTCCAGTAGAAACAGAGTTACGAGCCTGCAAAGTATAGTCTAATGCATTTTCTATGGAGGGGTTTTTTTGTTCACGTATTGCTTAATTACTTGACCCTGTTCTTTCGATTAAAAATAATAACATATCTTTAGTGTAGCGGTTATCTCATCCGCCTCACTCCCGGAAGGCCACAGGTTCGAAACCGCGAAGTTTTTTTATATAATTATCCGAACATATGTGTCAAGGTCACATTATTTACATCCCCGTATCTCTGGTAGAACCAGAGTTACGAGCCTCCAGAATTTAGTCTAATGTATTTCCTATGGAGGGGTTTGTTTGTTTACGATTAGCTTAATTACTCGACTACTGTTTGTCGTAGCTCAATGTTTTTAAATGATTAGATGGGGGACAAATTGGACTATAACATACTCAAAGGACATCCCCGTATCTTCAGTAGAAACAGAGTTACGAGCCTGCAAAGTTTATTTTCAAAAATCAAAAGTAACCTTCTAACAATAAGTGAGACAAAAAATAAGTTGACGACGATATTGAGGTAGCCTCAAGTTTAAAGTATCCTTGTATGGGGAGCAAAGAGTACTATAACATATCCAAAGGAGATCCCAGTATCTCTTGTAGAACAAGAAATGAGCCTCCAAAGTTTAGTGCAAAAATCATAAGTAACATAATAAAAATAAGTGAGACGATACCAAAGTTGACGAACATTTTGCTTAATATCTCGGCCCCTGTTTGTCGTAGCTCAATGTTTTTAGTATGGTTAGATGGGGGACAATTTGGACTATAACATATCCTAAGGACATCCCCGTATCTCTAGTAGACACAGAGTTATGGGCCTGCAAAGTATAGTCTAATGCATTTGCTATGGACGGGTTGTTTGTTTACGTTTAGCTTAATTACTCGGCCTCTGTTTGTCGTAGCTCAATGTTTTTAGTATGGTTAGATGGGGGACCAATTGGACTATAACATACTCAAAGGACATCCCCGTATCTCCAGTAGAAACAGAGTTACGAGCCTGCAAAGTATAGTCTAATGCATTTTCTATGGAGGGGTTTGTTTGTTCACGTATTGCTTAATTACTTGACCCTGTTCTTTCGATTAAAAATAATAACATGTCTTTAGTGTAGCGGTTATCGCATCCGCCTCACTCCCGGAAGGCCACAGGTTCGAAACCGCGAAGTTTTTTTTTATAATTATCCGAACATATGTGTCAAGGTCACATTATTTACATCCCCGTATCTCTGGTAGAACCAGAGTTAAGAGCCTCCAGAATTTAGTCTAATATATTTCCTATGGAGGGGTTTGTTTGTTTACGATTAGCTTAATTACTCGACTACTGTTTGTCGTAGCCCTAATTCTTAGTATGGCTAGATGAGGGACAAATTGGTCTATAACATACTCAAAGGACATCCCCGTATCTCCAGTAGAAACAGAGTTACGAGCCTGCAAAGTTTATTTTCAAAAATCAAAAGTAACCTTCCAACAATAAGTGAGACAAAAAATAAGTTGACGACGATATTGAGGTAGCCTCAAGTTTAAAGTATCCTTGTATGGGGAGCAAAGAGTACTATAACATATCCAAAGGAGATCCCAGTATCTCTTGTAGAACAAGAGTTATGAGCCTCCAAAGTATAGTGCAAAAATCATAAGTAACATAATAAAAATAAGTGAGACGATACCAAAGTTGACGAACATTTTGCTTAATATCTCGGACCCTGTTTGTCCTAGCTCAATGTTTTTAGTATGGTTAGATGGGGGACAATTTAAACTATAACATATCCTAAGAACATCCCCGTATCTCTAGTAGACACAGAGTTATGGGCCTGCAAAGTATAGTGTAATGCATTTGCTATGGACGGGTTGTTTGTCTACGTTTAGCTTAATTACTCGGCCCCTGTTTGTCGTAGCTCAATGTTTTTAGAATGGTTAGATGGGGGACAAATTGGACTATAACATACTCAAAGGACATCCCCAAATCTCCCGTAGAAACAGAGTTACGAGCCTGCAAACTATAGTCTAATGCATTTTCTTTGGAGGGGTTTGTTTTTTCACGTATTGCTTAATTACTTGACCCTGTTCTTTCGATTAAAAATAATAACATATCTTTAGTGTAGCGGTTATCGCATCCGCCTCACTCACGAAAGGCCACAGGTTCGAAACCGCGAAGTTTTTTTTTATAATTATCCGAACATTTGTGTCAAGGTCACATTATTTACATCCCCGTATCTCTGGTAGAACCAGAGTTACGAGCCTCTAGAATTTAGTCTAATGTATTTCCTATGGAGGGGTTTGTTGGTTTACGATTAGCTTAATTACTCGACTACTGTTTGTCGTAGCCCTAATTCTTAGTATGGCTAGATGAGGGACAAATTGGTCTATAACATACTCAAAGGACATCCCCGTATCTCCAGTAGAAACAGAGTTACGAGCCTGCAAAGTTTATTTTCAAAAATCAAAAGTAACCTTCTAACAATAAGTGAGACAAAAAATAAGTTGACGATGATATTGAGGTAGCCTCAAGTTTAAAGTATCCTTGTATGGGGAGCAAAGAGTACTATAACATATCCAAAGAAGATCCCAGTATCTCTTGTAGAACAAGAAATGAGCCTCCAAAGTTTAGTGCAAAAATCATAAGTAACATAATAAAAATAAGTGAGACGATACCAAAGTTGACGAACATTTTGCTTAATATCTCGGACCCTGTTTGTCCTAGCTCAATGTTTTTAGTATGGTTAGATGGGGGACAATTTGGACTATAACATATCTTAAGAACATCCCCGTATCTCTAGTAGACACAGAGTTATGGGCCTGCAAAATATAGTCTAATGCATTTGCTATGGACGGGTTGTTTGTTTACGTTTAGCTTAATTACTCGGCCCCTGTTTGTCGTAGCTCAATGTTTTTAGTATGGTTAGATGGGGGACCAATTGGACTATAACATACTCAAAGGACATCCCCGTATCTCCAGTAGAAACAGAGTTACGAGCCTGCAAACTATAGTCTAATGCATTTTCTATGGAGGGGTTTGTTTGTTCACGTATTGCTTAATTACTTGACCCTGTTCTTTCGATTAAAAATAATAACATATCTTTAGTGTAGCTGTTATCGCATCCGCCTCACTCCCGGAAGGCCACAGGTTCGAAACCGCGAAGTTTTTTTTATAATTATCCGAACATTTGTGTCAAGGTCACATTATTTACATCCCCGTATCTCTGGTAGAACCAGAGTTACGAGCCTGCAAAGTTTATTTTCAAAAATCAAAAGTAACCTTCTAACAATAAGTAAGACAAAAAGTAAGTTAACGACGATATTGCGGTAGCCTCAAGTTTAAAGTATCCTTGTATGGGGAGCAAAGAGTACTATAACATATCCAAAGGAGATCCCAGTATCTCTTGTAGAACAAGAGTTATGAGCCTCCAAAGTTTAGTGCAAAAATCATAAGTAACATAATAAAAATAAGTGAGACGATACCAAAGTTGACGAACATTTTGCTTAATATCTCGGCCCCTGTTTGTCGTAGCTCAATGTTTTTAGTATGGTTAGATGGGGGACAATTTGGACTATAACATTTCCTAAGGACATCCCCGTATCTCTAGTAGACACAGAGTTATGGGCCTGCAAAATATAGTCTAATGTATTTCCTATGGACGGGTTGTTTGTTTACGTTTAGCTTAATTACTCGGCCCCTGTTTGTCGAAGCTCAATGTCCCCCATCTAACCATACTAAAGTATGGTTAGATGGGGGACAAATTGGACTATAACATACTCAAAGGACATCCCCAAATCTCCAGTAGAAACAGAGTTACGAGCCTGCAAAGTATAGTCTAATGCATTTTCTATGGAGGGGTTTGTTTGTTCACGTATTGCTTAATTACTTGACCCTGTTCTTTCGATTAAAAATAATAACATATCTTTAGTGTAGCTGTTATCGCATCCGCCTCACTCCCGGAAGGCCACAGGTTCGAAACCGCGAAGTTTTTTTATAATTATCCGAACATTTGTGTCAAGGTCACATTATTTACATCCCCGTATCTCTGGTAGAACCAGAGTTACGAGCCTCCAGATTTTAGTCTAATATATTTCCTATGGAGGGGTTTGTTTGCTTACGATTAGCTTAATTACTCGACTACTGTTTGTCGTAGCCCTAATTCTTAGTATGGCTAGATGGGGGACAAATTGGTCTATAACATACTCAAAGGACATCCCCGTATCTCCAGTAGAAACAGAGTTACGAGCCTGCAAACTATAGTCTAATGCATTTTCTATGGAGGGGTTTGTTTGTTCACGTATTGCTTAATTACTTGACCCTGTTCTTTCGATTAAAAATAATAACATATCTTTAGTGTAGCTGTTATCGCATCCGCCTCACTCCCGGAAGGCCACAGGTTCGAAACCGCGAAGTTTTTTTTATAATTATCCGAACATTTGTGTCAAGGTCACATTATTTACATCCCCGTATCTCTGGTAGAACCAGAGTTACGAGCCTGCAAAGTTTATTTTCAAAAATCAAAAGTAACCTTCTAACAATAAGTAAGACAAAAAGTAAGTTAACGACGATATTGCGGTAGCCTCAAGTTTAAAGTATCCTTGTATGGGGAGCAAAGAGTACTATAACATATCCAAAGGAGATCCCAGTATCTCTTGTAGAACAAGAGTTATGAGCCTCCAAAGTTTAGTGCAAAAATCATAAGTAACATAATAAAAATAAGTGAGACGATACCAAAGTTGACGAACATTTTGCTTAATATCTCGGCCCCTGTTTGTCGTAGCTCAATGTTTTTAGTATGGTTAGATGGGGGACAATTTGGACTATAACATTTCCTAAGGACATCCCCGTATCTCT
The DNA here is from genome assembly GCF_054372755.1 of Phalangium opilio. Taxonomy (NCBI): domain Eukaryota; kingdom Metazoa; phylum Arthropoda; class Arachnida; order Opiliones; family Phalangiidae; genus Phalangium; species Phalangium opilio. Next base: position 1,134,524 of record NW_028324258.1, read on the forward strand.
AGTAGACACAGAGTTATGGGCCTGCAAAATATAGTCTAATGTATTTCCTATGGACGGGTTGTTTGTTTACGTTTAGCTTAATTACTCGGCCCCTGTTTGTCGAAGCTCAATGTCCCCCATCTAACCATACTAAAGTATGGTTAGATGGGGGACAAATTGGATTATAACATACTCAAAGGACATCCCCAAATCTCCAGTAGAAACAGAGTTACGAGCCTGCAAAGTATAGTCTAATGCATTTTCTATGGAGGGGTTTGTTTGTTCACGTATTGCTTAATTACTTGACCCTGTTCTTTCGATTAAAAATAATAACATATCTTTAGTGTAGCTGTTATCGCATCCGCCTCACTCCCGGAAGGCCACAGGTTCGAAACCGCGAAGTTTTTTTTATAATTATCCGAACATTTGTGTCAAGGTCACATTATTTACATCCCCGTATCTCTGGTAGAACCAGAGTTACGAGCCTCCAGATTTTAGTCTAATATATTTCCTATGGAGGGGTTTGTTTGCTTACGATTAGCTTAATTACTCGACTACTGTTTGTCGTAGCCCTAATTCTTAGTATGGCTAGATGGGGGACAAATTGGTCTATAACATACTCAAAGGACATCCCCGTATCTCCAGTAGAAACAGAGTTACGAGCCTGCAAAGTTTATTTTCAAAAATCAAAAGCAACCTTCTAACAATAAGTAAGACAAAAAGTAAGTTAACGACGATATTGCGGTAGCCTCAAGTTTAAAGTATCCTTGTATGGGGAGCAAAGAGTACTATAACATATCCAAAGGAGATCCCAGTATCTCTTGTAGAACAAGAGTTATGAGCCTCCAAAGTTTAGTGCAAAAATCATAAGTAACATAATAAAAATAAGTGAGACGATACCAAAGTTGACGAACATTTTGCTTAATATCTCGGCCCCTGTTTGTCGTAGCTCAATGTTTTTAGTATGGTTAGATGGGGGACAATTTGGACTATAACATTTCCTAAGGACATCCCCGTATCTCTAGTAGACACAGAGTTATGGGCCTGCAAAATATAGTCTAATGTATTTCCTATGGACGGGTTGTTTGTTTACGTTTAGCTTAATTACTCGGCCCCTGTTTGTCGAAGCTCAATGTCCCCCATCTAACCATACTAAAGTATGGTTAGATGGGGGACAAATTGGACTATAACATACTCAAAGGACATCCCCAAATCTCCAGTAGAAACAGAGTTACGAGCCTGCAAAGTATAGTCTAATGCATTTTCTATGGAGGGGTTTGTTTGTTCACGTATTGCTTAATTACTTGACCCTGTTCTTTCGATTAAAAATAATAACATATCTTTAGTGTAGCTGTTATCGCATCCGCCTCACTCCCGGAAGGCCACAGGTTCGAAACCGCGAAGTTTTTTTTATAATTATCCGAACATTTGTGTCAAGGTCACATTATTTACATCCCCGTATCTCTGGTAGAACCAGAGTTACGAGCCTCCAGATTTTAGTCTAATATATTTCCTATGGAGGGGTTTGTTTGCTTACGATTAGCTTAATTACTCGACTACTGTTTGTCGTAGCCCTAATTCTTAGTATGGCTAGATGGGGGACAAATTGGTCTATAACATACTCAAAGGACATCCCCGTATCTCCAGTAGAAACAGAGTTACGAGCCTGCAAAGTTTATTTTCAAAAATCAAAAGCAACCTTCTAACAATAAGTAAGACAAAAAGTAAGTTAACGACGATATTGCGGTAGCCTCAAGTTTAAAGTATCCTTGTATGGGGAGCAAAGAGTACTATAACATATCCAAAGGAGATCCCAGTATCTCTTGTAGAACAAGAGTTATGAGCCTCCAAAGTTTAGTGCAAAAATCATAAGTAACATAATAAAAATAAGTGAGACGATACCAAAGTTGACGAACATTTTGCTTAATATCTCGGCCCCTGTTTGTCGTAGCTCAATGTTTTTAGTATGGTTAGATGGGGGACAATTTGGACTATAACATTTCCTAAGGACATCCCCGTATCTCTAGTAGACACAGAGTTATGGGCCTGCAAAATATAGTCTAATGTATTTCCTATGGACGGGTTGTTTGTTTACGTTTAGCTTAATTACTTGGCCCCTGTTTGTCGAAGCTCAATGTCCCCCATCTAACCATACTAAAGTATGGTTAGATGGGGGACAAATTGGACTATAACATACTCAAAGGACATCCCCAAATCTCCAGTAGAAACAGAGTTACGAGCCTGCAAAGTATAGTCTAATGCATTTTCTATGGAGGGGTTTGTTTGTTCACGTATTGCTTAATTACTTGACCCTGTTCTTTCGATTAAAAATAATAACATATCTTTAGTGTAGCTGTTATCGCATCCGCCTCACTCCCGGAAGGCCACAGGTTCGAAACCGCGAAGTTTTTTTTATAATTATCCGAACATTTGTGTCAAGGTCACATTATTTACATCCCCGTATCTCTGGTAGAACCAGAGTTACGAGCCTCCAGAATTTAGTCTAATATATTTCCTATGGAGGGGTTTGTTTGCTTACGATTAGCTTAATTACTCGACTACTGTTTGTCGTAGCCCTAATTCTTAGTATGGCTAGATGGGGGACAAATTGGTCTATAACATACTCAAAGGACATCCCCGTATCTCCAGTAGAAACAGAGTTACGAGCCTGCAAAGTTTATTTTCAAAAATCAAAAGTAACCTTCTAACAATAAGTAAGACAAAAAGTAAGTTAACGACGATATTGCGGTAGCCTCAAGTTTAAAGTATCCTTGTATGGGGAGCAAAGAGTACTATAACATATCCAAAGGAGATCCCAGTATCTCTTGTAGAACAAGAGTTATGAGCCTCCAAAGTTTAGTGCAAAAATCATAAGTAACATAATAAAAATAAGTGAGACGATACCAAAGTTGACGAACATTTTGCTTAATATCTCGGCCCCTGTTTGTCGTAGCTCAATGTTTTTAGTATGGTTAGATGGGGGACAATTTGGACTATAACATTTCCTAAGGACATCCCCGTATCTCTAGTAGACACAGAGTTATGGGCCTGCAAAATATAGTCTAATGTATTTCCTATGGACGGGTTGTTTGTTTACGTTTAGCTTAATTACTCGGCCCCTGTTTGTCGAAGCTCAATGTCCCCCATCTAACCATACTAAAGTATGGTTAGATGGGGGACAAATTGGACTATAACATACTCAAAGGACATCCCCAAATCTCCAGTAGAAACAGAGTTACGAGCCTGCAAAGTATAGTCTAATGCATTTTCTATGGAGGGGTTTGTTTGTTCACGTATTGCTTAATTACTTGACCCTGTTCTTTCGATTAAAAATAATAACATATCTTTAGTGTAGCGGTTATCGCATCCACCTCACTCCCGGAAGGCCACAGGTTCGAAACCGCGAAGTTTTTTTATAATTATCCGAACATATGTGTCAAGGTCACATTATTTACATCCCCGTATCTCTGGTAGAACCAGAGTTACGAGCCTCCAGAATTTAGTCTAATGTATTTCCTATGGAGGGGTTTGTTTGTTTACGATTAGCTTAATTACTCGACTACTGTTTGTCGTAGCTCAATGTTTTTAGTATGATTAGATGGGGGACAAATTGGACTATAACATACTCAAAGGACATCCCCGTATCTTCAGTAGAAACAGAGTTACGAGCCTGCAAAGTATAGTCTAATGCATTTTCTATGGAGGAATTTGTTTGTTCACGTATTGCTTAATTACTTGACCCTGTTCTTTCGATTAAAAATAATAACATGTCTTTAGTGTAGCGGTTATCGCATCCGCCTCACTCCCGGAAGGCCACAGGTTCGAAACCGCGAAGTTTTTTTTTATAATTATCCGAACATATGTGTCAAGGTCACATTATTTACATCCCCGTATCTCTGGTAGAACCAGAGTTAAGAGCCTCCAGAATTTAGACTAATATATTTCCTATGGAGGGGTTTGTTTGTTTACGATTAGCTTAATTACTCGACTACTGTTTGTCGTAGCCCTAATTCTTAGTATGGCTAGATGAGGGACAAATTGGTCTATAACATACTCAAAGGACATCCCCGTATCTCCAGTAGAAACAGATTTACGAGCCTGCAAAGTTTATTTTCAAAAATCAAAAGTAACCTTCCAACAATAAGTGAGACAAAAAATAAGTTGACGACGATATTGAGGTAGCCTCAAGTTTAAAGTATCCTTGTATGGGGAGCAAAGAGTACTATAACATATCCAAAGGAGATCCCAGTATCTCTTGTAGAACAAGAGTTATGAGCCTCCAAGGTATAGTGCAAAAATCATAAGTAACATAATAAAAATAAGTGAGACGATACCAAAGTTGACAAACATTTTGCTTAATATCTCGGACCCTGTTTGTCCTAGCTCAATGTTTTTAGTATGGTTAGATGGGGGACAATTTGGACTATAACATATCCTAAGAACATCCCCGTATCTCTAGTAGACACAGAGTTATGGGCCTGCAAAGTATAGTGTAATGCATTTGCTATGGACGGGTTGTTTGTCTACGTTTAGCTTAATTACTCGGCCCCTGTTTGTCGTAGCTCAATGTTTTTAGAATGGTTAGATGGGGGACAAATTGGACTATAACATACTCAAAGGACATCCCCAAATCTCCAGTAGAAACAGAGTTACGAGCCTGCAAACTATAGTCTAATGCATTTTCTTTGGAGGGGTTTGTTTTTTCACGTATTGCTTAATTACTTGACACTGTTCTTTCGATTAAAAATAATAACATATCTTTAGTGTAGCGGTTATCGCATCCGCCTCACTCACGGAAGGCCACAGGTTCGAAACCGCGAAGTTTTTTTTCATAATTATACGAACATTTGTGTCAAGGTCACATTATTTACATCCCCGTATCTCTGGTAGAACCAGAGTTACGAGCCTCTAGAATTTAGTCTAATGTATTTCCTATGGAGGGGTTTGTTGGTTTACGATTAGCTTAATTACTCGACTACTGTTTGTCGTAGCCCTAATTCTTAGTATGGCTAGATGAGGGACAAATTGGTCTATAACATACTCAAAGGACATCCCCGTATCTCCAGTAGAAACAGAGTTACGAGCCTGCAAAGTTTATTTTCAAAAATCAAAAGTAACCTTCTAACAATAAGTGAGACAAAAAATAAGCTGACGATGATATTGAGGTAGCCTCAAGTTTAAAGTATCCTTGTATGGGGAGCAAAGAGTACTATAACATATCCAAAGAAGATCCCAGTATCTCTTGTAGAACAAGAAATGAGCCTCCAAAGTTTAGTGCAAAAATCATAAGTAACATAATAAAAATAAGTGAGACGATACCAAAGTTGACGAACATTTTGCTTAATATCTCGGACCCTGTTTGTCCTAGCTCAATGTTTTTAGTATGGTTAGATGGGGGACAATTTGGACTATAACATATCTTAAGAACATCCCCGTATCTCTAGTAGACACAGAGTTATGGGCCTGCAAAATATAGTCTAATGCATTTGCTATGGACGGGTTGTTTTTTTACGTTTAGCTTAATTACTCGGCCCCTGTTTGTCGTAGCTCAATGTTTTTAGTATGGTTAGATGGGGGACCAATTGGACTATAACATACTCAAAGGACATCCCCGTATCTCCAGTAGAAACAGAGTTACGAGCCTGCAAACTATAGTCTAATGCATTTTCTATGGAGGGGTTTGTTTGTTCACGTATTGCTTAATTACTTGACCCTGTTCTTTCGATTAAAAATAATAACATATCTTTAGTGTAGCTGTTATCGCATCCGCCTCACTCCCGGAAGGCCACAGGTTCGAAACCGCGAAGTTTTTTTATAATTATCCGAACATATGTGTCAAGGTCACATTATTTACATCCCCGTATCTCTGGTAGAACCAGAGTTACGAGCCTCCAGAATTTAGTCTAATGTATTTCCTATGGAGGGGTTTGTTTGTTTACGATTAGCTTAATTACTCGACTACTGTTTGTCGTAGCTCAATGTTTTTAGTATGATTAGATGGGGGACAAATTGGACTATAACATACTCAAAGGACATCCCCGTATCTTCAGTAGAAACAGAGTTACGAGCCTGCAAAGTATAGTCTAATGCATTTTCTATGGAGGAATTTGTTTGTTCACGTATTGCTTAATTACTTGACCCTGTTCTTTCGATTAAAAATAATAACATGTCTTTAGTGTAGCGGTTATCGCATCCGCCTCACTCCCGGAAGGCCACAGGTTCGAAACCGCGAAGTTTTTTTTTATAATTATCCGAACATATGTGTCAAGGTCACATTATTTACATCCCCGTATCTCTGGTAGAACCAGAGTTAAGAGCCTCCAGAATTTAGTCTAATATATTTCCTATGGAGGGGTTTGTTTGTTTACGATTAGCTTAATTACTCGACTACTGTTTGTCGTAGCCCTAATTCTTAGTATGGCTAGATGAGGGACAAATTGGTCTATAACATACTCAAAGGACATCCCCGTATCTCCAGTAGAAACAGATTTACGAGCCTGCAAAGTTTATTTTCAAAAATCAAAAGTAACCTTCCAACAATAAGTGAGACAAAAAATAAGTTGACGACGATATTGAGGTAGCCTCAAGTTTAAAGTATCCTTGTATGGGGAGCAAAGAGTACTATAACATATCCAAAGGAGATCCCAGTATCTCTTGTAGAACAAGAGTTATGAGCCTCCAAAGTATAGTGCAAAAATCATAAGTAACATAATAAAAATAAGTGAGACGATACCAAAGTTGACAAACATTTTGCTTAATATCTCGGACCCTGTTTGTCCTAGCTCAATGTTTTTAGTATGGTTAGATGGGGGACAATTTGGACTATAACATATCCTAAGAACATCCCCGTATCTCTAGTAGACACAGAGTTATGGGCCTGCAAAGTATAGTGTAATGCATTTGCTATGGACGGGTTGTTTGTCTACGTTTAGCTTAATTACTCGGCCCCTGTTTGTCGTAGCTCAATGTTTTTAGAATGGTTAGATGGGGGACAAATTGGACTATAACATACTCAAAGGACATCCCCAAATCTCCAGTAGAAACAGAGTTACGAGCCTGCAAACTATAGTCTAATGCATTTTCTTTGGAGGGGTTTGTTTTTTCACGTATTGCTTAATTACTTGACACTGTTCTTTCGATTAAAAATAATAACATATCTTTAGTGTAGCGGTTATCGCATCCGCCTCACTCACGGAAGGCCACAGGTTCGAAACCGCGAAGTTTTTTTTCATAATTATACGAACATTTGTGTCAAGGTCACATTATTTACATCCCCGTATCTCTGGTAGAACCAGAGTTACGAGCCTCTAGAATTTAGTCTAATGTATTTCCTATGGAGGGGTTTGTTGGTTTACGATTAGCTTAATTACTCGACTACTGTTTGTCGTAGCCCTAATTCTTAGTATGGCTAGATGAGGGACAAATTGGTCTATAACATACTCAAAGGACATCCCCGTATCTCCAGTAGAAACAGAGTTACGAGCCTGCAAAGTTTATTTTCAAAAATCAAAAGTAACCTTCTAACAATAAGTGAGACAAAAAATAAGCTGACGATGATATTGAGGTAGCCTCAAGTTTAAAGTATCCTTGTATGGGGAGCAAAGAGTACTATAACATATCCAAAGAAGATCCCAGTATCTCTTGTAGAACAAGAAATGAGCCTCCAAAGTTTAGTGCAAAAATCATAAGTAACATAATAAAAATAAGTGAGACGATACCAAAGTTGACGAACATTTTGCTTAATATCTCGGACCCTGTTTGTCCTAGCTCAATGTTTTTAGTATGGTTAGATGGGGGACAATTTGGACTATAACATATCTTAAGAACATCCCCGTATCTCTAGTAGACACAGAGTTATGGGCCTGCAAAATATAGTCTAATGCATTTGCTATGGACGGGTTGTTTTTTTACGTTTAGCTTAATTACTCGGCCCCTGTTTGTCGTAGCTCAATGTTTTTAGTATGGTTAGATGGGGGACCAATTGGACTATAACATACTCAAAGGACATCCCCGTATCTCCAGTAGAAACAGAGTTACGAGCCTGCAAACTATAGTCTAATGCATTTTCTATGGAGGGGTTTGTTTGTTCACGTATTGCTTAATTACTTGACCCTGTTCTTTCGATTAAAAATAATAACATATCTTTAGTGTAGCTGTTATCGCATCCGCCTCACTCCCGGAAGGCCACAGGTTCGAAACCGCGAAGTTTTTTTTATAATTATCCGAACATTTGTGTCAAGGTCACATTATTTACATCCCCGTATCTCTGGTAGAACCAGAGTTACGAGCCTCCAGAATTTAGTCTAATATATTTCCTATGCAGGGGTTTGTTTGCTTACGATTAGCTTAATTACTCGACTACTGTTTGTCGTAGCCCTAATTCTTAGTATGGCTAGATGGGGGACAAATTGGTCTATAACATACTCAAAGGACATCCCCGTATCTCCAGTAGAAACAGAGTTACGAGCCTGCAAAGTTTATTTTCAAAAATCAAAAGTAACCTTCTAACAATAAGTAAGACAAAAAGTAAGTTAACGACGATATTGCGGTAGCCTCAAGTTTAAAGTATCCTTGTATGGGGAGCAAAGAGTACTATAACATATCCAAAGGAGATCCCAGTATCTCTTGTAGAACAAGAGTTATGAGCCTCCAAAGTTTAGTGCAAAAATCATAAGTAACATAATAAAAATAAGTGAGACGATACCAAAGTTGACGAACATTTTGCTTAATATCTCGGCCCCTGTTTGTCGTAGCTCAATGTTTTTAGTATGGTTAGATGGGGGACAATTTGGACTATAACATTTCCTAAGGACATCCCCGTATCTCTAGTAGACACAGAGTTATGGGCCTGCAAAATATAGTCTAATGTATTTCCTATGGACGGGTTGTTTGTTTACGTTTAGCGTAATTACTCGGCCCCTGTTTGTCGAAGCTCAATGTCCCCCATCTAACCATACTAAAGTATGGTTAGCTGGGGGACAAATTGAAATATAACATACTCAAAGGACATCCCCAAATCTCCAGTAGAAACAGAGTTACGAGCCTGCAAAGTATAGTCTAATGCATTTTCTATGGAGGGGTTTGTTTGTTCATGTATTGCTTAATTACTTGACCCTGTTCTTTCGATTAAAAATAATAACATATCTTTAGTGTAGCGGTTATCGCATCCACCTCACTCCCGGAAGGCCACAGGTTCGAAACCGCGAAGTTTTTTTATAATTATCCGAACATATGTGTCAAGGTCACATTATTTACATCCCCGTATCTCTGGTAGAACCAGAGTTACGAGCCTCCAGAATTTAGTCTAATATATTTCCTATGGAGGGGTTTGTTTGCTTACGATTAGCTTAATTACTCGACTACTGTTTGTCGTAGCCCTAATTCTTAGTATGGCTAGATGGGGGACAAATTGGTCTATAACATACTCAAAGGACATCCCCGTATCTCCAGTAGAAACAGAGTTAGGAGCCTGCAAAGTTTATTTTCAAAAATCAAAAGTAACCTTCTAACAATAAGTAAGACAAAAAGTAAGTTAACGACGATATTGCGGTAGCCTCAAGTTTAAAGTATCCTTGTATGGGGAGCAAAGAGTACTATAACATATCCAAAGGAGATCCCAGTATCTCTTGTAGAACAAGACTTATGAGCCTCCAAAGTTTAGTGCAAAAATCATAAGTAACATAATAAAAATAAGTGAGACGATACCAAAGTTGACGAACATTTTGCTTAATATCTCGGCCCCTTTTTGTCGTAGCTCAAAGTTTTTAGTATGGTTAGATGGGGGACAATTTGGACTATAACATATCCTAAGGACATCCCCATATCTCTAGTAGACACAGAGTTATGGGCCTGCAAAGTATAGTCTAATGCATTTCCTATGGACGGGTTGTTTGTTTACGTTTAGCTTAATTACTCGGCCCCTGTTTGTCGTAGCTCAATGTTTTTAGTATGATTAGATGGGGGACAAATTGGACTAAAACATACTCAAAGGACATCCCCGTATCTCCAGTAGAAACAGAGTTACGAGCCTGCAAAGTATAGTCTAATGCATTTCCTATGGAGGTGCTTTGTTTCGTTACGTTTTGCTTAAGTACTTGGCCCCTGTTTGTCGTAGCCCAAAGTTTCTAGTATGGTTAGATGGGGGACCATTTGGACTATAACATATCCTAAGGACATCCCCGTATCTCTAGTAGTCTCAGAGTTATCGGCCTGCAAAGTATGGTCTAATGCATTTCCTATCGAGGGGTTGTTTGTTTACGTTTAGCTTAATTACTCGGCCCCTGTTTGTCGTAGCTCAATGTTTTTAGTATGGTTAGATGGGGGACAAATTGTACTATAACATACTCAAAGGACATCCCCGTATCTCCAGTAGAAACAGAGTTACGAGCCTGCAAAGTATAGTCTAACTCATTTCCAATGGAGGGGGTTTGTTTCTTTACGTTTTGCTTAAGTACTCGGCCCCTGTTTGTCGTAGCGCAAAGTTTTTAGTATGGTTAGATGAAGGACAAATTGGACTATAACATATCCTAAGGACATCCCGGTATCTCTAGTAGACACGGAGTTATGGGCCTGCAAAGTATAGTCTAATGCATTTTCTATGGAGGTGTTTGTTTGTTCACGTATTGCTTAATTACTTGCCCCTGTTCTTTCGATTAAAAATAAAAACATAGCTTTAGTGTAGCGGTTATCGCATCCGCCTCACTCCCGGAAGGCCACAGGTTCGAAACCGCGAAGTTTTTTTTTTATAATTATCCGAACATTTGTGTCAAGGTCACATTATTTACATCCCCGTATCTCTGGTAGAACCAGAGTTACGAGCCTCCAGAATTTAGTCTAATGTATTTCCTATGGAGGGGTTTGTTTGTTTACGATTAGCTTAATTACTCGACTACTGTTTGTCGTAGCCCTAATTCTTAGTATGGCTAGATGGGGGACAAATTGGTCTATAACATACTCAAAGGACATCCCCGTATCTCCAGTAGAAACAGAGTTACGAGCCTGCAAAGTTTATTTTCAAAAATCAAAAGTAACCTTCTAACAATAAGTGAGACAAAAAGTAAGTTGACGACGATATTGCGGTAGCCTCAAGTTTAAAGCATCCTTGTATGGGGAGCAAAGAGTACTATAACATATCCAAAGGAGATCCCAGCATCTCTTGTAGAACAAGAGTTATGAGCCTCCAAAGTTTAGTGCAAAAATCATAAGTAACATAATAAAAATAAGTGAGACGATACCAAAGTTGACGAACATTTTGCTTAATATCTCGGCCCCTGTTTGTCGTAGCTCAATGTTTTTAGTATGGTTAGATGGGGACAATTTGGACTATAACATTTCCTAAGGACATCCCCGTATCTCTAGTAGACACAGAGTTATGGGCCTGCAAAGTATGGTCTAATGCATTTCCTATCGAGGGGTTGTTTGTTTACGTTTAGCTTAATTACTCGGCCCCTGTTTGTTGTAGCTCAATGTTTTTAGTATGGTTAGATGGGGGACAAATTGTACTATAACACACTCAAAGGACATCGCCGTATCTCCAGTAGAAACAGAGTTACGAGCCTGCAAAGTATAGTCTAACTCATTTCCAATGGAGGGGGTTTGTTTCTTTACGTTTTGCTTAAGTACTCGGCCCCTGTTTGTCGTAGCCCAAAGTTTTTAGTATGGTTAGATGAAGGACAAATTGAACTATAACATATCCTAAGGACATACCGGTATCTCTAGTAGACACGGAGTTATGGGCCTGCAAAGTATAGTCTAATGCATTTTCTATGGAGGTGTTTGTTTGTTCACGTATTGCTTAATTACTTGCCCCTGTTCTTTCGATTAAAAATAAAAACATAGCTTTAGTGTAGCGGTTATCGCATCCGCCTCACTCCCGGAAGGCCACAGGTTCGAAACCGCGAAGTTTTTTTTATAATTATCCGAACATATGTGTCAAGGTCACATTATTTACATCCCCGTATCTCTGGTAGAACCAGAGTTACGAGCCTCCAGAATTTAGTCTAATATATTTCCTATGGAGGGGTTTGTTTGTTTACGATTAGCTTAATTACTCGACTACTGTTTGTCGTTGCCCTAATTCTTAGTATGGCTAGATGGGGGACAAATTGGACTATAACATACTCAAAGGACATCCCCAAATCTCCAGTAGAAACAGAGTTACGAGCCTGCAAAGTTTTTTTCAAAAATCAAAAGTAACCTTCTAACAATAAGTGAGACAAAAAGTAAGTTGACGACGATATTGCGGTAGCCTCAAGTTTAAAGTATCCTTGTATGGGGAGCAAAGAGTACTATAACATATCCAAAGGAGATCCCAGCATCTCTTGTAGAACAAGAGTTATGAGCCTCCAAAGTTTAGTGCAAAAATCATAAGTAACATAATAAAAATAAGTGAGACGATACCAAAGTTGACGAACATTTTGCTTAATATCTCGGCCCCTGTTTGTCGTAGCTCAATGTTTTTAGTATGGTTAGATGGGGACAATTTGGAGTATAACATTTCCCCGTATCTCTAGTAGACACAGAGTTATGGGCCTGCAAAATATAGTCTAATGTATTTCCTATGGACGGGTTGTTTGTTTACGTTTAGCTTAATTACTCGGCACCTGTTTGTCGTAGCTCAATGTCCCCCATCTAACCATACTAAAGTATGGTTAGATGGGGGACAAATTGGACTATAACATACTCAAAGGACATCCCCAAATCTCCAGTAGAAACAGAGTTACGAGCCTGCAAAGTATAGTCTAATGCATTTTCTATGGAGGGGTTTGTTTGTTCACGTATTGCTTAATTACTTGACCCTGTTCTTTCGATTAAAAATAATAACATATCTTTAGTGTAGCGGTTATCGCATCCGCCTCACTCCCGGAAGGCCACAGGTTCGAAACCGCGAAGTTTTTTTTTATAATTATCCGAACATATGTGTCAAGGTCACATTATTTACTTCCCCGTATCTCTGGTAGAACCAGAGTTACGAGCCTCCAGAATTTAGTCTAATATATTTCCTATGGAGGGGTTTGTTTGTTTACGATTAGCTTAATTACTCGTCTACTGTTTGTCGTAGCCCTAATTCTTAGTATGGCTAGATGGGGGACAAATTGGACTATAACATACTCAAAGGACATCCCCAAATCTCCAGTAGAAACAGAGTTACGAGCCTGCAAATTATAGTCTAATGCATTTTCTATGGAGGGGTTTTTTTGTTCACGTATTGCTTAATTACTTGACCCTGTTCTTTCGATTAAAAATAATAACATATCTTTAGTGTAGCGGTTATCGCATCCGCCTCACTCCCGGAAGGCCACAGGTTCGAAACCGCGAAGTTTTTTTTTATAATTATCCGAACATATGTGTCAAGGTCACATTATTTACATCCCCGTATCTCTGGTAGAACCAGAGTTACGAGCCTCCAGAATTTAGTCTAATATATTTCCTATGGAGGGGTTTGTTTGTTTACGATTAGCTTAATTACTCGACTACTGTTTGTCGTAGCCCTAATTCTTAGTATGGCTAGATTGGGGACAAATTGGACTAAAACATACTCAAAGGACATCCCCAAATCTCCAGTAGAAACAGAGTTACGAGCCTGCAAAGTATAGTCTAATGCATTTTCTATGGAGGGGTTTGTTTGTTCACGTATTGCTTAATTACTTGACCCTGTTCTTTCGATTAAAAATAATAACATATCTTTAGTGTAGCGGTTATCGCATCCGCCTCACTCCCGGAAGGCCACAGGTTCGAAACCGCGAAGTTTTTTTTTATAATTATCCGAACATTTGTGTCAAGGTCACATTATTTACATCCCCGTATCTCTGGTAGAACCAGAGTTACGAGCCTCCAGAATTTAGTCTAATGTATTTCCTATGGAGGGGTTTGTTTGTTTACGATTAGCTTAATTACTCGACTACTGTTTGTCGTAGCTCAATGTTTTTAGTATGGTTAGATGGGGGACAAATTGGACTATAACATACTCATAGAACATCCCCGTATCTTCAGTAGAAACAGAGTTACGAGCCTGCAAAGTTTATTTTCAAAAATCAAAAGTAACCTTCTAACAATAAGTGAGACAAAAAATAAGTTGACGACGATATTGAGGTAGCCTCAAGTTTAAAGTATCCTTGTATGGGGAGCAAAGAGTACTATAACATATCCAAAGGAGATCCCAGTATCTCTTGTAGAACAAGAAATGAGCCTCCAAAGTTTAGTGCAAAAATCATAAGTAACATAATAAAAATAAGTGAGACGATACCAAAGTTGACGAACATTTTGCTTAATATCTCGGCCCCTGTTTGTCGTAGCTCAATGTTTTTAGTATGGTTAGATGGGGGACAATTTGAACTATAACATATCCTAAGGACATCCCCGTATCTCTAGTAGACACAGAGTTATGGGCCTGCAAAGTATAGTGTAATGCATTTGCTATGGACGGGTTGTTTGTCTACGTTTAGCTTAATTACTCGGCCCCTGTTTGTCGTAGCTCAATGTTTTTAGAATGGTTAGATGGGGGACAAATTGGACTATAACATACTCAAAGGACATCCCCAAATCTCCAGTAGAAACAGAGTTACGAGCCTGCAAACTATAGTCTAATGCATTTTCTTTGGAGGGGTTTGTTTTTTCACGTATTGCTTAATTACTTGACCCTGTTCTTTCGATTAAAAATAATAACATATCTTTAGTGTAGCGGTTATCGCATCCGCCTCACTCACGGAAGGCCACAGGTTCGAAACCGCGAAGTTTTTTTTTATAATTATCCGAACATTTGTGTCAAGGTCACATTATTTACATCCCCGTATCTCTGGTAGAACCAGAGTTACGAGCCTCCAGAATTTAGTCTAATGTATTTCCTATGGAGGGGTTTGTTTGTTTACGATTAGCTTAATTACTCGACTACTGTTTGTCGTAGCTCAATGTTTTTAGTATGGTTAGATGAAGGACAAATTGGACTATAACATACTCAAAGGACATCCCCGTATATCTCCAGTAGAAACAGAGTTACGAGCCTGCAAAGTATAGTCTAATGCATTTTCTATGGAGGGGTTTGTTTGTTCACGTATTGCATAATTACTTGACCCTGTTCTTTCGATTAAAAATAATAACATATCTTTAGTGTAGCGGTTATCGCATCCGCCTCACTCCCGGAAGGCCACAGGTTCGAAACCGCGAAGTTTTTTTTTTTTGGAACATGCAAAGACCTTAATAATTATCCGAACATTTGTGTCAAGGTCACATTATTTACATACCCGTATCTCTGGTAGAACCAGAGTTACGAGCCTCCAGAATTTAGTCTAATGTATTTCCTATGGAGGGGTTTGTTTGTTTACGATTAGCTTAATTACTCGACTACTGTTTGTCGTAGCCCTAATTCTTAGTATGGCTAGATGAGGGACAAATTGGTCTATAACATACTCAAAGGACATCCCTGTATCTCCAGTAGAAACAGAGTTACGAGCCTGCAAAGTTTATTTTCAAAAATCAAAAGTAACCTTCTAACAATAAGTGAGACAAAAAATAAGTTGACTACGATATTGAGGTAGCCTCAAGTTTAAAGTATCCTTGTATGGGGAGCAAAGAGTACTATAACATATCCAAAGGAGATCCCAGTATCTCTTGTAGAACAAGAGTTATGAGCCTCCAAAGTTTAGTGCAAAAATCATAAGTAACATAATAAAAATAAGTGAGACGATACCAAAGTTGACGAACATTTTGCTTAATATCTCGGACCCTGTTTGTCCTAGCTCAATGTTTTTAGTATGGTTAGATGGGGGACAATTTGGACTATTACATATCTTAAGAACATCCCCGTATCTAGAGATACGGGGATGTTCTTAAGATATGTAGACACAGAGTTATGGGCCTTTAAAGTATAGTGTAATGCATTTGCTATGGACGGGTTGTTTGTTTACGTTTAGCTTAATTACTCGGCCCCTGTTTGTCGTAGCTCAATGTTTTTAGAATGGTTAGATGGGGGACAAATTGGACTATAACATACTCAAAGTCTAATGCATTTTCTATGGAGGGGTTTGTTTGTTCACGTATTGCTTAATAAAACAATAACAAAAAGAAGATATGTTTGCTTTTTCCATATCTGGTGGAATTTAAAGGAGGAAACAAAAGTGAAAAAGCCAACGGCACGCAGTATTCCCAAGTACTGTATGCGCTCGACGCTGCTTAACTTCGGTGATCGGACGTGAACCGGTGTTTTCAGCGTGATATGGCCGTTGCCGAGAGTGCTAGTTAATAATTCGAATTTAAATTAAGTGAGACAAATTAACCTTCATCATTTTAAAACAATAACAAAAAGAAAACATGTTTGCTTTTTTCATATCTATTAAAATTTAAAAGAGGAAAAAAAAGTGAAAAAGCCAACGGCACGCAGTGTTCCTAAGTGGTCTCTCTCCCAAGTAGTGACTGCGCTCGACGCCAATTAACTTCGGTTATCGGACGAGAACCGGTGTATTCAGCGTGATATGGCCGTTGCCGAGAGTGCTAGTTAATAATTTGAATTTAATTAACTTTCATCTTTATAAAACAATAACAAAAAATATGTTTGCTTTTTTCATATCTGGTGGAATTTGAAAGAGGAAACAAAAGTGAAAAAACAAACGGCACGTAGTATTCCCAAATACTGTATGCGCTCGACGCTGCTAAACTTCGGTGATCGGACGTAAACCAGTGTTTTCAGCGTTATATGGCCGTTGCCGAGAGTGCTAGTTAATAATTCGAATTTAAATTAAGTGAGACAAATTAACCTTCATCATTTTAAAACAATAACAAAAAGAAAATATGTTTGCTTTTTTCATATCTATTGGAATTTAAAAGAGGAAAAAAAAGTGAAAAAGCTAACGGCACGCAGTGTTCTTAAGTGGTCGCCCTCCCAAGTACTGACTGCGCTCGACGCGGCTTAACTTCGGTTATCGGACGAGAACCGGTGTATTCAGCGTGATATGGCCGTTGCCGAGAGTGCTAGTTAATAATTTGAATTTAATTAACCTTCATCTTTAAAAAACAATAACAAAAAGAAGATATGTTTGCTTTTTTCATATCTGGTGGAATTTAAAAGAGGAAACAAAAGTGAAAAAACAAACGGCACGCAGTATTCCCAAGTACTGTATGCGCTCGACGCTGCTTAACTTCGGTGATCGGACGTGAACCGGTGTTTTCAGCGTGATATGGCCGTTGCCGAGAGTGCTAGTTAATAATTCGAATTTAAATAAAGTGAGACAAATTAACCTTCATCATTTTAAAACAATAACAAAAAGAAAACATGTTTGCTTTTTTCACATCTATTAAAATTTAAAAGAGGAAAAAAAAGTTAAAAAGCCAACAGCACGCAGTGTTCCTAAGTGGTCTCCCTCCCAAGTAGCGACTGCGCTCGACGCTGCTTAACTTCGATTATCGGACGAGAACCGGTGTATTCAGCGTTATATGGCCGTTGACGAGAGTGCTAGTTAATAATTTGAATTTAATTAACTTTCATCTTTATAAAACAATAACAAAAAGAAGATATGTTTGCTTTTTTCATATCTGGTGGAATTTGAAAGAGGAAACAAAAGTGAAAAAGCCAACGGCACGCAGTATTCCCAAGTACTGTATGCGCTCGACGCTGCTTAACTTCGGTGATCGGACGTGAACCGGTGTTTTCAGCGTGATATGGCCGTTGCCGAGAGTGCTAGTTAATAATTCGAATTTAAATTAAGTGAGACAAATTAACCTTCATCATTTCAAAACAATAACAAAAAGAAAACCTGTTTGCTTTTTACATATCTATTAAAATTTAAAAGAGGAAAAAAAAGTGAAAAAGCCAACGGCACGCAGTGTACCTAAGTGGTCTCCCTCCCAAGTAATGACTGCGATCGACGCTGCTTAACTTCGGTTATCGGACGAGAACCGGTGTATTCAGCGTGATATGGCCGTTGCCGAGAATGCTAGTTAATAATTTGAATTTAATTAACCTTCATCTTTATAAAACAATAAAAAAAAGAAGATATGTTTGCTTTTTTCATATCTGGTGGAATTTAAAAGAGGAAACAAAAGTGAAAAAACAAACGGCACGCAGTATTCCCAAGTACTGTATGCGCTCGACGCTGCTTAACTTTGGTGATCGGACGTGAACCGGTGTTTTCAGCGTGATATGGCCGTTGCCGAGAGTGCTAGTTAATAATTCGAATTTAAATAAAGTGAGACAAATTAACCTTCATCATTTTAAAACAATAACAAAAAGAAAACATGTTTGCTTTTTTCACATCTATTAAAATTTAAAAGAGGAAAAAAAAGTGAAAAAGCCAACAGCACGCAGTGTTCCTAAGTGGTCTCCCTCCCAAGTAGCGACTGCGCTCGACGCTGCTTAACTTCGGTTATCGGACGAGAACCGGTGTATTGAGCGTGATATGGCCGTTGCCGAGAGTGCTAGTTAATAATTTGAATTTAATTAACTTTCATCTTTATAAAACAATAACAAAAAGAAGATATGTTTGCTTTTTTCATATCTGGTGGAATTTGAAAGAGGAAACAAAAGTGAAAAAGCCAACGGCACGCAGTATTCCCAAGTACTGTATGCGCTCGACGCTGCTTAACTTCGGTGATCGGACGTGAACCGGTGTTTTCAGCGTGATATGGCCGTTGCCGAGAGTGCTAGTTAATAATTCGAATTTAAATTAAGTGAGACAAATTAACCTTCATCATTTTAAAACAATAACAAAAAGAAAACCTGTTTGCTTTTTACATATCTATTAAAATTTAAAAGAGGAAAAAAAAGTGAAAAAGCCAACGGCACGCAGTGTTCCTAAGTGGTCTCCCTCCCAAGTAATGACTGCGCTCGACGCTGCTTTACTTCGGTTATGGGACGAGAATCGGTGTATTCAGCGTGATATGGCCGTTGCCGAGAGTGCTAGTTAATAATTTGAATTTAATTAACTTTCATCTTTATAAAACAATAACAAAAAGAAGATATGTTTGCTTTTTTCATATCTGGTGGAATTTGAAAGAGGAAACAAAAGTGAAAAAGCAAACGGCACGCAGTATTCCCAAGTACTGACTGCGCTCGACGCTGCTAACGTCGGCGATCGGACGAGAACCGGTGTTCTCAGCGTGATATGGCCGTTGCCGAGAGTGCTAGATAATAATTCGAATTTAAATTAAGTGAGACAAATTAACCTTCATCTTTTTAAAACAATAACAAAAAGAAAACATGTTTGCTTTTTTCATATCTATTAAAATTTAAAAGAGGAAAAAAAAGTGAAAAAGCCAACGGCACGCAGTGTTCCTAAGTGGTCTCCCTCCCAAGTAATGACTGCGCTCGACGCTGCTTAACTTCGGTTATCGGACGAGAATCGGTGTATTCAGCGTGATATGGCCGTTGCCGAGAATGCTAGTTAATAATTTGAATTTAATTAACTTTCTTCTTTATAAAACAATAACAAAAAGAAGATATGTTTGCTTTTTTCATATCTGGTGGAATTTAAAAGAGGAAACATAAGTGAAAAAGCCAACGGCACGCAGTATTCCCAAGTACTGTATGCGCTCGACGCTGCTTAACTTCGGTGATCGGACGTGAACCGGTGTTTTCAGCGTGATATGGCCGTTGCCGAGAGTGCTAGTTAATAATTCGAATTTAAATTAAGTGAGACAAATTAACCTTCATCATTTTAAAACAATAACAAAAAGAAAACCTGTTTGCTTTTTACATATCTATTAAAATTTAAAAGAGGAAAAAAAAGTGAAAAAGCCAACGGCACGCAGTGTTCCTAAGTGGTCTCCCTCCCAAGTAATGACTGCGCTCGACGCTGCTTAACTTCGGTTATCGGACGTGAACCGGTGTTTTCAGCGTGATATGGCCGTTGCCGAGAGTGCTAGTTAATAATTCGAATTTAAATTAAGTGAGACAAATTAACCATCATTTTAAAACAATAACAAAAAGAAAACGTGTTTGCTTTTTTCATATCTATTGGAATTTAAAAGAGGAAAAAAAAGTGAAAAAGCCAACAGCACGCAGTGTTCCTAAGTGGGGTCTCCCTCCCAAGTAGCGACTGCGCTCGACGCTGCTTAACTTCGGTTATCGGACGAGAACCGGTGTATTCAGCGTGATATGGCCGTTGCCGAGAGTGCTAGTTAATAATTTAAATTTAATTAACTTTCATCTTTATAAAACAATAACAAAAAGAAGATATGTTTGCTTTTTTCATATCTGGTGGAATTTGAAAGAGGAAACAAAAGTGAAAAAGCCAACGGCACGCAGTATTCCCAAGTACTGTATGCGCTCGACGCTGCTTAACTTCGGTGATCGGACGTGAACCGGTGTTTTCAGCGTGATATGGCCGTTGCCGAGAGTGCTAGTTAATAATTCGAATTTAAATTAAGTGAGACAAATTAACCTTCATCATTTTAAAACAATAACAAAAAGAAAACCTGTTTGCTTTTTATTATTATTATTATTGTTGATGAGGCGGGGCTCACGCCCTAGCACCGATGCCAAAGGCATATTGTGCAACCTCATAATCAGGCCTTGAATAGGCCCGTAGCCGCAGCGTAGCGAAGAATTCGCTCCACCGTAAAGGAGGAGACCCGCGAGGGCTCCACAGTGTGTGAATCAAAATGTTCTAGTCTAAGCGAGGCGAAGAAGTCGCACTCGCAAATTACGTGAGCGGATGTTTCTTCCTTCTCCTGGCACGACCTGCAGAGGGGGTCGTCAGCAAGACCCATCAGATGGAGGTGCCTATTTAGCCGACAGTGTCCGGTCAGAAGACCGGTGGCCAGCCTAATATCCCATCTGCTGAGCGAAATTAGGTCTCTAGCACGAGACCTGCAGGGACCATTGACTAACTGTTTTGTCTGTCTCTGGCCATCCATGTCATGCCAGAGCTGGTTTTGTATGACAGTCATCCTGTCATGCAGGCTCCGTTTGACATGCCCGTAGGGGATGGGGACGGCCGGCTCCGGCCCCAAGAGCTTGGCCTCCGCGCCCCTTTTCGCAAATCTATCGGCTTGCTCATTGCCATAATAACCGCTATGCCCTGGCACCCAGTACAACAGAACCCTGTTGCAGGACGCCAGTTGCGCTAGCAGATCAAGGCAGCTACGCACCAGTTGAGAGGTAATCTGACACTGGTCCAGCGCATTCAGGGCGGCCTGACTGTCAGAATAGATCCTCACAGTCCGTCCGTTATACCCTTTCTTAATGCAGTAGTCTGCGCAATAACAGATCGCGGCAATTTCCGCTTGGAACACACTAGCAAAGGTGCCCAGGCAAGCAGAAAAACCGACCCTTGTAGTTTGGCAGTAATAGCCGGCGCCAGCGCCGGAATCAGTCTTGGAACCATCGGTGAACCAAATAGTTTCACCCCCAGTGCCAAGAGGCAGCAGGTTAGTCCACTCGGCCCGACTGGGAAAGTGGATGCTGAATGGCTTAGTGAAATCAAAGCTGGTAACGGTTTTGTCAGAGCACATCGTTAACGACGGCTCAAGTGCAGCGTACTCCCGAAAGAGCTTCGTATGGCTGTAATCCCAAAGTCTTGGAACCCAACAGCCATTAATGTGGAGCCTGTAGGCCCCCATGACAGCCTCCTCCTCAATGAAAAGATGAAGAGGTAGCATGTCAAGAAGCACCTCCAGGGAAGCAGTTGGGGTCGATCTCATGGCCCCTGTAACACCAATGCAGGCAAGCCTTTGAAGCTTGCGCAGGGCAGCCTGCACCGTCTTCAGCCGGACCCTTGTCCACCAGACAAGTGCCCCGTAAGATAGTATGGGTCTGATGATCCCAGTATAGAGCCAGTGTACAGCCTTGGGGTTGAGGCCCCAAGTCTGGCCGACTGAGCTCCTGGTCCTCCAGAAAAGCATCTTGGCCTTCTTGATACACCGATCAAGATGCGGCTTCCATGTGAGTCTGCAGTCAAAGGTCACCCCCAGGTATTTCACCTCGGAGGACTTTGTCAGGACCTGGCCAAAGAAGGAGATATCATTGAACAGATCCTTAGTATTCTTCCTCGTAAACGGAACAAGGACAGTTTTATCAGGATTAACGGAAAGGTTAACCGCCTGACACCATTGCTCCACGCTAGAGAGAGCAGATCTCATAAGTGTGGTGACAGTATCCGGGAACTTCCCGGTAAAGACTATTGCTACATCGTCCGCATACCCGAAGCAGCTACAGCGCCCAGCACCCCCGAGTCTCTCCAAGAGTTCGTCCACCACCAGGGACCACAACAGGGGGGAGAGCACTCCACCCTGAGGGCAGCCCCGGCTGGTAGTCACCCCTAGAGAGTCCCCAAGGAGGGACGCCGACACCTCGCGGTCGGTAAGCATGGACTTGATCCAGCGGCCAAGAGTGTCGCTGATGCCAAATCTCTTAACAGCTTCAGTAATAACCGAGCTAGAGACCTTGTCAAAGGCCCCCTCAATATCGAGGAAGACGGCCAGTGAAATTTCCTGAAACTCGAATGCCCTGTCCAGGCAATTCGTGAGGCCGTGAAGGGCCGTCTCAGTTGATTTACCTTTTTGGTAAGCAAATTGTGAAGAAGAGAGAGGAGTTACCGAAAGTACCTCGTCTCTAATGTACCTGTCCACCAGCTTCTCCAGGATTTTGAGGAAGAAGGAGGTCAGGCATATGGGCCTAAATGCCTTCGCCTCGAGGTAGGAAACCTTCCCGGGCTTGGGAATAAAGATGACCCTAGATCGCTTCCAATCACAAGGTATGTGACCGAGAGCAATGCAAAGTCTATAGATTTTGCATAACGGAGAGGCGATGTGGTCTAAGCCCTCCTGCAAAAGCCGAGGGAAGACCCCATCGGGTCCCGGAGACTTGTAGGGCTCAAAACAGTTGACAGCCCAACGAAGCTTGGGAATCGTAACAACCTGCCTGGCTACAAGCCAGTCCTCTCTCTTCGCCCTGTGCAGAACAGGGTATAGAGAGTCAGGGTTTGTTGGATTGATTGGAGTGGAGTCAGGGAAGTGGACCTCCAGCATATGCTTGAGAGTCTCAGCCCCAGACTTAGTGTACACACCCTCCTGCAACTTAATAGTGTTAAGACGATGTGTGTTGTCGTGCGCTAGGATCTTCATGACCCTAGCCGTGGCAGGGACATTGGAGACTTGCTCACAGAAGGTCCGCCAAGAGTCCTTCTTAGCAGCTCTAATGGCCCTGTTGTAGGTATTAAGGGACTGCCTGTATCCAGTCCAGTCTCCCGTGCGCTTGGCTTTGTTGAAGAGCCTGCGCGTGTATTTCCGAAGCCGGCTGAGATCCGCATTCCACCAAGGGACAAGCCTCGAGCGGTTAACGGTCTTGAGTGGGCAGTTCCGGTGAAACGACTCAATGATAGAGCTCTCTAAGTCACCAGCAGCCCTATCAAGTTCGTAAGGTGAAGTGAGTTTAGGGGTGTGACCATCTCCGTAGCGTAGGATAAGGTCTTCCTTATAGCCGGTCCAATTGGTCCGTTTTGGATTGCGTACCTCCGTCCCCGCCGGGACAGAGGTAGTCGCGACAGTAAAGCAGATGTGCCTATGATCCGACAGAGACGGCTCAGTAGACACATGCCAGTTAGACACGGAAGACGCGAGGTTTTCCGTGGCTAGCGTGAGGTCAATGACCTCCCTTCTATTAGAAGTAACAAATGTGGGTTCATTGTTTTGATTAAGAATATGGAGTTTACAACCAACTAAATATTCTAGTAAATCATCACCTCTCCTGTTGCAGTCAGAACTGCCCCACGTGATGTGATGAGCGTTGGCGTCGCAGCCAATGATTAGTTTGTCCCCTCTCCTTTCACATTGATCGACCAAATTGATCACCTCAATTGTCGGGAGAGAGTCCGCGTCGTGGGCAAAGTAAGCAGAGGCGGCCGTGATAGTCAACTTGGCATTCCCAGTGGCCAGGACTAGCTTCACGGCCGCCGTGTCCTGGGACGTGTACAGCGGTAGAGAGATACAGCAAAGATCCCTCCGAACCAGAATACACGCCCTAGGTCTAGCAGCAGTATGGTCATAAAATAGTGACCCTGCCGCGTCAAGACCGAGGATTTTGCCATGGCATATCCACGGTTCTTGTATGAGGGCCAGATCAAGACCCTCTATAGCAAACCTCCTGCAGAGTACCGCAGAGGCCGCCTTACTATGGTGCAGATTGATTTGAATCGCACGTAGCGTCCCCATGGTCCTTAAGAGAGGGGTTCAGAAGGGACCTAGCTACACCTCATCAGTCCCGAGAGGGCCAGTGGCACCTCCCCCCCTGACAGGCAAGCTCCCAGTCCCAAGATCCTCCCCCTCACCAGGACCACTAGAACGCTCATCGGCTGAACCCCGAAGGGTCCCATCCGATTCTTCCAGTAGGGTGGACTCATCCATGGAAGAACAAACTTCCGAATGAGCCCCCCCTCCCCCTCTGTGCCTAGAGCGACGCCAGAGAGCTCCACAGCGAGATCCCCCATCTCGCTATTCCCACCCCCTGCCGCAGACTCGGCTACAGTGGTTTTAGTGGCTTCCGTGTTCTGAAGGAGTTTGAAGAAACCCTTGTCCACTCCAGTGTAGCCCACGAAGCCAGCATTCTTAATGGCGTCCAGCGAGGAGCCATCAACGGACAGTACCCAGTATCGCACTGCCCTGTCCACGTATGTCCGAATGCACTTCCAGTATTCGTTAGCAAAGCCATCGTTAAGGGCCTTTAGGCGCCGGAACAGCACCGCCGGCTCTTTAGTGATCTGGTCTCTGGTGCGGAACATTACCTTAAACGGCTTAGGGAGTTCGCTAGCCCTCATTACTGAGAGCACCGCATCCCCCACCACCGAGTCGGCTATGTTTTCCTTCAACCATTGACCAGTGAACGTATCCTCACAGGAGTATACCAGGGCCCCGGCCGTCAGGCTAAAATTCGCAAGGCGCGGTAGACGGCTCCCCGAAGGTATCCCATCCAGCGCCCCTAGAATCGCCTTCTGAATCGTCCTCCTCCGTGATGGCCGCCTTCGGATAGCCTTTTTTAACAATGGCCATCTTCTCGGCGCTGGCAACGGCACTATAGGACTTAGCCTTTTTAGCCGCCGCCTGCGAGGTACTGGGCGAGGGAGTCGAATCCTCCGTTCTAGGCCTCTTCAAATGGGTGTCACGTGTCGCCGCACCCCCAGCGGGGGTGGAGACCGTTCCAGACCCAGATTTGGCCTTTTCCCGAGCAATCTGTCGTTTACGGCGACGTTGCACGGTGCGTTTCGAAGCCTGACCAGTCACACGCACCGATAAATCGGCACGAGTATCGCTGGATACAGGCCCTAGCTAGTGGTATCAGTGTGGGTTCTGCCCTGAGCAGACCCCTGCACCGTAGGTTTAGTAGTTTTGGAGTTGTTTTTGTTTGACGTTTCCATAAGAATCCCACGAGTAAGGGGGCAAGTAAACGGTCACCACCCGGTAGTCCCCCACCCGGGTGGAAGGCTAGATACAACGGGGTGTCGCCTGGTGCCCCGAGGGGACCGTTAGCGATACCGCAGTTTTACTTCCCCGGTACCATGCAGCCCTCGGCACGATGCCTCAACACCTTGGCTTGGGAAGGACGCGTATCCGCTCAGCCCACACATCGCAGTGGTTACCAGCTCTCACCACCGAGGAGGTGTGATACATCGCATTGATGAGGACCCAAGCTAGCGTGTGTGAAGTTAAGAACGCGAGCGGGAAGCCAAAGCAAGGGGGGGAAAGAGAACACCCCATCTAGCTTGCGTCCCCAACTTCGAGAGCCTGTTTGCTTTTTACATATCTATTAAAATTTAAAAGAGGAAAAAAAAGTGAAAACGCCAACGGCACGCAGTGTTCCTAAGTGGTCTCCCTCCCAAGTAATGACTGCGCTCGACGCTGCTTAACTTCGGTTATCGGACGAGAACCGGTGTATTCAGCGTGATATGGCCGTTGCCGAGAATGCTAGTTAATAATTTGAATTTAATTAACTTTCATCTTTATAAAACAATAACAAAAAGAAGATATGTTTGCTTTTTTCATATCTGGTGGAATTTGAAAGAGGAAACAAAAGTGAAAAAGCCAACGGCACGCAGTATTCCCAAGTACTGTATGCTCTCGACGCTGCTTAACTTCGGTGATCGGACGTGAACCGGTGTTTTCAGCGTGATATGGCCGTTGCCGAGAGTGCTAGTTAATAATTCGAATTTAAATTAAGTGAGACAAATTAACCTTCATCATTTTAAAACAATAACAAAAAGAAAACCTGTTTGCTTTTTACATATCTATTAAAATTTAAAAGAGGAAAAAAAAGTGAAAAAGCCAACGGCACGCAGTGTTCCTAAGTGGTCTCCCTCCCAAGTAATGACTGCGCTCGACGCTGCTTAACTTCGGTTATCGGACGAGAACCGGTGTATTCAGCGTGATATGGCCGTTGCCGAGAATGCTAGTTAATAATTTGAATTTAATTAACTTTCATCTTTATAAAACAATAACAAAAAGAAGATATGTTTGCTTTTTTCATATCTGGTGGAATTTGAAAGAGGAAACAAAAGTGAAAAAGCCAACGGCACGCAGTATTCCCAAGTACTGTATGCGCTCGACGCTGCTTAACTTCGGTGATCGGACGTGAACGGTGTTTTCAGCGTGATATGGCCGTTGCCGAGAGTGCTAGTTAATAATTCGAATTTAAATTAAGTGAGACAAATTAATCTTCATCATTTTAAAACAATAACAAAAAGAAAACGTGTTTGCTTTTTTCATATCTATTAAAATTTAAAAGAGGAAAAAAAAGTGAAAAAGCCAACGGCACGCAGTGTTCCTAAGTGGTCTCCCTCCCAAGTAATGACTGCGCTCGACGCTGCTTAACTTCGGTTCTGGGACGAGAATCGGTGTATTCAGCGTGATATGGCCGTTGCCGAGAGTGCTAGTTAATAATTTGAATTTAATTAACTTTCATCTTTATAAAACAATAACAAAAAGAAGATATGTTTGCTTTTTTCATATCTGGTGGAATTTGAAAGAGGAAACAAAAGTGAAAAAGCAAACGGCACGCAGTATTCCCAAGTACTGACTGCGCTCGACGCTGCTAACGTCGGCGATCGGACGAGAACCGGTGTTCTCAGCGTGATATGGCCGTTGCCGAGAGTGCTAGATAATAATTCGAATTTAAATTAAGTGAGACAAATTAACCTTCATCTTTTTAAAACAATAACAAAAAGAAAACATGTTTGCTTTTTTCATATCTATTAAAATTTAAAAGAGGAAAAAAAATTGAAAAAGCCAACGGCACGCAGTGTTCCTAAGTGGTCTCCCTCCCAAGTAATGACTGCGCTCGACGCTGCTTAACTTCGGTTATCGGACGAGAACCGGTGTATTCAGCGTGATATGGCCGTTGCCGAGAATGCTAGTTAATAATTTGAATTTAATTAACTTTCTTCTTTATAAAACAATAACAAAAAGAAGATATGTTTGCTTTTTACCTCTCCGAGTGACGTATGTCACGGAGAGGTTCTAATTTCGACGTGTCTGTGTGTCTGTCTGTCTGTGTGTGTGTGTGTCTGTCTGTGTGTCTGTCTGTCCGTTGTTACACCCACGTGACCGCGTTCGCAGTTTGCAAATCGGAGCAAACGTGTATTCAATTTCCAGACTGCATTTACAGTCCCGGAAATTGTATTCCACTTACAGGCTATTACTCCATTGCCTGTCTAACAACTCTGTTCATTTGTCCACCCCACATGGACACCAATCTGAACTTACTAACTTTTAAACACCACCATCTTCTAGTCTTTCGCCCATTCCACATCGACACCAGTTTGTACTTACTGGCTTCTAAACACCACCACCTTCTCGTCTTTGTCCATTCCACATGGACACCAGTCTGTACACCTGGCTTCTAACACCACCATCTTCTGGTCTTTGTTTTTGTCCATCCCACATGGACACCAGTCTGTACACCTAGCTTCTAACACCACCATCTTCTGGTCTTTGTTTTTGTCCATCCCACATGGACACCAGTCTGTACACCTGGCTTCTAACACCACTATCTTCTGGTCTTTGTTTTTGTCCACCCCACATGGACACCAGGCTTCTAACACCACCATCTTCTGGTCTTTGTTTTTGTCCATCCCACATGGACACCAGTCTGTACACCTGGCTTCTAACACCACCATCTTCTGGTCTTTGTTTTTGTCCATCCCACATGGACACCAGTCTGTACACCTGGCTTCTAACACCACCATCTTCTGGTCTTTGTTTTTGTCCATCCCACATGGACACCAGTCTGTACACCTGGCTTCTAACACCACCATCTTCTGGTCTTTGTTTTTGTCCATCCCACATGGACACCAGTGTGTACACCTGGCTTCTAACACCACCATCATCCTTAAGGTTAAGACATACGCGGCGATCGGCTAGGGTTACGAGAAACGTCTAGCCTTCCAATGGAGGGGTCTTCCTCCAAGGTTCACGCAATTGCGATGTTCTTATCTACAGCTGCGATTCGAATCCTTTATATACTACTTATTTGAGTAAGTCGAAACAACAGTCATATCCTTCAATTCAAACGTCAATATTAGTCAAGTCTCTCAAGGTTGTTTAATTATTCTTTTTTAAAACGATGTAACGCTCAATAAGGCGAACAACTAACGAAGAAAATATTACATATTAATTATATTTATTTTAATATTTAAGATAATCTCTTTTCTCAATTCAAAATTAATACGGAAAGAGTTAAAAAGCAGTCTATTTTTTGTCTGTGTGTGTCCGTCCGTTATCACACTAGTATAGTGCGCCGAGTTAGCGGTTCGCTTTGTTTTGATGTGTTAAGAAATCCTACAGAACCTTAATATTCACTTTTTCCATAATATAAAGTGAATATGTGGAAATCTTTTTCGTAATTACGATGCATTTAGTACATTTTTAGCTTTAAAGCTCTGTTTCATTTTGATATTCCAAGGATGTTTTTTAATATTATTATTTGAAATGGCTGTTTATATATTACTTAAGCTATACTACATCTGTATATAGAATAATCCTTGGTTTAGGTATTTCAAGACGAAAGCTATGGCCTCGATTTTGTCGGGTAAATCAAGATTGATCCGCAATAGGCTTAGTGAACTAAAGAGTAAATAATTGAGACCTGAGGTGGAGTAAACTCTGGGTTTTGATTATCGTGTCTGTAATGAAGGGACATTAACGGTTCAGAGTGAACCGAAAGTTAAATACACGTTTAAATAATCAAATTTAGATTTTATAATAGAAGAAAGCATCATGGTAGCAATTAGATCAGTGAAAGGGCTAATCGTTATCGGATCATAGATTTGAAGTTTTCATTCTTGTTTCAAAGTTAATATAGAACGAGTATTGATACTGTTAGTTATTTAAAACAGAATTGTATATTTGATTTGCGATAAATGATAAAATGAAGTTTCAAGTGTGTGACTCTCTGAAATACGGTAGGGGGTAGAGACCATCTACTGGTCTTTGTTTTTGTCCATCCCACATGGACACCAGTCTGCACACCTGGCTTCTACTCCATCGTCATCGTTGGGTTTAAGACATTCGCGGCGATCAGCTAGGGTTACGAGAAACGTCTAGCCTCCCTAGGGTGGGTTGTCCACGATAGGTTTTCGCAATTGCGGTTGTTCTTGCTTTTAGCTGTAGTTCGACACCCTTATATACTACCTATTTGATTAAGACGAAGCAACCGGCGTATGCTTCATTTCAAACGCCAATATTAGTCAAGTCTCTCAAGAATGTTTAATTGTTCTTTTTTAAAACGATGTAACGTTTAATAAGGCGAATAACTAACGAAGAAAATGTTAAATATTAATTATATTTATTTTAATATTTAAGATAATCTTGTTTCTCAATTCAAAATTAATACTGAAAGAGTTAAAAAGCAGTCTATGTTTTTGTCTGTGTGTGTCCGTCCGTTGTTACAGTAGTGCGCTGCGTTAGAAGTTCGTTTTGTTTTGATGTGTAAAGGAATCCTACAGAACCATAATATTCCCTTTATCCTTAATATAAAGTGAATATGTGGAAATATTTTTCGTAATTATGATGTATTTAGTACTTTTGTAGCTTTAAAGCTCTATTTCATTTTGATATTCCAAAGATTTTTTTTAATATTATTATTTAAAATGGATGTTTATATATTACTTAAGCTATACTACATCTGTTTATAGCATAATCCTTTCTAAAGTGAATACAAGCACAACGCTACTATGTTGGTCAAATGAACTTTTAT
Organism: Phalangium opilio; assembly: GCF_054372755.1. Classification (NCBI taxonomy): domain Eukaryota; kingdom Metazoa; phylum Arthropoda; class Arachnida; order Opiliones; family Phalangiidae; genus Phalangium; species Phalangium opilio. The sequence goes on from NW_028324258.1 coordinate 1,164,672, forward strand.
TTGTCAATAGGCCTAGTGAACCAAAAAGTAAACGCTTGGGTGTGGTTTTCGTTTCTGTAATGGAGAGACATTAACGGTTCAGAGTGAGCCGAAAGTTAAATACACTTTTAAATAATTAGGCTTAGATTATATAATCATGGTGGAAATCTGGGCCGCGTTCAGCAGAGCCCAGCGCTGTGAGCAGTGTCCTACATAACGGGATTTGGTTTTTGAATTTTGACGTCACGGTGCTTAGCGCTGAGCTAGCGCGGTCTTCAAAGGAAATAGTCGGCTCTTTGGATAACGTGACGTAAAACGCATAGTTCTCAGCTTGGCGAAAAAACCATGGAGGAATTAATACAAATAGCTCTATGGGACTGTAACAATTTAATTGGCGTGAAACCAGTTGATCACGCGAGAATTTTAAGAGATATGTTAGTTTCTAATTTTAATTATAAAAGTTGTTATCTATCTCTATAAATATGTTATGATACAATTTTTGTTAAGCCTTGGTACCTTGCACGCTTTAAATCGGATGATTTTAATGTGTACAAGTATATCATTATTGGATGTAAAATGTCGTCTGATTTACTGTATATTTGCTATGCTTTGTATACTGCTTTAATATTTCATAAACATTTCCATATCTGGGTAAATAAGTTTGTAAGTAGTCGTCTTGACTCGGAGAGGTAATATTTTGGTTTTCCCAACTTGTTTCATATCTGGTGGAATTTAAAAGAGGAAACAAAAGTGAGAAAGCAAACGGCACGCAGTATTCCCAAGTACTGTATGCGCTCGACGCTGCTTTACTTCGGTGATCGGACGTGAACCGGTGTTTTCAGCGTGATATGGCCGTTGCCGAGAGTGCTAGTTAATAATTTGAATTTAAATAAAGTGAGACAAATTAATCTTCATCATTTTAAAACAATAACAAAAAGAAAACGTGTTTGCTTTTTTCATATCTATTAAAATTTAAAAGAGGAAAAAAAAGTGAAAAAGCCAACGGCACGCAGTGTTCCTAAGTGGTCTCCCTCCCAAGTAATGACTGCGCTCGACGCTGCTTAACTTCGGTTCTGGGACGAGAATCGGTGTATTCAGCGTGATATGGCCGTTGCCGAGAGTGCTAGTTAATAATTTGAATTTAATTAACTTTCATCTTTATAAAACAATAACAAAAAGAAGATATGTTTGCTTTTTTCATATCTGGTGGAATTTGAAAGAGGAAACAAAAGTGAAAAAGCCAACGGCACGCAGTATTCCCAAGTACTGTATGCGCTCGACGCTGCTTAACTTCGGTGATCGGACGTGAACGGTGTTTTCAGCGTGATATGGCCGTTGCCGAGAGTGCTAGTTAATAATTCGAATTTAAATTAAGTGAGACAAATTAATCTTCATCATTTTAAAACAATAACAAAAAGAAAACGTGTTTGCTTTTTTCATATCTATTAAAATTTAAAAGAGGAAAAAAAAGTGAAAAAGCCAACGGCACGCAGTGTTCCTAAGTGGTCTCCCTCCCAAGTAATGACTGCGCTCGACGCTGCTTAACTTCGGTTCTGGGACGAGAATCGGTGTATTCAGCGTGATATGGCCGTTGCCGAGAGTGCTAGTTAATAATTTGAATTTAATTAAATTTCATCTTTATAAAACAATAACAAAAAGAAGATATGTTTGCTTTTTTCATATCTGGTGGAATTTGAAAGAGGAAACAAAAGTGAAAAAGCAAACGGCACGCAGTATTCCCAAGTACTGACTGCGCTCGACGCTGCTAACGTCGGCGATCGGACGAGAACCGGTGTTCTCAGCGTGATATGGCCGTTGCCGAGAGTGCTAGATAATAATTCGAATTTAAATTAAGTGAGACAAATTAACCTTCATCTTTTTAAAACAATAACAAAAAGAAAACATGTTTGCTTTTTTCATATCTATTAAAATTTAAAAGAGGAAAAAAAAGTGAAAAAGCCAACGGCACGCAGTGTTCCTAAGTGGTCTCCCTCCCAAGTAATGACTGCGCTCGACGCTGCTTAACTTCGGTTATCGGACGAGAACCGGTGTATTCAGCGTGATATGGCCGTTGCCGAGAATGCTAGTTAATAATTTGAATTTAATTAACTTTCATCTTTATAAAACAATAACAAAAAGAAGATATGTTTGCTTTTTTCATATCTGGTGGAATTTGAAAGAGGAAACAAAAGTGAAAAAGCCAACGGCACGCAGTATTCCCAAGTACTGTATGCGCTCGACGCTGCTTAACTTCGGTGATCGGACGTGAACGGTGTTTTCAGCGTGATATGGCCGTTGCCGAGAGTGCTAGTTAATAATTCGAATTTAAATTAAGTGAGACAAATTAATCTTCATCATTTTAAAACAATAACAAAAAGAAAACGTGTTTGCTTTTTTCATATCTATTAAAATTTAAAAGAGGAAAAAAAAGTGAAAAAGCCAACGGCACGCAGTGTTCCTAAGTGGTCTCCCTCCCAAGTAATGACTGCGCTCGACGCTGCTTAACTTCGGTTCTGGGACGAGAATCGGTGTATTCAGCGTGATATGGCCGTTGCCGAGAGTGCTAGTTAATAATTTGAATTTAATTAACTTTCATCTTTATAAAACAATAACAAAAAGAAGATATGTTTGCTTTTTTCATATCTGGTGGAATTTGAAAGAGGAAACAAAAGTGAAAAAGCAAACGGCACGCAGTATTCCCAAGTACTGACTGCGCTCGACGCTGCTAACGTCGGCGATCGGACGATAACCGGTGTTCTCAGCGTGATATGGCCGTTGCCGAGAGTGCTAGATAATAATTCGAATTTAAATTAAGTGAGACAAATTAACCTTCATCTTTTTAAAACAATAACAAAAAGAAAACATGTTTGCTTTTTTCATATCTATTAAAATTTAAAAGAGGAAAAAAAAGTGAAAAAGCCAACGGCACGCAGTGTTCCTAAGTGGTCTCCCTCCCAAGTAATGACTGCGCTCGACGCTGCTTAACTTCGGTTATCGGACGAGAACCGGTGTATTCAGCGTGATATGGCCGTTGCCGAGAATGCTAGTTAATAATTTGAATTTAATTAACTTTCATCTTTATAAAACAATAACAAAAAGAAGATATGTTTGCTTTTTTCATATCTGGTGGAATTTGAAAGAGGAAACAAAAGTGAAAAAGCCAACGGCACGCAGTATTCCCAAGTACTGTATGCGCTCGACGCTGCTTAACTTCGGTGATCGGACGTGAACGGTGTTTTCAGCGTGATATGGCCGTTGCCGAGAGTGCTAGTTAATAATTCGAATTTAAATTAAGTGAGACAAATTAATCTTCATCATTTTAAAACAATAACAAAAAGAAAACGTGTTTGCTTTTTTCATATCTATTAAAATTTAAAAGAGGAAAAAAAAGTGAAAAAGCCAACGGCACGCAGTGTTCCTAAGTGGTCTCCCTCCCAAGTAATGACTGCGCTCGACGCTGCTTAACTTCGGTTCTGGGACGAGAATCGGTGTATTCAGCGTGATATGGCCGTTGCCGAGAGTGCTAGTTAATAATTTGAATTTAATTAACTTTCATCTTTATAAAACAATAACAAAAAGAAGATATGTTTGCTTTTTTCATATCTGGTGGAATTTGAAAGAGGAAACAAAAGTGAAAAAGCAAACGGCACGCAGTATTCCCAAGTACTGACTGCGCTCGACGCTGCTAACGTCGGCGATCGGACGAGAACCGGTGTTCTCAGCGTGATATGGCCGTTGCCGAGAGTGCTAGATAATAATTCGAATTTAAATTAAGTGAGACAAATTAACCTTCATCTTTTTAAAACAATAACAAAAAGAAAACATGTTTGCTTTTTTCATATCTATTAAAATTTAAAAGAGGAAAAAAAATTGAAAAAGCCAACGGCACGCAGTGTTCCTAAGTGGTCTCCCTCCCAAGTAATGACTGCGCTCGACGCTGCTTAACTTCGGTTATCGGACGAGAACCGGTGTATTCAGCGTGATATGGCCGTTGCCGAGAATGCTAGTTAATAATTTGAATTTAATTAACTTTCTTCTTTATAAAACAATAACAAAAAGAAGATATGTTTGCTTTTTTCATATCTGGTGGAATTTAAAAGAGGAAACAAAAGTGAGAAAGCAAACGGCACGCAGTATTCCCAAGTACTGTATGCGCTCGACGCTGCTTTACTTCGGTGATCGGACGTGAACCGGTGTTTTCAGCGTGATATGGCCGTTGCCGAGAGTGCTAGTTAATAATTTGAATTTAAATAAAGTGAGACAAATTAACCTTCATCATTTTAAAACAATAACAAAAAGAAAACGTGTTTGCTTTTTTCATATCTATTAAAATTTAAAAGAGGAAAAAAAAGTGAAAAAGCCAACGGCACGCAGTGTTCCTAAGTGGTCTCCCTCCCAAGTAATGACTGCGCTCGACGCTGCTTAACTTCGGTTCTGGGACGAGAATCGGTGTATTCAGCGTGATATGGCCGTTGCCGAGAGTGCTAGTTAATAATTTGAATTTAATTAACTTTCATCTTTATAAAACAATAACAAAAAGAAGATATGTTTGCTTTTTTCATATCTGGTGGAATTTGAAAGAGGAAACAAAAGTGAAAAAGCAAACGGCACGCAGTATTCCCAAGTACTGACTGCGCTCGACGCTGCTAACGTCGGCGATCGGACGAGAACCGGTGTTCTCAGCGTGATATGGCCGTTGCCGAGAGTGCTAGATAATAATTCGAATTTAAATTAAGTGAGACAAATTAACCTTCATCTTTTTAAAACAATAACAAAAAGAAAACATGTTTGCTTTTTTCATATCTATTAAAATTTAAAAGAGGAAAAAAAAGTGAAAAAGCCAACAGCACGCAGTGTTCCTAAGTGGTCTCCCTCCCAAGTAATGACTGCGCTCGACGCTGCTTAACTTCGGTTATCGGACGAGAACCGGTGTATTCAGCGTGATATGGCCGTTGCCGAGAATGCTAGTTAATAATTTGAATTTAATTAACTTTCTTCTTTATAAAACAATAACAAAAAGAAGATATGTTTGCTTTTTTCATATCTGGTGGAATTTAAAAGAGGAAACAAAAGTGAGAAAGCAAACGGCACGCAGTATTCCCAAGTACTGTATGCGCTCGACGCTGCTTTACTTCGGTGATCGGACGTGAACCGGTGTTTTCAGCGTGATATGGCCGTTGCCGAGAGTGCTAGTTAATAATTCGAATTTAAATTAAGTGAGACAAATTAACCTTCATCATTTTAAAACAATAACAAAAAGAAAACCTGTTTGCTTTTTACATATCTATTAAAATTTAAAAGAGGAAAAGAAAGTGAAAAAGCCAACGGCACGCAGTGTTCCTAAGTGGTCTCCCTCCCAAGTAATGACTGCGCTCGACGCTGCTTAACTTCGGTTATCGGACGAGAACCGGTGTATTCAGCGTGATATGGCCGTTGCCGAGAATGCTAGTTAATAATTTGAATTTAATTAACTTTCATCTTTATAAAACAATAACAAAAAGAAGATATGTTTGCTTTTTTCATATCTGGTGGAATTTGAAAGAGGAAACAAAAGTGAAAAAGCAAACGGCACGCAGTATTCCCAAGTACTGACTGCGCTCGACGCTGCTAACGTCGGCGATCGGACGAGAACCGGTGTTCTCAGCGTGATATGGCCGTTGCCGAGAGTGCTAGATAATAATTCGAATTTAAATTAAGTGAGACAAATTAACCTTCATCTTTTTAAAACAATAACAAAAAGAAAACATGTTTGCTTTTTTCATATCTATTAAAATTTAAAAGAGGAAAAAAAAGTGAAAAAGCCAACGGCACGCAGTGTTCCTAAGTGGTCTCCCTCCCAAGTAATGACTGCGCTCGACGCTGCTTAACTTCGGTTATCGGACGAGAACCGGTGTATTCAGCGTGATATGGCCGTTGCCGAGAATGCTAGTTAATAATTTGAATTTAATTAACTTTCTTCTTTATAAAACAATAACAAAAAGAAGATATGTTTGCTTTTTTCATATCTGGTGGAATTTAAAAGAGGAAACAAAAGTGAGAAAGCAAACGGCACGCAGTATTCCCAAGTAATGACTGCGCTCGACGCTGCTCAACTTCGGTTATCGGACGTGAACCGGTGTTTTCAGCGTGATGTGGCCGTTGCCGAGAGTGCTAGTTAATAATTCGAATTTAAATTAAGTGAGACAAATTAACCTTCATCATTTTAAAACAATAACAAAAAGAAAACGTGTTTGCTTTTTTCATATCTATTGGAATTTAAAAGAGGAAAAAAAAGTGAAAAAGCTAACGGCACGCAGTGTTCCTAAGTGGTCGCCCTCCAAAGTACTGACTGCGCTCGACGCTGCTTAACTTCGGTTATCGGACGAGAACCGGTGTATTCAGCGTGATATGGCCGTTGCCGAGAGTGCTAGTTAATAATTTAAATTTAATTAACTTTCATCTTTATAAAACAATAACAAAAAGAAGATATGTTTGCTTTTTTCATATCTGGTGGAATTTTAAAGAGGAAACAAAAGTGAAAAAGCCAACGGCACGCAGTATTCCCAAGTACTGTATGCGCTCGACGCTGCTTAACTTCGGTGATCGGACGTGAACCGGTGTTTTCAGCGTGATATTGCCGTTGCCGAGAGTGCTAGTTAATAATTCGAATTTAAATTAAGTGAGACAAATTAACCTTCATCATTTTAAAACAATAACAAAAAGAAAACCTGTTTGCTTTTTACATATCTATTAAAATTTAAAAGAGGAAAAAAAAGTGAAAACGCCAACGGCACGCAGTGTTCCTAAGTGGTCTCCCTCCCAAGTAATGACTGCGCTCGACGCTGCTTAACTTCGGTTATCGGACGAGAACCGGTGTATTCAGCGTGATATGGCCGTTGCCGAGAGTGCTAGTTAATAATTTGAATTTAATTAACTTTCATCTTTATAAAACAATAACAAAAAGAAGATATGTTTGCTTTTTTCATATCTGGTGGAATTTGAAAGAGGAAATAAAAGTGAAAAAGCAAACGGCACGCAGTATTCCCAAGTACTGACTGCGCTCGACGCTGCTAACGTCGGCGATCGGACGAGAACCGGTGTTCTCAGCGTGATATGGCCGTTGCCGAGAGTGCTAGATAATAATTCGAATTTAAATTAAGTGAGACAAATTAACCTTCATCTTTTTAAAACAATAACAAAAAGAAAACATGTTTGCTTTTTTCATATCTATTAAAATTTAAAAGAGGAAAAGAAAGTGAAAAAGCCAACGGCACGCAGTGTTCCTAAGTGGTCTCCCTCCCAAGTAATGACTGCGCTCGACGCTGCTTAACTTCGGTTATCGGACGAGAACCGGTGTATTCAGCGTGATATGGCCGTTGCCGAGAATGCTAGTTAATAATTTGAATTTAATTAACTTTCATCTTTATAAAACAATAACAAAAAGAAGATATGTTTGCTTTTTTCATATCTGGTGGAATTTGAAAGAGGAAACAAAAGTGAAAAAGCAAACGGCACGCAGTATTCCCAAGTACTGACTGCGCTCGACGCTGCTAACGTCGGCGATCGGACGAGAACCGGTGTTCTCAGCGTGATATGGCCGTTGCCGAGAGTGCTAGATAATAATTCGAATTTAAATTAAGTGAGACAAATTAACCTTCATCTTTTTAAAACAATAACAAAAAGAAAACATGTTTGCTTTTTTCATATCTATTAAAATTTAAAAGAGGAAAAAAAGTGAAAAAGCCAACGGCACGCAGTGTTCCTAAGTGGTCTCCCTCCCAAGTAATGACTGCGCTCGACGCTGCTCAACTTCGGTTATCGGACGTGAACCGGTGTTTTCAGCGTGATATGGCCGTTGCCGAGAGTGCTAGTTAATAATTCGAATTTAAATTAAGTGAGACAAATTAACCTTCATCATTTTAAAACAATAACAAAAAGAAAACGTGTTTGCTTTTTTCATATCTATTGGAATTTAAAAGAGGAAAAAAAAGTGAAAAAGCTAACGGCACGCAGTGTTCCTAAGTGGTCGCCCTCCAAAGTACTGACTGCGCTCGACGCTGCTTAACTTCGGTTATCGGACGAGAACCGGTGTATTCAGCGTGATATGGCCGTTGCCGAGAGTGCTAGTTAATAATTTAAATTTAATTAACTTTCATCTTTATAAAACAATAACAAAAAGAAGATATGTTTGCTTTTTTCATATCTGGTGGAATTTTAAAGAGGAAACAAAAGTGAAAAAGCCAACGGCACGCAGTATTCCCAAGTACTGTATGCGCTCGACGCTGCTTAACTTCGGTGATCGGACGTGAACCGGTGTTTTCAGCGTGATATTGCCGTTGCCGAGAGTGCTAGTTAATAATTCGAATTTAAATTAAGTGAGACAAATTAACCTTCATCATTTTAAAACAATAACAAAAAGAAAACCTGTTTGCTTTTTACATATCTATTAAAATTTAAAAGAGGAAAAAAAAGTGAAAACGCCAACGGCACGCAGTGTTCCTAAGTGGTCTCCCTCCCAAGTAATGACTGCGCTCGACGCTGCTTAACTTCGGTTATCGGACGAGAACCGGTGTATTCAGCGTGATATGGCCGTTGCCGAGAGTGCTAGTTAATAATTTGAATTTAATTAACTTTCATCTTTATAAAACAATAACAAAAAGAAGATATGTTTGCTTTTTTCATATCTGGTGGAATTTGAAAGAGGAAACAAAAGTGAAAAAGCAAACGGCACGCAGTATTCCCAAGTACTGACTGCGCTCGACGCTGCTAACGTCGGCGATCGGACGAGAACCGGTGTTCTCAGCGTGATATGGCCGTTGCCGAGAGTGCTAGATAATAATTCGAATTTAAATTAAGTGAGACAAATTAACCTTCATCTTTTTAAAACAATAACAAAAAGAAAACATGTTTGCTTTTTTCATATCTATTAAAATTTAAAAGAGGAAAAAAAAGTGAAAAAGCCAACGGCACGCAGTGTTCCTAAGTGGTCTCCCTCCCAAGTAATGACTGCGCTCGACGCTGCTTAACTTCGGTTATCGGACGAGAACCGGTGTATTCAGCGTGATACGGCCGTTGCCGAGAATGCTAGTTAATAATTTGAATTTAATTAACTTTCTTCTTTATAAAACAATATCAAAAAGAAGATATGTTTGCTTTTTTCATATCTGGTGGAATTTAAAAGAGGAAACAAAAGTGAGAAAGCAAACGGGACGCAGTATTCCCAAGTACTGTATGCGCTCGACGCTGCTTTACTTCGGTGATCGGACGTGAACCGGTGTTTTCAGCGTGATATGGCCGTTGCCGAGAGTGCTAGTTAATAATTCGAATTTAAATAAAGTGAGACAAATTAACCTTCATCATTTTAAAACAATAACAAAAAGAAAACATGTTTGCTTTTTTCACATCTATTAAAATTTAAAAGAGGAAAAAAAAGTGAAAAAGCCAACAGCACGCAGTGTTCCTAAGTGGTCTCCCTCCCAAGTAGCGACTGCGCTCGACGCTGCTTAACTTCGGTTATCGGACGAGAACCGGTGTATTCAGCGTGATATGGCCGTTGCCGAGAGTGCTAGTTAATAATTTGAATTTAATTAACTTTCATCTTTATAAAACAATAACAAAAAGAAGATATGTTTGCTTTTTTCATATCTGGTGGAATTTGAAAGAGGAAACAAAAGTGAAAAAGCCAACGGCACGCAGTATTCCCAAGTACTGTATGCTCTCGACGCTGCTTAACTTCGGTGATCGGACGTGAACCGGTGTTTTCAGCGTGATATGGCCGTTGCCGAGAGTGCTAGTTAATAATTCGAATTTAAATTAAGTGAGACAAATTAACCTTCATCATTTTAAAACAATAACAAAAAGAAAACCTGTTTGCTTTTTACATATCTATTAAAATTTAAAAGAGGAAAAAAAAGTGAAAAAGCCAACGGCACGCAGTGTTCCTAAGTGGTCTCCCTCCCAAGTAATGACTGCGCTCGACGCTGCTTAACTTCGGTTATCGGACGAGAACCGGTGTATTCAGCGTGATATGGCCGTTGCCGAGAATGCTAGTTAATAATTTGAATTTAATTAACTTTCTTCTTTATAAAACAATAACAAAAAGAAGATATGTTTGCTTTTTTCACATCTGGTGGAATTTAAAAGAGGAAACAAAAGTGAGAAAGCAAACGGCACGCAGTATTCCCAAGTACTGTATGCGCTCGACGCTGCTTTACTTCGGTGATCGGACGTGAACCGGTGTTTTCAGCGTGATATGGCCGTTGCCGAGAGTGCTAGTTAATAATTCGAATTTAAATTAAGTGAGACAAATTAACCTTCATCATTTTAAAACAATAACAAAAAGAAAACGTGTTTGCTTTTTTCATATCTATTGGAATTTAAAAGAGGAAAAAAAGTGAAAAAGCTAAGCGCACGCAGTGTTCCTAAGTGGTCGCCCTCCAAAGTACTGACTGCGCTCGACGCTGCTTAACTTCGGTTATCGGACGAGAACCGGTGTATTCAGCGTGATATGGCCGTTGCCGAGAGTGCTAGTTAATAATTTGAATTTAATTAACTTTCATCTTTATAAAACAATAACAAAAAGAAGATATGTTTGCTTTTTTCATATCTGGTGGAATTTGAAAGAGGAAACAAAAGTGAAAAAGCAAACGGCACGCAGTATTCCCAAGTACTGACTGCGCTCGACGCTGCTAACGTCGGCGATCGGACGAGAACCGGTGTTCTCAGCGTGATATGGCCGTTGCCGAGAGTGCTAGATAATAATTCGAATTTAAATTAAGTGAGACAAATTAACCTTCATCTTTTTAAAACAATAACAAAAAGAAAACATGTTTGCTTTTTTCATATCTATTAAAATTTAAAAGAGGAAAAAAAAGTGAAAAAGCCAACGGCACGCAGTGTTCCTAAGTGGTCTCCCTCCCAAGTAATGACTGCGCTCGACGCTGCTTAACTTCGGTTATCGGACGAGAACCGGTGTATTCAGCGTGATATGGCCGTTGCCGAGAGTGCTAGTTAATAATTTGAATTTAATTAACTTTCATTTTTATAAAACAATAACAAAAAGAAGATATGTTTGCTTTTTTCATATCTGGTGGAATTTGAAAGAGGAAACAAAAGTGAAAAAGCCAACGGCACGCAGTATTCCCAAGTACTGTATGCGCTCGACGCTGCTTAACTTCGGTGATCGGACGTGAACCGGTGTTTTCAGCGTGATATGGCCGTTGCCGAGAGTGCTAGTTAATAATTCGAATTTAAATTAAGTGAGACAAATTAACCTTCATCATTTTAAAACAATAACAAAAAGAAAACCTGTTTGCTTTTTACATATCTATTAAAATTTAAAAGAGGAAAAAAAAGTGAAAAAGCCAACGGCACGCAGTGTTCCTAAGTGGTCTCCCTCCCAAGTAATGACTGCGCTCGACGCTGCTTAACTTCGGTTATCGGACGAGAACCGGTGTATTCAGCGTGATATGGCCGTTGCCGAGAATGCTAGTTAATAATTTGAATTTAATTAACTTTCTTCTTTATAAAACAATAACAAAAAGAAGATATGTTTGCTTTTTTCACATCTGGTGGAATTTAAAAGAGGAAACAAAAGTGAGAAAGCAAACGGCACGCAGTATTCCCAAGTACTGTATGCGCTCGACGCTGCTTTACTTCGGTGATCGGACGTGAACCGGTGTTTTCAGCGTGATATGGCCGTTGCCGAGAGTGCTAGTTAATAATTCGAATTTAAATTAAGTGAGACAAATTAACCTTCATCATTTTAAAACAATAACAAAAAGAAAACGTGTTTGCTTTTTTCATATCTATTGGAATTTAAAAGAGGAAAAAAGTGAAAAAGCTAACGGCACGCAGTGTTCCTAAGTGGTCGCCCTCCAAAGTACTGACTGCGCTCGACGCTGCTTAACTTCGGTTATCGGAGGAGAACCGGTGTATTCAGCGTGATATGGCCGTTGCCGAGAGTGCTAGTTAATAATTTGAATTTAATTAACCTTCATCTTTATAAAACAATAACAAAAAGAAGATATGTTTGCTTTTTTCATATCTGGTGGAATTTAAAAGAGGAAACAAAAGTGAAAAAACAAACGGCACGCAGTATTCCCAAGTACTGTATGCGCTCGACGCTGCTTAACTTTGGTAATCGGACGTGAACCGGTGTTTTCAGCGTGATATGGCCGTTGCCGAGAGTGCTAGTTAATAATTCGAATTTAAATAAAGTGAGACAAATTAACCTTCATCATTTTAAAACAATAACAAAAAGAAAACATGTTTGCTTTTTTCACATCTATTAAAATTTAAAGAGGAAAAAAAAGTGAAAAAGCCAACAGCACGCAGTGTTCCTAAGTGGTCTCCCTCCCAAGTAGCGACTGCGCTCGACGCTGCTTAACTTCGGTTATCGGACGAGAACCGGTGTATTCAGCGTGATATGGCCTTTGCCGAGAGTGTTAGTTAATAATTTGAATTTAATTAACATTCATCTTTATAAAACAATAGCAAAAAGAAGATATGTTTGCTTTTTTCATATCTGGTGGAATTTGAAAGAGGAAACAAAAGTGAAAAAGCCAACGGCACGCAGTATTCCCAAGTACTGTATGCGCTCGACGCTGCTTAACTTCGGTGATCGGACGTGAACGGTGTTTTCAGCGTGATATGGCCGTTGCCGAGAGTGCTAGTTAATAATTCGAATTTAAATTAAGTGAGACAAATTAATCTTCATCATATTAAAACAATAACAAAAAGAAAACGTGTTTGCTTTTTTCATATCTATTAAAATTTAAAAGAGGAAAAAAAAGTGAAAAAGCCAACGGCACGCAGTGTTCCTAAGTGGTCTCCCTCCCAAGTAATGACTGCGCTCGACGCTGCTTAACTTCGGTTCTGGGACGAGAATCGGTGTATTCAGCGTGATATGGCCGTTGCCGAGTGCTAGTTAATAATTTGAATTTAATTAACTTTCATCTTTATAAAACAATAACAAAAAGAAGATATGTTTGCTTTTTTCATATCTGGTGGAATTTGAAAGAGGAAACAAAAGTGAAAAAGCAAACGGCACGCAGTATTCCCAAGTACTGACTGCGCTCGACGCTGCTAACGTCGGCGATCGGACGAGAACCGGTGTTCTCAGCGTGATATGGCCGTTGCCGAGAGTGCTAGATAATAATTCGAATTTAAATTAAGTGAGACAAATTAACCTTCATCTTTTTAAAACAATAACAAAAAGAAAACATGTTTGCTTTTTTCATATCTATTAAAATTTAAAAGAGGAAAAAAAAGTGAAAAAGCCAACGGCACGCAGTGTTCCTAAGTGGTCTCCCTCCCAAGTAATGACTGCGCTCGACGCTGCTTAACTTCGGTTATCGGACGAGAACCGGTGTATTCAGCGTGATATGGCCGTTGCCGAGAATGCTAGTTAATAATTTGAATTTAATTAACTTTCTTCTTTATAAAACAATAACAAAAAGAAGATATGTTTGCTTTTTTCATATCTGGTGGAATTTAAAAGAGGAAACAAAAGTGAGAAAGCAAACGGCACGCAGTATTCCCAAGTACTGTATGCGCTCGACGCTGCTTAACTTCGGTGATCGGACGTGATCCGGTGTTTTCAGCGTGATATGGCCGTTGCCGAGAGTGCTAGTTAATAATTCGAATTTAAATTAAGTGAGACAAATTAACCTTCATCATTTTAGAACAATAACAAAAAGAAAACGTGTTTGCTTTTTTCATATCTATTAAAATTTAAAAGAGGAAAAAAAAGTGAAAAAGCCAACGGCACGCAGTGTTCCTAAGGGGTCTCTCTCCCAAGTAGTGACTGCGCTCGACGCTGCTTAACTTCGGTTATCTGACGAGAACCGGTGTATTCAGCGTGATATGGCCGTTGCCGAGAGTGCTAGTTAATAATTTGAATTTAATTAACTTTCATCTTTATAAAACAATAACAAAAAGAAGATATGTTTGCTTTTTTCATATCTGGTGGAATTTGAAAGAGGAAACAAAAGTGAAAAAGCCAACGGCACGCAGTATTCCCAAGTACTGTATGCGCTCGACGCTGCTTAACTTCGGTGATCGGACGTGATCCGGTGTTTTCAGCGTGATATGGCCGTTGCCGAGAGTGCTAGTAATAATTCGAATTTAAATTAAGTGAGACAAATTAACCTTCATCATTTTAAAACAATAACAAAAAGAAAACCTGTTTGCTTTTTACATATTTATTAAAATTTAAAAGAGGAAAAAAAAGTGAAAAAGCCAACGGCACGCAGTGTTCCTAAGTGGTCTCCCTCCCAAGTAATGACTGCGCTCGACGCTGCTTAACTTCGGTTATCGGACGAGAACCGGTGTATTCAGCGTGATATGGCCGTTGCCGAGAATGCTAGTTAATAATTTGAATTTAATTAACTTTCATCTTTATAAAACAATAACAAAAAAGAAGATATGTTTGCTTTTTTCATATCTGGTGGAATTTGAAAGAGGAAACAAAAGTGAAGAAGCCAACGGCACGCAGTATTCCCAAGTACTGTATGCGCTCGACGCTGCTTAACTTCGGTGATCGGACCTGAACCGGTGTTTTCAGCGTGATATGGCCGTTGCAGAGAGTGCTAGTTAATAATTCGAATTTAAATTAAGTGAGACAAATTAACCTTCATCATTTTAAAACAATAACAAAAAGAAAACCTGTTTGCTTTTTACATATCTATTAATATTTAAAAGAGGAAAAAAAAGTGAAAAAGCCAACGGCACGCAGTGTTCCTAAGTGGTCTCCCTCCCAAGTAGTGACTGCGCTCGACGCTGCTTAACTTCGGTTATGGGACGAGAATCGGTGTATTCAGCGTGATATGTCCCTTGCCGAGAGTGCTAGTTAATAATTTGAATTTAATTAACTTTCATCTTTATAAAACAATAACAAAAAGAAGATATGTTTGCTTTTTTCATATCGGGTGGAATTTAAAAGAGGAAACAAAAGTGAAAAAGCCAACGGCACGCAGTATTCCCAAGTACTGACTGCGCTAGACGCTGCTAACGTCGGCGATCGGACGAGAACCGGTGTTCTCAGGGTGATATGGCCGTTTCCGAGAGTGCTAGTTAATAATTCGAATTTAAATTAAGTGAGACAAATTAACCTTCATCATTTTAAAACAATAACAAAAAGAAAACATGTTTGCTTTTTTCATATCTATTAAAATTTAAAAGAGGAAAAAAAAGTGAAAAAGCCAACGGCACGCAGTGTTCCTAAGTGGTCTCCCTCCCAAGTAACGACTGCGCTCGACGCTGCTTAACTTCGGTTATCGGACGAGAATCGGTGTATTCAGCGTGATATGGCCGTTGCCGAGAGTGCTAGTTAATAATTTGAATTTAATTAACTTTCATCTTTATAAAACAATAACAAAAAGAAGATATGTTTGCTTTTTTCATATCTGGTGGAATTTGAAAGAGGAAACAAAAGTGAAAAAGCCAACGGCACGCAGTATTCCCAAGTACTGTATGCGCTCGACGCTGCTTAACTTCGGTGATCGGACGTGAACCGGTGTTTTCAGCGTGATATGGCCGTTGCAGAGAGTGCTAGTTAATAATTCGAATTTAAATTAAGTGAGACAAATTAACCTTTATCATTTTAAAACAATAACAAAAAGAAAACCTGTTTGCTTTTTACATATCTATTAATATTTAAAAGAGGAAAAAAAAGTGAAAAAGCCAACGGCACGCAGTGTTCCTAAGTGGTCTCCCTCCCAAGTAGTGACTGCGCTCGACGCTGCTTAACTTCGGTTATGGGACGAGAATCGGTGTATTCAGCGTGATATGGCCCTTGCCGAGAGTGCTAGTTAATAATTTGAATTTAATTAACTTTCATCTTTATAAAACAATAACAAAAAGAAGATATGTTTGCTTTTTTCATATCTGGTGGAATTTAAAAGAGGAAACAAAAGTGAGAAAGCAAACGGCACGCAGTATTCCCGAGTACTGTATGCGCTCGACGCTGCTTTACTTCGGTGATCGGACGTGAACCGGTGTTTTCAGCGTGATATGGCCGTTGCCGAGAGTGCTAGTTAATAATTCGAATTTAAATTAAGTGAGACAAATTAACTTTCATCATTTTAAAACAATAACAAAAAGAAAACATGTTTGCTTTTTTCATATCTATTGGAATTTAAAAGAGAAAAAAAAGTGAAAAAGCTAACGGCACGCAGTGTTCCTAAGTGGTCTCCCTCCCAAGTAGTGACTGCGCTCGACGCTGCTTAACTTCGGTTATCGGACGAGAACCGGTGTATTCAGCGTGATATGGCCGTTGCCGAGAGTGCTAGTTTTTAATTTGAATTTAATTAACTTTCATCATTATAAAACAATAACAAAAAGAAAATATATTTGCTTTTTTCATATCTGGTGGAATTTGAAAGAGGAAACAAAAGTGAAAAAGCAAACGGCACGCAGTATTCCCAAGTACTGACTGCGCTCGACGCTGCTAACGTCGGCGATCGGACGAGAACCGGTGTTCTCAGCGTGATATGGCCGTTGCCGAGAGTGCTAGATAATAATTCGAATTTAAATTAAGTGAGACAAATTAACCTTCATCTTTTTCAAACAATAACAAAAAGAAAATATGTTTGCTTTTTTCATATCTATTGGAATTTAAAAACGGAAAAAAAAGTGAAAAAGCTAACGGCACGCAGTGTTCCTAAGTGGTCGCCCTCCCAAGTACTGACTGCACTCGACGCTACTTAACTTTGGTTATCGGACGAGAACCGGTGTATTCAGCGTGATATAGCCGTTGCCGAGAGTGCTAGTTAATAATTTGAATTTAATTAACCTTCATCTTTATAAAACAATAACAAAAAGAAGATATGTTTGCTTTTTTCATATCTGGTGGAATTTAAAAGAGGAAACAAAAGTGAAAAAACAAACAGCACGCAGTATTCCCAAGTACTGTATGCGCTCACCGCTGCTTAACTTCGGTGATCGGACGTGAAACGGTGTTTTCAGCGTGATATGGCCGTTGCCGAGAGTGCTAGTTAAT
Organism: Phalangium opilio; assembly: GCF_054372755.1. Classification (NCBI taxonomy): domain Eukaryota; kingdom Metazoa; phylum Arthropoda; class Arachnida; order Opiliones; family Phalangiidae; genus Phalangium; species Phalangium opilio. The sequence goes on from NW_028324258.1 coordinate 1,181,632, forward strand.
AATTCGAATTTAAATTAAGTGAGACAAATTAACCTTCATCATTTTAAAACAATAACAAAAAGAAAACATGTTTGCTTTTTTCATATCTATTCAAATTTAAAAGAGGAAAAAAAAGTGAAAAAGCCAACGGCACGCAGTGTTCCTAAGTGGTCTCCCTCCCAAATAGTGACTGCGCTCGACGATGCTTAACTTCGGTTATCGGACGAGAACCGGTGTATTCAGCGTGATATGGCCGTTGCCGAGAGTGCTAGTTAATAATTTGAATTTAATTAACCTTCATCTTTATAAAACAATAACATAAAGAAGATATGTTTGCTTTTTTCATATCTGGTGGAATTTAAAAGAGGAAACAAAAGTGAAAAAACAAACGGCACGCAGTATTCCCAAGTACTGTATGCGCTCGACGCTGCTTAACTTCGGTGATCGGAAGTGAACCGGTGTTTTCATCGTGATATGGCCGTTGCCAAGAGTGCTAGTTAATAATTCGAATTTAAATTAAGTGAGACAAATTAACATACATCATTTTAAAACAATAACAAAAAGAAAACATGTTTGCTTTTTTCATATCTATTAAAATTTAAAAGAGGAAAAAAAGTGAAAAAGCCAACGGCACGCAGTGTTCCTAAGTGGTCTCCCTCCCAAGTAGTGACTGCGCTCGACGATGCTTAACTTCGGTTATCGGACGAGAACCGGTGTATGCAGCGTGATATGGCCGTTGCCGAGAGTGCTAGTTAATAATTTGAATTTAATTAACCTTCATCTTTATAAAACAATAACATAAAGAAGTTATGTTTGCTTTTTTCATATCTGGTGGAATTTAAAAGAGGAAACAAAAGTGAAAAAACAAACGGCACGCATTATTCCCAAGTACTGTATGCGCTCGACGCTGCTTAACTTCGGTGATCGGAAGTGAACCGGTGTTTTCATCGTGATATGGCCGTTGCCGAGAGTGCTAGTTAATAATTCGAATTTAAATTAAGTGAGACAAATTAACTTTCATCATTTTAAAACAATAACAAAAAGAAAACATGTTTGCTTTTTTCATATCTATTGGAATTTAAAAGAGGAAAAAAAGTGAAAAAGCCAACGGCACGCAGTGTTCCTAAGTGGTCTCCCTCCCAAGTAGTGACTGCGCTCGACGCTGCTTAACTTCGGTTATCGGACGAGAACCGGTGTATTCAGCGTGATATGGCCGTTGCCGAGAGTGCTAGTTTTTAATTTGAATTTAATTAACTTTCATCATTATAAAACAATAACAAAAAGAAAATATATTTGCTTTTTTCATATCTGGTGGAATTTGAAAGAGGAAACAAAAGTGAAAAAGCAAACGGCACGCAGTATTCCCAAGTACTGACTGCGCTCGACGCTGCTAACGTCGGCGATCGGACGAGAACCGGTGTTCTCAGCGTGATATGGCCGTTGCCGAGAGTGCTAGATAATAATTCGAATTTAAATTAAGTGAGACAAATTAACCTTCATCTTTTTCAAACAATAACAAAAAGAAAATATGTTTGCTTTTTTCATATCTATTGGAATTTAAAAACGGAAAAAAAAGTGAAAAAGCTAACGGCACGCAGTGTTCCTAAGTGGTCGCCCTCCCAAGTACTGACTGCACTCGACGCTGCTTAACTTTGGTTATCGGACGAGAACCGGTGTATTCAGCGTGATATAGCCGTTGCCGAGAGTGCTAGTTAATAATTTGAATTTAATTAACCTTCATCTTTATAAAACAATAACAAAAAGAAGATATGTTTGCTTTTTTCATATCTGGTGGAATTTAAAAGAGGAAACAAAAGTGAAAAAACAAACAGCACGCAGTATTCCCAAGTACTGTATGCGCTCACCGCTGCTTAACTTCGGTGATCGGACGTGAAACGGTGTTTTCAGCGTGATATGGCCGTTGCCGAGAGTGCTAGTTAATAATTCGAATTTAAATTAAGTGAGACAAATTAACCTTCATCATTTTAAAACAATAACAAAAAGAAAACATGTTTGCTTTTTTCATATCTATTAAAATTTAAAAGAGGAAAAAAAGTGAAAAAGCTAACGGCACGCAGTGTTCCTAAGTGGTCGCCCTCCCAAGTACTGACTGCACTCGACGCTGCTTAACTTTGGTTATCGGACGAGAACCGGTGTATTCAGCGTGATATAGCCGTTGCCGAGAGTGCTAGTTAATAATTTGAATTTAATTAACCTTCATCTTTATAAAACAATAACAAAAAGAAGATATGTTTGCTTTTTTCATATCTGGTGGAATTTAAAAGAGGAAACAAAAGTGAAAAAACAAACAGCACGCAGTATTCCCAAGTACTGTATGCGCTCACCGCTGCTTAACTTCGGTGATCGGACGTGAAACGGTGTTTTCAGCGTGATATGGCCGTTGCCGAGAGTGCTAGTTAATAATTCGAATTTAAATTAAGTGAGACAAATTAACCTTCATCATTTTAAAACAATAACAAAAAGAAAACATGTTTGCTTTTTTCATATCTATTAAAATTTAAAAGAGGAAAAAAAAGTGAAAAAGCCAACGGCACGCAGTGTTCCTAAGTGGTCTCCCTCCCAAGTAGTGACGCGCTCGACGATGCTTAACTTCGGTTATCGGACGAGAACCGGTGTATTCAGCGTGATATGGCCGTTGCCGAGATTGCTAGTTAATAATTTGAATTTAATTAACCTTCATCTTTATAAAACAATAACATAAAGAAGATATGTTTGCTTTTTTCATATCTGGTGGAATTTAAAAGAGGAAACAAAAGTGAAAAAACAAACGGCACGCAGTATTCCCAAGTACTGTATGCGCTCGACGCTGCTTAACTTCGGTGATCGGAAGTGAACCGGTGTTTTCATCGTGATATGGCTGTTGCCGAGAGTGCTAGTTAATAATTCGAATTTAAATTAAGTGAGACAAATTAACATACATCATTTTAAAACAATAACAAAAAGAAAACATGTTTGCTTTTTTCATATCTATTAAAATTTAAAAGAGGAAAAAAAGTGAAAAAGCCAACGGCACGCAGTGTTCCTAAGTGGTCTCCCTCCCAAGAAGTGACTGCGCTCGACGATGCTTAACTTCGGTTATCGGACGAGAACCGGTGTATGCAGCGTGATATGGCCGTTGCCGAGAGTGCTAGTTAATAATTTGAATTTAATTAACCTTCATCTTTATAAAACAATAACATAAAGAAGATATGTTTGCTTTTTTCATATCTGGTGGAATTTAAAAGAGGAAACAAAAGTGAAAAAACAAACGGCACGCATTATTCCCAAGTACTGTATGCGCTCGACGCTGCTTAACTTCGGTGATCGGAAGTGAACCGGTGTTTTCATCGTGATATGGCCGTTGCCGAGAGTGCTAGTTAATAATTCGAATTTAAATTAAGTGAGACAAATTAACATACATCATTTTAAAAAAATAACAAAAAGAAAACATGTTTGCTTTTTTCATATCTATTAAAATTTAAAAGAGGAAAAAAAGTGAAAAAGCCAACGGCACGCAGTGTTCCTAAGTGGTCTCCCTCCCAAGTAATGACTGCGCTCGACGCTGCTTAACTTCGGTTATCGGACGAGAACCGGTGTATTCAACGTGATATGGCCGTTGCCGAGAATGCTAGTTAATAATTTGAATTTAATTAACTTTCTTCTTTATAAAACAATAACAAAAAGAAGATATGTTTGCTTTTTTCATATCTGGTGGAATTTAAAAGAGGAAACAAAAGTGAAAAAACAAACAGCACGCAGTATTCCCAAGTACTGTATGCGCTCACCGCTGCTTAACTTCGGTGATCGGACGTGAAACGGTGTTTTCAGCGTGATATGGCCGTTGCCGAGAGTGCTAGTTAATAATTCGAATTTAAATTAAGTGAGACAAATTAACATACATCATTTTAAAACAATAACAAAAAGAAAACATGTTTGCTTTTTTCATATCTATTAAAATTTAAAAGAGGAAAAAAAGTGAAAAAGCCAACGGCACGCAGTGTTCCTAAGTGGTCTCCCTCCCAAGAAGTGACTGCGCTCGACGATGCTTAACTTCGGTTATCGGACGAGAACCGGTGTATGCAGCGTGATATGGCCGTTGCCGAGAGTGCTAGTTAATAATTTGAATTTAATTAACCTTCATCTTTATAAAACAATAACATAAAGAAGATATGTTTGCTTTTTTCATATCTGGTGGAATTTAAAAGAGGAAACAAAAGTGAAAAAACAAACGGCACGCATTATTCCCAAGTACTGTATGCGCTCGACGCTGCTTAACTTCGGTGATCGGAAGTGAACCGGTGTTTTCATCGTGATATGGCCGTTGCCGAGAGTGCTAGTTAATAATTCGAATTTAAATTAAGTGAGACAAATTAACATACATCATTTTAAAAAAATAACAAAAAGAAAACATGTTTGCTTTTTTCATATCTATTAAAATTTAAAAGAGGAAAAAAAGTGAAAAAGCCAACGGCACGCAGTGTTCCTAAGTGGTCTCCCTCCCAAGTAATGACTGCGCTCGACGCTGCTTAACTTCGGTTATCGGACGAGAACCGGTGTATTCAACGTGATATGGCCGTTGCCGAGAATGCTAGTTAATAATTTGAATTTAATTAACTTTCTTCTTTATAAAACAATAACAAAAAGAAGATATGTTTGCTTTTTTCATATCTGGTGGAATTTAAAAGAGGAAACAAAAGTGAAAAAACAAACAGCACGCAGTATTCCCAAGTACTGTATGCGCTCACCGCTGCTTAACTTCGGTGATCGGACGTGAAACGGTGTTTTCAGCGTGATATGGCCGTTGCCGAGAGTGCTAGTTAATAATTCGAATTTAAATTAAGTGAGACAAATTAACATACATCATTTTAAAACAATAACAAAAAGAAAACATGTTTGCTTTTTTCATATCTATTAAAATTTAAAAGAGGAAAAAAAGTGAAAAAGCTAACGGCACGCAGTGTTCCTAAGTGGTCGCCCTCCCACGTACTGACTGCACTCGACGCTGCTTAACTTTGGTTATCGGACGAGAACCGGTGTATTCAGCGTGATATAGCCGTTGCCGAGAGTGCTAGTTAATAATTTGAATTTAATTAACCTTCATCTTTATAAAACAATAACAAAAAGAAGATATGTTTGCTTTTTTCATATCTGGTGGAATTTAAAAGAGGAAACAAAAGTGAAAAAACAAACAGCACGCAGTATTCCCAAGTACTGTATGCGCTCACCGCTGCTTAACTTCGGTGATCGGACGTGAAACGGTGTTTTCAGCGTGATATGGCCGTTGCCGAGAGTGCTAGTTAATAATTCGAATTTAAATTAAGTGAGACAAATTAACCTTCATCATTTTAAAACAATAACAAAAAGAAAACATGTTTGCTTTTTTCATATCTATTAAAATTTAAAAGAGGAAAAAAAAGTGAAAAAGCCAACGGCACGCAGTGTTCCTAAGTGGTCTCCCTCCCAAGTAGTGACGCGCTCGACGATGCTTAACTTCGGTTATCGGACGAGAACCGGTGTATTCAGCGTGATATGGCCGTTGCCGAGAGTGCTAGTTAATAATTTGAATTTAATTAACCTTCATCTTTATAAAACAATAACATAAAGAAGATATGTTTGCTTTTTTCATATCTGGTGGAATTTAAAAGAGGAAACAAAAGTGAAAAAACAAACGGCACGCAGTATTCCCAAGTACTGTATGCGCTCGACGCTGCTTAACTTCGGTGATCGGAAGTGAACCGGTGTTTTCATCGTGATATGGCCGTTGCCGAGAGTGCTAGTTAATAATTCGAATTTAAATTAAGTGAGACAAATTAACATACATCATTTTAAAACAATAACAAAAACAAAACATGTTTGCTTTTTTCATATCTATTAAAATTTAAAAGAGGAAAAAAAAGTGAAAAAGCCAACGGCACGCAGTGTTCCTAAGTGGTCTCCCTCCCAAGAAGTGACTGCGCTCGACGATGCTTAACTTCGGTTATCGGACGAGAACCGGTGTATGCAGCGTGATATGGCCGTTGCCGAGAGTGCTAGTTAATAATTTGAATTTAATTAACCTTCATCTTTATAAAACAATAACATAAAGAAGATATGTTTGCTTTTTTCATATCTGGTGGAATTTAAAAGAGGAAACAAAAGTGAAAAAACAAACGGCACGCATTATTCCCAAGTACTGTATGCGCTCGACGCTGCTTAACTTCGGTGATCGGAAGTGAACCGGTGTTTTCATCGTGATATGGCCGTTGCCGAGAGTGCTAGTTAATAATTCGAATTTAAATTAAGTGAGACAAATTAACATACATCATTTTAAAAAAATAACAAAAAGAAAACATGTTTGCTTTTTTCATATCTATTAAAATTTAAAAGAGGAAAAAAAGTGAAAAAGCCAACGGCACGCAGTGTTCCTAAGTGGTCTCCCTCCCAAGTAATGACTGCGCTCGACGCTGCTTAACTTCGGTTATCGGACGAGAACCGGTGTATTCAACGTGATATGGCCGTTGCCGAGAATGCTAGTTAATAATTTGAATTTAATTAACTTTCTTCTTTATAAAACAATAACAAAAAGAAGATATGTTTGCTTTTTTCATATCTGGTGGAATTTAAAAGAGGAAACAAAAGTGAAAAAACAAACAGCACGCAGTATTCCCAAGTACTGTATGCGCTCACCGCTGCTTAACTTCGGTGATCGGACGTGAAACGGTGTTTTCAGCGTGATATGGCCGTTGCCGAGAGTGCTAGTTAATAATTCGAATTTAAATTAAGTGAGACAAATTAACATACATCATTTTAAAACAATAACAAAAAGAAAACATGTTTGCTTTTTTCATATCTATTAAAATTTAAAAGAGGAAAAAAAGTGAAAAAGCTAACGGCACGCAGTGTTCCTAAGTGGTCGCCCTCCCACGTACTGACTGCACTCGACGCTGCTTAACTTTGGTTATCGGACGAGAACCGGTGTATTCAGCGTGATATAGCCGTTGCCGAGAGTGCTAGTTAATAATTTGAATTTAATTAACCTTCATCTTTATAAAACAATAACAAAAAGAAGATATGTTTGCTTTTTTCATATCTGGTGGAATTTAAAAGAGGAAACAAAAGTGAAAAAACAAACAGCACGCAGTATTCCCAAGTACTGTATGCGCTCACCGCTGCTTAACTTCGGTGATCGGACGTGAAACGGTGTTTTCAGCGTGATATGGCCGTTGCCGAGAGTGCTAGTTAATAATTCGAATTTAAATTAAGTGAGACAAATTAACCTTCATCATTTTAAAACAATAACAAAAAGAAAACATGTTTGCTTTTTTCATATCTATTAAAATTTAAAAGAGGAAAAAAAAGTGAAAAAGCCAACGGCACGCAGTGTTCCTAAGTGGTCTCCCTCCCAAGTAGTGACGCGCTCGACGATGCTTAACTTCGGTTATCGGACGAGAACCGGTGTATTCAGCGTGATATGGCCGTTGCCGAGAGTGCTAGTTAATAATTTGAATTTAATTAACCTTCATCTTTATAAAACAATAACATAAAGAAGATATGTTTGCTTTTTTCATATCTGGTGGAATTTAAAAGAGGAAACAAAAGTGAAAAAACAAACGGCACGCAGTATTCCCAAGTACTGTATGCGCTCGACGCTGCTTAACTTCGGTGATCGGAAGTGAACCGGTGTTTTCATCGTGATATGGCCGTTGCCGAGAGTGCTAGTTAATAATTCGAATTTAAATTAAGTGAGACAAATTAACATACATCATTTTAAAACAATAACAAAAAGAAAACATGTTTGCTTTTTTCATATCTATTAAAATTTAAAAGAGGAAAAAAAGTGAAAAAGCCAACGGCACGCAGTGTTCCTAAGTGGTCTCCCTCCCAAGAAGTGACTGCGCTCGACGATGCTTAACTTCGGTTATCGGACGAGAACCGGTGTATGCAGCGTGATATGGCCGTTGCCGAGAGTGCTAGTTAATAATTTGAATTTAATTAACCTTCATCTTTATAAAACAATAACATAAAGAAGATATGTTTGCTTTTTTCATATCTGGTGGAATTTAAAAGAGGAAACAAAAGTGAAAAAACAAACGGCACGCATTATTCCCAAGTACTGTATGCGCTCGACGCTGCTTAACTTCGGTGATCGGAAGTGAACCGGTGTTTTCATCGTGATATGGCCGTTGCCGAGAGTGCTAGTTAATAATTCGAATTTAAATTATGGATACAAATTAACATACATCATTTTAAAACAAGTTGGGAAAACCAAAATATTACCTCTCCGTGTCAAGAAGTCAATGCGCTCCATAACAAGAATAAAACTTCAAAGCTATAACCCGATTACGATTAGCCCTTTCTTTGTGATCTAATTTCTACCATGATGCTTTCTTCTATTATAAAATTTAAACCTGATTATTTAAACGTGTATTTAACTTTCGGCTCACTCTGAACCGTTAATGTCCTTCATTACAGACACGAACATCAAAACCCAAAGTTTACTACACCTCAGGTCACAATTATTTACTCTTTGGTTCACTACGCCTATAGCGGATAATACTTGATTTACCCGACAGAGTCCAGACCTTAGCCTTCTTCACGAAATCATTAGATCAAGGATTATTCTATATACAGATGTAGTATAGCTCAAGTAATATATAAACAGCCATTTCAAATAATAATATTAAAAACTATCCTTGGAATATCTAAATGAAACAGAGCTTTAAAGCTACAAAACTACAAAATGCATCATAATTACGAAAAATATTTCCACATATTCACTTTATATTATGGATAAAGGGAATATTATAGTTCTGTAGGATGACTTTACACATCAAAACAAAACGAACGTATTACTCCTACGTAAAATATTAATAGACAGGCAAGGATTCATACCATTAAAGAAGGAGCGCAATATTATCCATATTTTCAATTCATATACAGAGAAAAGAAATTATTATGTTTCTGAGAGGAGCTTCCCATTTTGGTTGTTGTTTTGAAAAATATATCGCAATGCACGGGCCTTGATAAATATAGGAGGCAATGAAGGAAATATATCGCATTCACGGGCCTTGGTAGATATTGGAGGCAATGATTTAATCTCTCTCTCTTTGCACGAGAGGTTTATCTTTAATATTTAAATAAATATAATTATTTTTAATTATTTTAAGCTTCAATAATTAACATTAATAATAGTTACATCGTTTAAAATAAAGTTATACCTATTATTATCTCATACTTTGCTAATATTGACGTTTAAAGTGAAAAGTACCCCTCCTGCCCGCTTCCTTCAGATTTTGGGGTATATATACTATTCGTTTCCATTATAATAGTAAGGAAAAAGCGCAATTGCGAAAACCTTTGGTGGCGATCCCACCTTAGGGAGGCTAGACGTTTCTCGTAACCCTAGCTGATCGCCGCGTATATCCTAAAACCAAACGATGATAATGGAGTAGAAGCCAATGATACAGATTGGTGTCTATGTGGAATAGACGGAAGACCAGTGGATGGTGGTGTTAGTAGCCAGTGTAAGTGCAGACTGGTGTCAATGTGGGATTGACAAAGAACAGAAGATGGTGGTGATTAGAAGCCAGTATGTACAGACTGGTGCCCAAGTCGAATGGACGAAGACCAAGAAGATGGTGGTGATTAGAAGCCAGTAAGAACAGACTGGTGTCCAAGTGGAATGGACAAAGACCAGAAGATGGTGGTATGAGAACTCAAGTAGAGGAGCCATTTCCGTGACTGTGAAAACAGTTCGGAAATGGCGAACACGTTTGCTCCGATACGCAAACTGCGAACGCGGTCACGTGGGTGTAACAACAGACAGACACACAGACACACAGACACACAGACACACAGACAGACACACAGACAGACACACAGACACGGCCGTTACAGAACCTCTCCTGGACTACGTCACACGGAGAGGTAAAAATAACAAAAAGAAAACATGTTTGCTTTTTTCATATCTATTAAAATTTAAAAGAGGAAAACGTGAAAAAGCCAACGGCACGCAGTGTTCCTAAGTGGTCTCCCTCCCAAGTAATGACTGCGCTCGACGCTGCTTAACTTCCGTTATCGGACGAGAACCGGTGTATTCAACGTGATATGGCCGTTGCCGAGAATGCTAGTTAATAATTTGAATTTAATTAACTTTCTTCTTTATAAAACAATAACAAAAAGAAGATATGTTTGCTTTTTTCATATCTGGTGGAATTTAAAAGAGGAAACAAAAGTGAAAAAACAAACAGCACGCAGTATTCCCAAGTACTGTATGCGCTCACCGCTGCTTAACTTCGGTGATCGGACGTGAAACGGTGTTTTCAGCGTGATATGGCCGTTGCCGAGAGTGCTAGTTAATAATTCGAATTTAAATTATGGAGACAAATTAACATACATCATTTTAAAAAAATAACAAAGAGAAAACATGTTTGCTTTTTTCATATCTATTAAAATTTAAAAGAGGAAAAAAAGTGAAAAAGCCAACGGCACGCAGTGTTCCTAAGTGGTCTCCCTCCCAAGTAATGACTGCGCTCGACGCTGCTTAACTTCGGTTATCGGACGAGAACCGGTGTATTCAACGTGATATGGCCGTTGCCGAGAATGCTAGTTAATAATTTGAATTTAAATAACTTTCTTCTTTATAAAACAATAACAAAAAGAAGATATGTTTGCTTTTTTCATATCTGGTGGAATTTAAAAGAGGAAACAAAAGTGAAAAAACAAACAGCACGCAGTATTCCCAAGTACTGTATGCGCTCACCGCTGCTTAACTTCGGTGATCGGACGTGAAACGGTGTTTTCAGCGTGATATGGCCGTTGCCGAGAGTGCTAGTTAATAATTCGAATTTAAATTAAGTGAGACAAATTAACCTTCATCATTTTAAAACAATAACAAAAAGAAAACATGTTTGCTTTTTTCATATCTATTAAAATTTAAAAGAGGAAAAAAAAGTGAAAAAGCCAACGGCACGCAGTGTTCCTAAGTGGTCTCCCTCCCAAGTAGTGACTGCGCTCGACGATGCTTAACTTCGGTTATCGGACGAGAACCGGTGTATTCAGCGTGATATGGCCGTTGCCGAGAGTGCTAGTTAATAATTTGAATTTAATTAACCTTCATCTTTATAAAACAATAACATAAAGAAGATATGTTTGCTTTTTTCATATCTGGTGGAATTTAAAAGAGGAAACAAAAGTGAAAAAACAAACGGCACGCAGTATTCCCAAGTACTGTATGCGCTCGACGCTGCTTAACTTCGGTGATCGGAAGTGAACCGGTGTTTTCATCGTGATATGGCCGTTGCCGAGAGTGCTAGTTAATAATTCGAATTTAAATTAAGTGAGACAAATTAACCTTCATCATTTTAAAACAATAACAAAAAGAAAACATGTTTGCTTTTTTCATATCTATTAAAATTTAAAAGAGGAAAAAAAAGTGAAAAAGCCAACGGCACGCAGTGTTCCTAAGTGGTCTCCCTCCCAAGTAGTGTCTGCGCTCGACGATGCTTAACTTCGGTTATCGGACGAGAACCGGTGTATTCAGCGTGATATGGCCGTTGCCGAGAGTGCTAGTTAATAATTTGAATTTAATTAACCTTCATCTTTATAAAACAATAACATAAAGAAGATATGTTTGCTTTTTTCATATCTGGTGGAATTTGAAAGAGGAAACAAAAGTGAAAAAGCAAACGGCACGCAGTATTCCCAAGTACAGTATGCGCTCGACGCTGCTTTACTTCGGTGATCGGACGTGAACCGGTGTTTTCAGCGTGATATGGCCGTTGCCGAGAGTGCTAGTTAATAATTCGAATTTAAATTAAGTGAGACAAATTAACCTTCATCATTTTAAAACAATAACAAAAAGAAAACCTGTTTGCTTTTTACATATCTATTAAAATTTAAAAGAGGAAAAAAAAGTGAAAAAGCCAACGGCACGCAGTGTTCCTAAGTGGTCTCCCTCCCAAGTAATGACTGCGCTCGACGCTGCTTAACTTCGGTTATCGGACGAGAATCGGTGTATTCAGCGTGATATGGCCGTTGCCGAGAATGCTAGTTAATAATTTGAATTTAATTAACCTTCATCTTTATAAAACAATAACATAAAGAAGATATGTTTGCTTTTTTCATATCTGGTGGAATTTGAAAGAGGAAACAAAAGTGAAAAAGCAAACGGCACGCAGTATTCCCAAGTACAGTATGCGCTCGACGCTGCTTTACTTCGGTGATCGGACGTGAACCGGTGTTTTCAGCGTGATATGGCCGTTGCCGAGAGTGCTAGTTAATAATTCGAATTTAAATTAAGTGAGACAAATTAACCTTCATCATTTTAAAACAATAACAAAAAGAAAACCTGTTTGCTTTTTACATATCTATTAAAATTTAAAAGAGGAAAAAAAAGTGAAAAAGCCAACGGCACGCAGTGTTCCTAAGTGGTCTCCCTCCCAAGTAATGACTGCGCTCGACGCTGCTTAACTTCGGTTATCGGACGAGAATCGGTGTATTCAGCGTGATATGGCCGTTGCCGAGAGTGCTAGTTAATAATTTGAATTTAATTAACTTTCATCTTTATAAAACAATAACAAAAAGAAGATATGTTTGCTTTTTTCATATCTTGTGGAATTTGAAAGAGGAAACAAAAGTGAAAAAGCAAACGGCACGCAGTATTCCCAAGTACTGACTGCGCTCGACGCTGCTAACGTCGGCGATCGGACGAGAACCGGTGTTCTCAGCGTGATATGGCCGTTGCCGAGAGTGCTAGATAATAATTCGAATTTAAATTAAGTGAGACAAATTAACCTTCATCTTTTTCAAACAATAACAAAAAGAAAATATGTTTGCTTTTTTCATATCTATTAAAATTAAAAAGAGGAAAAAAAAGTGAAAAAGCCAACGGCACGCAGTGTTCCTAAGTGGTCTCCCTCCCAAGTAATGACTGCGCTCGACGCTGCTTAACTTCGGTTATCGGACGAGAACCGGTGTATTCAGCGTGATATGGCCGTTGCCGAGAGTGCTAGTTAATAATTCGAATTTAAATTAAGTGAGACAGATTAACCTTCATCATTTTAAAACAATAACAAAAAGAAAACCTGTTTGCTTTTTACATATCTATTAAAATTTAAAAGAGGAAAAAAAAGTGAAAAAGCCAACGGCACGCAGTGTTCCTAAGTGGTCTCCCTGCAAAGTAATGACTGCGCTGGACGCTGCTTAACTTCGGTTATTGGACGAGAACCGGTGTATTCAGCGTGATATGGCCGTTGCCGAGAATGCTAGTTAATAATTTGAATTTAATTAACTTTCTTCTTATAAAACAATAACAAAAAGAAGATATGTTTGCCTTTTTCATATCTGGTGGAATTTAAAAGAGGAAACAAAAGTGAAAAAGCAAACGGCACGCAGTATTCCCAAGTACTGTATGCGCTCGACGCTGCTTTACTTCGGTCATCGGACGTGAACCGGTGTTTTCAGCGTGATATGGCCGTTGCCGAGAGTGCTAGTTAATAATTCGAATTTAAATTAAGTGAGACAAATTAACCTTCATCATTTTAAAACAATAACAAAAAGAAAATATGTTTGCTTTTTTCATATCTATTAAAATTTAAAAGAGGAAAAAAAAGTGAAAAAGCCAACGGCACGCAGTGTTCCTAAGTGGTCTCCCTCCCAAGTAGTGACTGCGCTCGACGCTGCTTAACTTCGGTTATCGGACGAGAACCGGTGTATTCAGCGTGATATGGACGTTGCCAAGAGTGCTAGTTAATAATTTGAATTTAATTAACTTTCATCTTTATAAAACAATAACAAAAAGAAGATATGTTTGCTTTTTTCATATCTGGTGGAATTTGAAAGAGGAAACAAAAGTGAAAAAGCCAACGGCACGCAGTATTCCCAAGTACTGTATGCGCTCGACGCTGCTTAACTTCGGTGATCGGACGTGAACCGGTGTTTTCAGCGTGATATGGCCGTTGCCGAGAGTGCTAGTTAATAATTCGAATTTAAATTAAGTGAGACGGATTAACCTTCATCATTTTAAAACAATAACAAAAAGAAAACCTGTTTGCTTTTTACATATCTATTAAAATTTAAAAGAGGAAAAAAAAGTGAAAAAGCCAACGGCACGCAGTGTTCCGAAGTGGTCTCCCTCCCAAGTAATGACTGCGCTCGACGCTGCTTAACTTCGGTTATCGGACGAGAACCGGTGTATTCAGCGTGATATGGCCGTTGCCGAGAATGCTAGTTAATAATTTGAATTTAATTAACTTTCTTCTTTATAAAACAATAACAAAAAGAAGATATGTTTGCTTTTTTCATATCTGGTGGAATTTAAAAGAGGAAACAAAAGTGAAAAAGCAAACGGCACGCAGTATTCCCAAGTACTGTATGCGCTCGACGCTGCTTTACTTCGGTGATCGGACGTGAACCGGTGTTTTCAGCGTGATATGGCCGTTGCCGAGAGTGCTAGTTAATAATTCGAATTTAAATTAAGTGAGACAAATTAACCTTCATCATTTTAAAACAATAACAAAAAGAAAACGTGTTTGCTTTTTTCATATCTATTAAAATTTAAAAGAGGAAAAAAAAGTGAAAAAGCCAACGGCACGCAGTGTTCCTAAGTGGTCTCCCTCCCAAGTAATGACTGCGCTCGACGCTGCTTAACTTCGGTTATCGGACGAGAACCGGTGTATTCAGCGTGATATGGCCGTTGCCGAGAATGCTAGTTAATAATTTGAATTTAATTAACTTTCTTCTTTATAAAACAATAACAAAAAGAAGATATGTTTGCTTTTTTCATATCTGGTGGAATTTGAAAGAGGAAACAAAAGTGAAAAAGCCAACGGCACGCAGTATTCCCAAGTACTGTATGCGCTCGACGCTGCTTAACTTCGGTGATCGGACGTGAACCGGTGTTTTCAGCGTGATATGGCCGTTGCCGAGAGTGCTAGTTAATAATTCGAATTTAAATTAAGTGAGACGGATTAACCTTCATCATTTTAAAACAATAACAAAAAGAAAACCTGTTTGCTTTTTACATATCTATTAAAATTTAAAAGAGGAAAAAAAAGTGAAAAAGCCAACGGCACGCAGTGTTCCTAAGTGGTCTCCCTCCCAAGTAATGACTGCGCTCGACGCTGCTTAACTTCGGTTATCGGACGAGAACCGGTGTATTCAGCGTGATATGGCCGTTGCCGAGAATGCTAGTTAATAATTTGAATTTAATTAACTTTCTTCTTTATAAAACAATAACAAAAAGAAGATATGTTTGCTTTTTTCATATCTGGTGGAATTTAAAAGAGGAAACAAAAGTGAAAAAGCAAACGGCACGCAGTATTCCCAAGTACTGTATGCGCTCGACGCTGCTTTACTTCGGTGATCGGACGTGAACCGGTGTTTTCAGCGTGATATGGCCGTTGCCGAGAGTGCTAGTTAATAATTCGAATTTAAATTAAGTGAGACAAATTAACCTTCATCATTTTAAAACAATAACAAAAAGAAAACGTGTTTGCTTTTTTCATATCTATTAAAATTTAAAAGAGGAAAAAAAAGTGAAAAAGCCAACGGCACGCAGTGTTCCTAAGTGGTCTCCCTCCCAAGTAATGACTGCGCTCGACGCTGCTTAACTTCGGTTATCGGACGAGAACCGGTGTATTCACCGTGATATGGCCGTTGCCGAGAATGCTAGTTAATAATTTGAATTTAATTAACTTTCTTCTTTATAAAACAATAACAAAAAGAAGATATGTTTGCTTTTTTCATATCTGGTGGAATTTAAAAGAGGAAACAAAAGTGAAAAAGCAAACGGCACGCAGTATTCCCAAGTACTGTATGCGCTCGACGCTGCTTTACTTCGGTGATCGGACGTGAACCGGTGTTTTCAGCGTGATATGGCCGTTGCCGAGAGTGCTAGTTAATAATTCGAATTTAAATTAAGTGAGACAAATTAACCTTCATCATTTTAAAACAATAACAAAAAGAAAACGTGTTTGCTTTTTTCATATCTATTAAAATTTAAAAGAGGAAAAAAAAGTGAAAAAGCCAACGGCACGCAGTGTTCCTAAGTGGTCTCCCTCCCAAGTAATGACTGCGCTCGACGCTGCTTAACTTCGGTTATCGGACGAGAATCGGTGTATTCAGCGTGATATGGCCGTTGCCGAGAGTGCTAGTTAATAATTTGAATTTAATTAACTTTCATCTTTATAAAACAATAACAAAAAGAAGATATGTTTGCTTTTTTCATATCTGGTGGAATTTGAAAGAGGAAACAAAAGTGAAAAAGCAAACGGCACGCAGTATTCCCAAGTACTGACTGCGCTCGACGCTGCTTAACTTCGGTGATCGGACGTGAACCGGTGTTCTCAGCGTGATATGGCCGTTGCCGAGAGTGCTAGTTAATAATTCGAATTTAAATTAAGTGAGACGGATTAACCTTCATCATTTTAAAACAATAACAAAAAGAAAACTTGTTTGCTTTTTACATATCTATTAAAATTTAAAAGAGGAAAAAAAAGTGAAAAAGCCAACGGCACGCAGTGTTCCTAAGTGGTCTCCCTCCCAAGTAATGACTGCGCTCGACGCTGCTTAACTTCGGTTATCGGACGAGAACCGGTGTATTCAGCGTGATATGGCCGTTGCCGAGAGTGCTAGTTAATAATTTGAATTTAATTAACTTTCATCTTTATAAAACAATAACAAAAAGAAGATATGTTTGCTTTTTTCATATCTGGTGGAATTTAAAAGAGGAAACAAAAGTGAAAAAGCAAACGGCACGCAGTATTCCCAAGTACTGACTGCGCTCGACGCTGCTTAACTTCGGTGATCGGACGTGAACCGGTGTTCTCAGCGTGATATGGCCGTTGCCGAGAGTGCTAGTTAATAATTCGAATTTAAATTAAGTGAGACGGATTAACCTTCATCATTTTAAAACAATAACAAAAAGAAAACCTGTTTGCTTTTTACATATCTATTAAAATTTAAAAGAGGAAAAAAAAGTGAAAAAGCCAACGGCACGCAGTGTTCCTAAGTGGTCTCCCTCCCAAGTAATGACTGCGCTCGACGCTGCTTAACTTCGGGTATCGGACGAGAACCGGTGTATTCAGCGTGATATGGCCGTTGCCGAGAGTGCTAGTTATTAATTTGAATTTAATTAACTTTCATCTTTATAAAACAATAACAAAAAGAAGATATGTTTGCTTTTTTCATATCTGGTGGAATTTAAAAGATGAAACAAAAGTGAAAAAGCAAACGGCACGCAGTATTCCCAAGTACAGTATGCGCTCGACGCTGCTTTACTTCGGTGATCGGACGTGAACCGGTGTTTTCAGCGTGATATGGCCGTTGCCGAGAGTGCTAGTTAATAATTCGAATTTAAATTAAGTGAGACAAATTAACCTTCATCATTTTAAAACAATAACAAAAAGAAAACCTGTTTGCTTTTTACATATCTATTAAAATTTAAAAGAGGAAAAAAAAGTGAAAAAGCCAACGGCACGCAGTGTTCCTAAGTGGTCTCCCTCCCAAGTAATGACTGCGCTCGACGCTGCTTAACTTCGGTTATCGGACGAGAACCGGTGTATTCAGCGTGATATGGCCGTTGCCGAGAGTGCTAGTTAATAATTTGAATTTAATTAACTTTCATCTTTATAAAACAATAACAAAAAGAAGATATGTTTGCTTTTTTCATATCTGGTGGAATTTAAAAGAGGAAACAAAAGTGAAAAAGCAAACGGCACGCAGTATTCCCAAGTACAG
This sequence comes from Phalangium opilio, assembly GCF_054372755.1. NCBI lineage: Eukaryota > Metazoa > Arthropoda > Arachnida > Opiliones > Phalangiidae > Phalangium > Phalangium opilio. Next base: position 1,199,329 of record NW_028324258.1, read on the forward strand.
TATGCGCTCGACGCTGCTTTACTTCGGTGATCGGACGTGAACCGGTGTTTTCAGCGTGATATGGCCGTTGCCGAGAGTGCTAGTTAATAATTCGAATTTAAATTAAGTGAGACAAATTAACCTTCATCATTTTAAAACAATAACAAAAAGAAAACCTGTTTGCTTTTTACATATCTATTAAAATTTAAAAGAGGAAAAAAAAGTGAAAAAGCCAACGGCACGCAGTGTTCCTAAGTGGTCTCCCTCCCAAGTACTGTATGCTCTCGACGCTGCTTAACTTCGGTTATCGGACGAGAACCGGTGTATTCAGCGTGATATGGCCGTTGCCGAGAGTGCTAGTTAATAATTTGAATTTAATTAACTTTCATCTTTATAAAACAATAACAAAAAGAAGATATGTTTGCTTTTTTCATATCTGGTGGAATTTGAAAGAGGAAACAAAAGTGAAAAAGCAAACGGCACGCAGTATTCCCAAGTACTGACTGCGCTCGACGCTGCTAACGTCGGCGATCGGACGAGAACCGGTGTTCTCAGCGTGATATGGCCGTTGCCGAGAGTGCTAGATAATAATTCGAATTTAAATTAAGTGAGACAAATTAACCTTCATCTTTTTCAAACAATAACAAAAATAAAATATGTTTGCTTTTTTCATATCTATTAAAATTTAAAAGAGGAAAAAAAAGTGAAAAAGCCAACGGCACGCAGTGTTCCTAAGTGGTCTCCCTCCCAAGTAGTGACTGCGCTCGACGCTGCTTAACTTCGGTTATCGGACGAGAACCGGTGTATTCACCGTGATATGGCCGTTGCCGAGAGTGCTAGTTAATAATTTGAATTTAATTAACTTTCATCTTTATAAAACAATAACAAAAAGAAGATATGTTTGCTTTTTTCATATCTGGTGGAATTTAAAAGAGGAAACAAAAGTGAAAAAGCAAACGGCACGCAGTATTCCCAAGTACAGTATGCGCTCGACGCTGCTTTACTTCGGTGATCGGACGTGAACCGGTGTTTTCAGCGTGATATGGCCGTTGCCGAGAGTGCTAGTTAATAATTCGAATTTAAATTAAGTGAGACAAATTAACCTTCATCATTTTAAAACAATAACAAAAAGAAAACCTGTTTGCTTTTTACATATCTATTAAAATTTAAAAGAGGAAAAAAAAGTGAAAAAGCCAACGGCACGCAGTGTTCCTAAGTGATCTCCCTCCCAAGTAATGACAGCGCTCGACGCTGCTTAACTTCGGTTATCGGACGAGAATCGGTGTATTCAGCGTGATATGGCCGTTGCCGAGAGTGCTAGTTAATAATTTGAATTTAATTAGCTTTCATCTTTATAAAACAATAACAAAAAGAAGATATGTTTGCTTTTTTCATATCTTGTGGAATTTGAAAGAGGAAACAAAAGTGAAAAAGCAAACGGCACGCAGTATTCCCAAGTACTGACTGCGCTCGACGCTGCTAACGTCGGCGATCGGACGAGAACCGGTGTTCTCAGCGTGATATGGCCGTTGCCGAGAGTGCTAGATAATAATTCGAATTTAAATTAAGTGAGACAAATTAACCTTCATCTTTTTCAAACAATAACAAAAAGAAAATATGTTTGCTTTTTTCATATCTATTAAAATTAAAAAGAGGAAAAAAAAGTGAAAAAGCCAACGGCACGCAGTGTTCCTAAGTGGTCTCCCTCCCAAGTAATGACTGCGCTCGACGCTGCTGAACTTCGGTTATCGGACGAGAACCGGTGTATTCAGCGTGATATGGCCGTTGCCGAGAGTGCTAGTTAATAATTCGAATTTAAATTAAGTGAGACAGATTAACCTTCATCATTTTAAAACAATAACAAAAAGAAAACCTGTTTGCTTTTTACATATCTATTAAAATTTAAAAGAGGAAAAAAAAGTGAAAAAGCCAACGGCACGCAGTGTTCCTAAGTGGTCTCCCTGCAAAGTAATGACTGCGCTGGACGCTGCTTTACTTCGGTTATTGGACGAGAACCGGTGTATTCAGCGTGATATGGCCGTTGCCGAGAATGCTAGTTAATAATTTGAATTTAATTAACTTTCTTCTTTATAAAACAATAACAAAAAGAAGATATGTTTGCCTTTTTCATATCTGGTGGAATTTAAAAGAGGAAACAAAAGTGAAAAAGCAAACGGCACGCAGTATTCCCAAGTACTGTATGCGCTCGACGCTGCTTTACTTCGGTCATCGGACGTGAACCGGTGTTTTCAGCGTGATATGGCCGTTGCCGAGAGTGCTAGTTAATAATTCGAATTTAAATTAAGTGAGACAAATTAACCTTCATCATTTTAAAACAATAACAAAAAGAAAATATGTTTGCTTTTTTCATATCTATTAAAATTTAAAAGAGGAAAAAAAAGTGAAAAATCCAACGGCACGCAGTGTTCCTAAGTGGTCTCCCTCCCAAGTAGTGACTGCGCTCGACGCTGCTTAACTTCGGTTATCGGACGAGAACCGGTGTATTCAGCGTGATATGGACGTTGCCAAGAGTGCTAGTTAATAATTTGAATTTAATTAACTTTCATCTTTATAAAACAATAACAAAAAGAAGATATGTTTGCTTTTTTCATATCTGGTGGAATTTGAAAGAGGAAACAAAAGTGAAAAAGCCAACGGCACGCAGTATTCCCAAGTACTGTATGCGCTCGACGCTGCTTAACTTCGGTGATCGGACGTGAACCGGTGTTTTCAGCGTGATATGGCCGTTGCCGAGAGTGCTAGTTAATAATTCGAATTTAAATTAAGTGAGACGGATTAACCTTCATCATTTTAAAACAATAACAAAAAGAAAACCTGTTTGCTTTTTACATATCTATTAAAATTTAAAAGAGGAAAAAAAAGTGAAAAAGCCAACGGCACGCAGTGTTCCTAAGTGGTCTCCCTCCCAAGTAATGACTGCGCTCGACGCTGCTTAACTTCGGTTATCGGACGAGAACCGGTGTATTCAGCGTGATATGGCCGTTGCCGAGAATGCTAGTTAATAATTTGAATTTAATTAACTTTCTTCTTTATAAAACAATAACAAAAAGAAGATATGTTTGCTTTTTTCATATCTGGTGGAATTTAAAAGAGGAAACAAAAGTGAAAAAGCAAACGGCACGCAGTATTCCCAAGTACTGTATGCGCTCGACGCTGCTTTACTTCGGTGATCGGACGTGAACCGGTGTTTTCAGCGTGATATGGCCGTTGCCGAGAGTGCTAGTTAATAATTCGAATTTAAATTAAGTGAGACAAATTAACCTTCATCATTTTAAAACAATAACAAAAAGAAAACGTGTTTGCTTTTTTCATATCTATTAAAATTTAAAAGAGGAAAAAAAAGTGAAAAAGCCAACGGCACGCAGTGTTCCTAAGTGGTCTCCCTCCCAAGTACTGTATGCTCTCGACGCTGCTTAACTTCGGTTATCGGACGAGAATCGGTGTATTCAGCGTGATATGGCCGTTGCCGAGAGTGCTAGATAATAATTCGAATTTAAATTAAGTGAGACAAATTAACCTTCATCTTTTTCAAACAATAACAAAAATAAAATATGTTTGCTTTTTTCATATCTATTAAAATTTAAAAGAGGAAAAAAAAGTGAAAAAGCCAACGGCACGCAGTGTTCCTAAGTGGTCTCCCTCCCAAGTAGTGACTGCGCTCGACGCTGCTTAACTTCGGTTATCGGACGAGAACCGGTGTATTCAGCGTGATATGGCCGTTGCCGAGAGTGCTAGTTAATAATTTGAATTTAATTAACTTTCATCTTTATAAAACAATAACAAAAAGAAGATATGTTTGCTTTTTTCATATCTGGTGGAATTTAAAAGAGGAAACAAAAGTGAAAAAGCAAACGGCACGCAGTATTCCCAAGTACAGTATGCGCTCGACGCTGCTTTACTTCGGTGATCGGACGTGAACCGGTGTTTTCAGCGTGATATGGCCGTTGCCGAGAGTGCTAGTTAATAATTCGAATTTAAATTAAGTGAGACAAATTAACCTTCATCATTTTAAAACAATAACAAAAAGAAAACCTGTTTGCTTTTTACATATCTATTAAAATTTAAAAGAGGAAAAAAAAGTGAAAAAGCCAACGGCACGCAGTGTTCCTAAGTGATCTCCCTCCCAAGTAATGACAGCGCTCGACGCTGCTTAACTTCGGTTATCGGACGAGAATCGGTGTATTCAGCGTGATATGGCCGTTGCCGAGAGTGCTAGTTAATAATTTGAATTTAATTAGCTTTCATCTTTATAAAACAATAACAAAAAGAAGATATGTTTGCTTTTTTCATATCTTGTGGAATTTGAAAGAGGAAACAAAAGTGAAAAAGCAAACGGCACGCAGTATTCCCAAGTACTGACTGCGCTCGACGCTGCTAACGTCGGCGATCGGACGAGAACCGGTGTTCTCAGCGTGATATGGCCGTTGCCGAGAGTGCTAGATAATAATTCGAATTTAAATTAAGTGAGACAAATTAACCTTCATCTTTTTCAAACAATAACAAAAAGAAAATATGTTTGCTTTTTTCATATCTATTAAAATTAAAAAGAGGAAAAAAAAGTGAAAAAGCCAACGGCACGCAGTGTTCCTAAGTGGTCTCCCTCCCAAGTAATGACTGCGCTCGACGCTGCTGAACTTCGGTTATCGGACGAGAACCGGTGTATTCAGCGTGATATGGCCGTTGCCGAGAGTGCTAGTTAATAATTCGAATTTAAATTAAGTGAGACAGATTAACCTTCATCATTTTAAAACAATAACAAAAAGAAAACCTGTTTGCTTTTTACATATCTATTAAAATTTAAAAGAGGAAAAAAAAGTGAAAAAGCCAACGGCACGCAGTGTTCCTAAGTGGTCTCCCTGCAAAGTAATGACTGCGCTGGACGCTGCTTTACTTCGGTTATTGGACGAGAACCGGTGTATTCAGCGTGATATGGCCGTTGCCGAGAATGCTAGTTAATAATTTGAATTTAATTAACTTTCTTCTTTATAAAACAATAACAAAAAGAAGATATGTTTGCCTTTTTCATATCTGGTGGAATTTAAAAGAGGAAACAAAAGTGAAAAAGCAAACGGCACGCAGTATTCCCAAGTACTGTATGCGCTCGACGCTGCTTTACTTCGGTCATCGGACGTGAACCGGTGTTTTCAGCGTGATATGGCCGTTGCCGAGAGTGCTAGTTAATAATTCGAATTTAAATTAAGTGAGACAAATTAACCTTCATCATTTTAAAACAATAACAAAAAGAAAATATGTTTGCTTTTTTCATATCTATTAAAATTTAAAAGAGGAAAAAAAAGTGAAAAATCCAACGGCACGCAGTGTTCCTAAGTGGTCTCCCTCCCAAGTAGTGACTGCGCTCGACGCTGCTTAACTTCGGTTATCGGACGAGAACCGGTGTATTCAGCGTGATATGGACGTTGCCAAGAGTGCTAGTTAATAATTTGAATTTAATTAACTTTCATCTTTATAAAACAATAACAAAAAGAAGATATGTTTGCTTTTTTCATATCTGGTGGAATTTGAAAGAGGAAACAAAAGTGAAAAAGCCAACGGCACGCAGTATTCCCAAGTACTGTATGCGCTCGACGCTGCTTAACTTCGGTGATCGGACGTGAACCGGTGTTTTCAGCGTGATATGGCCGTTGCCGAGAGTGCTAGTTAATAATTCGAATTTAAATTAAGTGAGACGGATTAACCTTCATCATTTTAAAACAATAACAAAAAGAAAACCTGTTTGCTTTTTACATATCTATTAAAATTTAAAAGAGGAAAAAAAAGTGAAAAAGCCAACGGCACGCAGTGTTCCTAAGTGGTCTCCCTCCCAAGTAATGACTGCGCTCGACGCTGCTTAACTTCGGTTATCGGACGAGAACCGGTGTATTCAGCGTGATATGGCCGTTGCCGAGAATGCTAGTTAATAATTTGAATTTAATTAACTTTCTTCTTTATAAAACAATAACAAAAAGAAGATATGTTTGCTTTTTTCATATCTGGTGGAATTTAAAAGAGGAAACAAAAGTGAAAAAGCAAACGGCACGCAGTATTCCCAAGTACTGTATGCGCTCGACGCTGCTTTACTTCGGTGATCGGACGTGAACCGGTGTTTTCAGCGTGATATGGCCGTTGCCGAGAGTGCTAGTTAATAATTCGAATTTAAATTAAGTGAGACAAATTAACCTTCATCATTTTAAAACAATAACAAAAAGAAAACGTGTTTGCTTTTTTCATATCTATTAAAATTTAAAAGAGGAAAAAAAAGTGAAAAAGCCAACGGCACGCAGTGTTCCTAAGTGGTCTCCCTCCCAAGTACTGTATGCTCTCGACGCTGCTTAACTTCGGTTATCGGACGAGAATCGGTGTATTCAGCGTGATATGGCCGTTGCCGAGAGTGCTAGTTAATAATTCGAATTTAAATTAAGTGAGACAAATTAACCTTCATCATTTTAAAACAATAACAAAAAGAAAATATGTTTGCTTTTTTCATATCTATTAAAATTTAAAAGAGGAAAAAAAAGTGAAAAAGCCAACGGCACGCAGTGTTCCTAAGTGGTCTCCCTCCCAAGTAGTGACTGCGCTCGACGCTGCTTAACTTCGGTTATCGGACGAGAACCGGTGTATTCAGCGTGATATGGACGTTGCCAATAGTGCTAGTTAATAATTTGAATTTAATTAACTTTCATCTTTATAAAACAATAACAAAAAGAAGATATGTTTTCTTTTTTCATATCTGGTGGAATTTGAAAGAGGAAACAAAAGTGAAAAAGCCAACGGCACGCAGTATTCCCAAGTACTGTATGCGCTCGACGCTGCTTAACTTCGGTGATCGGACGTGAACCGGTGTTTTCAGCGTGATATGGCCGTTGCCGAGAGTGCTAGTTAATAATTCGAATTTAAATTAAGTGAGACGGATTAACCTTCATCATTTTAAAACAATAACAAAAAGAAAACCTGTTTGCTTTTTACATATCTATTAAAATTTAAAAGAGGAAAAAAAAGTGAAAAAGCCAACGGCACGCAGTGTTCCTAAGTGGTCTCCCTCCCAAGTAATGACTGCGCTCGACGCTGCTTAACTTCGGTTATCGGACGAGAACCGGTGTATTCAGCGTGATATGGCCGTTGCCGAGAGTGCTAGTTAATAATTTGAATTTAATTAACTTTCATCTTTATAAAACAATAACAAAAAGAAGATATGTTTGCTTTTTTCATATCTGGTGGAATTTGAAAGAGGAAACAAAAGTGAAAAAGCAAACGGCACGCAGTATTCCCAAGTACTGACTGCGCTCGACGCTGCTAACGTCGGCGATCGGACGAGAACCGGTGTTCTCAGCGTGATATGGCCATTGCCGAGAGTGCTAGATAATAATTCGAATTTAAATTAAGTGAGACAAATTAACCTTCATCTTTTTCAAACAATAACAAAAAGAAAATATGTTTGCTTTTTTCATATCTATTAAAATTTAAAAGAGGAAAAAAAAGTGAAAAAGCCAACGGCACGCAGTGTTCCTAAGTGGTCTCCCTCCCAAGTAGTGACTGCGCTCGACGCTGCTTAACTTCGGTTAACGGACGAGAACCGGTGTATTCAGCGTGGTATGGCCGTTGCCAAGAGTGCTAGTTAATAATTTGTATTTAATTAACTTTCATCTTTATAAAACAATAACAAAAAGAAGATATGTTTGCTTTTTTCATATCTGGTGGAATTTGAAAGAGGAAACAAAAGTGAAAAAGCCAACGGCACGCAGTATTCCCAAGTACTGTATGCGCTCGACGCTGCTTAACTTCGGTGATCGGACGTGAACCGGTGTTTTCAGCGTGATATGGCCGTTGCCGAGAGTGCTAGTTAATAATTCGAATTTAATTTAAGTGAGACAGATTAACCTTCATCATTTTAAAACAATAACAAAAAGAAAACCTGTTTGCTTTTTACATATCTATTAAAATTTAAAAGAGGAAAAAAAAAGTGAAAAAGCCAACGGCACGCAGTGTTCCTAAGTGGTCTCCCTCCCAAGTAATGACTGCGCTCGACGCTGCTTAACTTCGGTTATCGGACGAGAACCGGTGTATTCAGCGTGATATGGCCGTTGCCGAGAATGCTAGTTAATTATTTGAATTTAATTAACTTTCTTCTTTATAAAACAATAACAAAAAGAAGATATGTTTGCTTTTTTCATATCTGGTGGAATTTGAAAGAGGAAACAAAAGTGAAAAAGCCAACGGCACGCAGTATTCCCAAGTACTGTATGCGCTCGACGCTGCTTAACTTCGGTTATCGGACGAGAACCGGTGTATTCAGCGTGATATGGCCGTTGCCGAGAATGCTAGTTAATTATTTGAATTTAATTAACTTTCTTCTTTATAAAACAATAACAAAAAGAAGATATGTTTGCTTTTTTCATATCTGGTGGAATTTGAAAGAGGAAACAAAAGTGAAAAAGCAAACGGCACGCAGTATTCCCAAGTACTGACTGCGCTCGACGCTGCTAACGTCGGCGATCGGACGAGAACCGGTGTTCTCAGCGTGATATGGCCGTTGCCGAGAGTGCTAGATAATAATTCGAATTTAAATTAAGTGAGACAAATTAACCTTCATCTTTTTCAAACAATAACAAAAATAAAATATGTTTGCTTTTTTCATATCTATTAAAATTTAAAAGAGGAAAAAAAAGTGAAAAAGCCTACGGCACGCAGTGTTCCTAAGTGGTCTCCCTCCCAAGTAGTGACTGCGCTCGACGCTGCTTAACTTCGGTTATCGGACGAGAACCGGTGTATTCAGCGTGATATGGCCGTTGCCGAGAGTGCTAGTTAATAATTTGAATTTAATTAACTTTCATCTTTATAAAACAATAACAAAAAGAAGATATGTTTGCTTTTTTCATATCTGGTGGAATTTAAAAGAGGAAACAAAAGTGAAAAAGCAAACGGCACGCAGTATTCCCAAGTACAGTATGCGCTCGACGCTGCTTTACTTCGGTGATCGGACGTGAACCGGTGTTTTCAGCGTGATATGGCCGTTGCCGAGAGTGCTAGATAATAATTCGAATTTAAATTAAGTGAGACAAATTAACCTTCATCTTTTTCAAACAATAACAAAAAGAAAATATGTTTGCTTTTTTCATATCTATTAAAATTAAAAAGAGGAAAAAAAAGTGAAAAAGCCAACGGCACGCAGTGTTCCTAAGTGGTCTCCCTCCCAAGTAGTGACTGCGCTCGACGCTGCTTAACTTCGGTTATCGGACGATAACCGGTCTATTCAGCGTGATATGGCCGTTGCCGAGAGTGCTAGTTAATAATTCGAATTTAAATTAAGTGAGACAGATTAACCTTCATCATTTTAAAACAATAACAAAAAGAAAACCTGTTTGCTTTTTACATATCTATTAAAATTTAAAAGAGGAAAAAAAAGTGAAAAAGCCAACGGCACGCAGTGTTCCTAAGTGGTCTCCCTCCAAAGTAATGACTGCGCTGGACGCTGCTTAACTTCGGTTATTGGACGAGAACCGGTGTATTCAGCGTGATATGGCCGTTGCCGAGAATGCTAGTTAATAATTTGAATTTAATTAACTTTCTTCTTTATAAAACAATAACAAAAAGAAGATATGTTTGCCTTTTTCATATCTGGTGGAATTTAAAAGAGGAAACAAAAGTGAAAAAGCAAACGGCACGCAGTATTCCCAAGTACTGTATGCGCTCGACGCTGCTTTACTTCGGTCATCGGACGTGAACCGGTGTTTTCAGCGTGATATGGCCGTTGCCGAGAGTGCTAGTTAATAATTCGAATTTAAATTAAGTGAGACAAATTAACCTTCATCATTTTAAAACAATAACAAAAAGAAAACGTGTTTGCTTTTTCATATATATTAAAATTTAAAAGAGGAAAAAAAAGTGAAAAAGCCAACGGCACGCAGTGTTCCTACGTGGTCTCCCTCCCAAGTAATGACTGCGCTCGACGCTGCTTAACTTCGGTTATCGGACGAGAATCGGTGTATTCAGCGTGATATGGCCGTTGCCGAGAGTGCTAGTTAATAATTTGAATTTAATTAACTTTCATCTTTATAAAACAATAACAAAAAGAAGATATGTTTGCTTTTTTCATATCTGGTGGAATTTGAAAGAGGAAACAAAAGTGAAAAAGCAAACGGCACGCAGTATTCCCAAGTACTGACTGCGCTCGACGCTGCTAACGTCGGCGATCGGACGAGAACCGGTGTTCTCAGCGTGATATGGCCGTTGCCGAGAGTGCTAGATAATAATTCGAATTTAAATTAAGTGAGACAAATTAACCTTCATCTTTTTCAAACAATAACAAAAAGAAAATATGTTTGCTTTTTTCATATCTATTAAAATTTAAAAGAGGAAAAAAAAGTGAAAAAGCCAACGGCACGCAGTGTTCCTAAGTGGTCTCCCTCCCAAGTAGTGACTGCGCTCGACGCTGCTTAAATTCGGGTATCGGACGAGAACCGGTGTATTCAGCGTGATATGGACGTTGCCAAGAGTGCTAGTTAATAATTTGAATTTAATTAACTTTCATCTTTATAAAACAATAACAAAAAGAAGATATGTTTGCTTTTTTCATATCTGGTGGAATTTGAAAGAGGAAACAAAAGTGAAAAAGCTAACGGCACGCAGTATTCCCAAGTACTGTATGCGCTCGACGCTGCTTAACTTCGGTGATCGGACGTGAACCGGTGTTTTCAGCGTGATATGGCCGTTTCCGAGAGTGCTAGTTAATAATTCGAATTTAAATTAAGTGAGACGGATTAACCTTCATCATTTTAAAACAATAACAAAAAGAAAACCTGTTTGCTTTTTACATATCTATTAAAATTTAAAAGAGGAAAAAAAAGTGAAAAAGCCAACGGCACGCAGTGTTCCTAAGTGGTCTCCCTCCCATGTAATGACTGCGCTCGACGCTGCTTAACTTCGGTTATCGGACGATAACCGGTGTATTCAGCGTGATATGGCCGTTGCCGAGAATGCTAGTTAATAATTTGAATTTAATTAACTTTCTTCTTTATGAAACAATAACAAAAAGAAGATATGTTTGCTTTTTTCATATCTGGTGGAATTTAAAAGAGGAAACAAAAGTGAAAAAGCAAACGGCACGCAGTATTCCCAAGTACTGTATGCGCTCGACGCTGCTTTACTTCGGTGATCGGACGTGAACCGGTGTTTTCAGCGTGATATGGCCGTTGCCGAGAGTGCTAGTTAATAATTCGAATTTAAATTAAGTGAGACAAATTAACCTTCATCATTTTAAAACAATAACAAAAAGAAAACGTGTTTGCTTTTTTCATATCTATTAAAATTTAAAAGAGGAAAAAAAAGTGAAAAAGCCAACGGCACGCAGTGTTCCTAAGTGGTCTCCCTCCCAAGTAATGACTGCGCTCGACGCTGCTTAACTTCGGTTATCGGACGAGAATCGGTGTATTCAGCGTGATATGGCCGTTGCCGAGAGTGCTAGTTAATAATTTGAATTTAATTAACTTTCATCTTTATAAAACAATAACAAAAAGAAGATATGTTTGCTTTTTTCATATCTGGTGGAATTTGAAAGAGGAAACAAAAGTGAAAAAGCAAACGGCACGCAGTATTCCCAAGTACTGACTGCGCTCGACGCTGCTAACGTCGGCGATCGGACGAGAACCGGTGTTCTCAGCGTGATATGGCCGTTGCCGAGAGTGCTAGATAATAATTCGAATTTAAATTAAGTGAGACAAATTAACCTTCATCTTTTTCAAACAATAACAAAAAGAAAATATGTTTGCTTTTTTCATATCTATTAAAATTTAAAAGAGGAAAAAAAAGTGAAAAAGCCAACGGCACGCAGTGTTCCTAAGTGGTCTCCCTCCCAAGTAGTGACTGCGCTCGACGCTGCTTAACTTCGGTTATCGGACGAGAACCGGTGTATTCAGCGTGATATGGACGTTGCCAAGAGTGCTAGTTAATAATTTGAATTTAATTAACTTTCATCTTTATAAAACAATAACAAAAAGAAGATATGTTTGCTTTTTTCATATCTGGTGGAATTTGAAAGAGGAAACAAAAGTGAAAAAGCCAACGGCACGCAGTATTCCCAAGTACTGTATGCGCTCGACGCTGCTTAACTTCGGTGATCGGACGTGAACCGGTGTTTTCAGCGTGATATGGCCGTTGCCGAGAGTGCTAGTTAATAATTCGAATTTAATTTAAGTGAGACGGATTAACCTTCATCATTTTAAAACAATAACAAAAAGAAAACCTGTTTGCTTTTTACATATCTATTAAAATTTAAAAGAGGAAAAAAAAGTGAAAAAGCCAACGGCACGCAGTGTTCCTAAGTGGTCTCCCTCCCAAGTAATGACTGCGCTCGACGCTGCTTAACTTCGGTTATCGGACGAGAACCGGTGTATTCAGCGTGATATGGCCGTTGCCGAGAATGCTAGTTAATAATTTGAATTTAATTAACTTTCTTCTTTATGAAACAATAACAAAAAGAAGATATGTTTGCTTTTTTCATATCTGGTGGAATTTAAAAGAGGAAACAAAAGTGAAAAAGCAAACGGCACGCAGTATTCCCAAGTACTGTATGCGCTCGACGCTGCTTTACTTCGGTGATCGGACGTGAACCGGTGTTTTCAGCGTGATATGGCCGTTGCCGAGAGTGCTAGTTAATAATTCGAATTTAAATTAAGTGAGACAAATTAACCTTCATCATTTTAAAACAATAACAAAAAGAAAACGTGTTTGCTTTTTTCATATCTATTAAAATTTAAAAGAGGAAAAAAAAGTGAAAAAGCCAACGGCACGCAGTGTTCCTAAGTGGTTTCCCTCCCAAGTAATGACTGCACTCGACGCTGCTTAACTTCGGTTATCGGACGAGAATCGGTGTATTCAGCGTGATATGGCCGTTGCCGAGAGTGCTAGTTAATAATTTGAATTTAATTAACTTTCATCTTTATAAAACAAAAACAAAAAGAAGATATGTTTGCTTTTTTCATATCTGGTGGAATTTGAAAGAGGAAACAAAAGTGAAAAAGCAAACGGCACGCAGTATTCCCAAGTACTGACTGCGCTCGACGCTGCTAACGTCGGCGATCGGACGAGAACCGGTGTTCTCAGCGTGATATGGCCGTTGCCGAGAGTGCTAGATAATAATTCGAATTTAAATTAAGTGAGACAAATTAACCTTCATCTTTTTCAAACAATAACAAAAAGAAAATATGTTTGCTTTTTTCATATCTATTAAAATTTAAAAGAGGAAAAAAAAGTGAAAAAGCCAACGGCACGCAGTGTTCCTAAGTGGTCTCCCTCCCAAGTAGTCACTGCGCTCGACGCTGCTTAACTTCGGTTATCGGACGAGAACCGGTGTATTCAGCGTGATATGGCCGTTGCCGAGAGGGCTAGTTAATAATTTGAATTTAATTAACTTTCATCTTTATAAAACAATAACAAAAAGAAGATATGTTTGCTTTTTTCATATCTGGTGGAATTTGAAAGAGGAAACAAAAGTGAAAAAGCCAACGGCACGCAGTATTCCCAAGTACTGTATGCGCTCGACGCTGCTTAACTTCGGTGATCGGACGTGAACCGGTGTTTTCAGCGTGATATGGCCGTTGCCGAGAGTGCTAGTTAATAATTCGAATTTAAATTAAGTGAGACGGATTAACCTTCATCATTTTAAAACAATAACAAAAAGAACACCTGTTTGCTTTTTACATATCTATTAAAATTTAAAAGAGGAAAAAAAAGTGAAAAAGCCAACGGCACGCAGTGTTCCTAAGTGGTCTCCCTCCCAAGTAATGACTGCGCTCGACGCTGCTTAACTTCGGTTATCGGACGAGAACCGGTGTATTCAGCGTGATATGGCCGTTGCCGAGAATGCTAGTTAATAATTTGAATTTAATTAACTTTCTTCTTTATGAAACAATAACAAAAAGAAGATATGTTTGCTTTTTTCATATCTGGTGGAATTTAAAAGAGGAAACAAAAGTGAAAAAGCAAACGGCACGCAGTATTCCCAAGTACTGTATGCGCTCGACGCTGCTTTACTTCGGTGATCGGACGTGAACCGGTGTTTTCAGCGTGATATGGCCGTTGCCGAGAGTGCTAGTTAATAATTCGAATTTAAATTAAGTGAGACAAATTAACCTTCATCATTTTAAAACAATAACAAAAAGAAAACGTGTTTGCTTTTTTCATATCTATTAAAATTTAAAAGAGGAAAAAAAAGTGAAAAAGCCAACGGCACGCAGTGTTCCTAAGTGGTCTCCCTCCCAAGTAATGACTGCACTCGACGCTGCTTAACTTCGGTTATCGGACGAGAATCGGTGTATTCAGCGTGATATGGCCGTTGCCGAGAGTGCTAGTTAATAATTTGAATTTAATTAACTTTCATCTTTATAAAACAATAACAAAAAGAAGATATGTTTGCTTTTTTCATATCTGGTGGAATTTGAAAGAGGAAACAAAAGTGAAAAAGCAAACGGCACGCAGTATTCCCAAGTACTGACTGCGCTCGACGCTGCTAACGTCGGCGATCGGACGAGAACCGGTGTTCTCAGCGTGATATGGCCGTTGCCGAGAGTGCTAGATAATAATTCGAATTTAAATTAAGTGAGACAAATTAACCTTCATCTTTTTCAAACAATAACAAAAAGAAAATATGTTTGCTTTTTTCATATCTATTAAAATTTAAAAGAGGAAAAAAAAGTGAAAAAGCCAACGGCACGCAGTGTTCCTAAGTGGTCTCCCTCCCAAGTAGTCACTGCGCTCGACGCTGCTTAACTTCGGTTATCGGACGAGAACCGGTGTATTCAGCGTGATATGGCCGTTGCCGAGAGGGCTAGTTAATAATTTGAATTTAATTAACTTTCATCTTTATAAAACAATAACAAAAAGAAGATATGTTTGCTTTTTTCATATCTGGTGGAATTTAAAAGAGGAAACAAAAGTGAAAAAGCAAACGGCACGCAGTATTCCCAAGTACAGTATGCGCTCGACGCTGCTTTACTTCGGTGATCGGACGTGAACCGGTGTTTTCAGCGTGATATGGCCGTTGCCGAGAGTGCTAGTTAATAATTCGAATTTAAATTAAGTGAGACAAATTAACCTTCATAATTTTAAAAAAATAACATAAAGAAAACCTGTTTGCTTTTTACATATCTATTAAAATTTAAAAGAGGAAAAAAAAGTGAAAAAGCCAACGGCACGCAGTGTTCCTAAGTGGTCTCCCTCCCAAGTAGTGACTGCGCTCGACGCTGCTTAACTTCGGTTATCGGACGAGAACCGGTGTATTCAGCGTGATATGGCCGTTGCCAAGAGTGCTAGTTAATAATTTGAATTTAATTAACTTTCATCTTTATAAAACAATAACAAAAAGAAGATATGTTTGCTTTTTTCATATCTGGTGGAATTTGAAAGAGGAAACAAAAGTGAAAAAGCCAACGGCACGCAGTATTCCCAAGTACTGTATGCGCTCGACGCTGCTTAACTTCGGTGATCGGACGTGAACCGGTGTTTTCAGCGTGATATGGCCGTTGCCGAGAGTGCTAGTTAATAATTCGAATTTAAATTAAGTGAGACAGATTAACCTTCATCATTTTAAAACAATAACAAAAAGAAAACCTGTTTGCTTTTTACATATCTATTAAAATTTAAAAGAGGAAAAAAAAGTGAAAAAGCCAACGGCACGCAGTGTTCCTAAGTGGTCTCCCTCCCAAGTAATGACTGCGCTCGACGCTGCTTAACTTCGGTTATCGGACGAGAACCGGTGTATTCAGCGTGATATGGCCGTTGCCGAGAGTGCTAGTTAATAATTTGAATTTAATTAACTTTCATCTTTGTAAAACAATAACAAAAAGAAGATATGTTTGCTTTTTTCATATCTGGTGGAATTTGAAAGAGGAGACAAAAGTGAAAAAGCCAACGGCACGCAGTATTCCCAAGTACTGTATGCGCTCGACGCTGCTTAACTTCGGTGATCGGACGTGAACCGGTGTTTTCAGCGTGATATGGCCGTTGCCGAGAGTGCTAGTTAATAATTCGAATTTAAAGTAAGTGAGACAAATTAACCTTCATCATTTTAAAACAATAACAAAAAGAAAACGTGTTTGCTTTTTTCATATCTATTAAAATTTAAAAGAGGAAAAAAAAGTGAAAAAGCCAACGGCACGCAGTGTTCCTACGTGGTCTCCCTCCCAAGTAATGACTGCGCTCGACGCTGCTTAACTTCGGTTATCGGACGAGAATCGGTGTATTCAGCGTGATATGGCCGTTGCCGAGAGTGCTAGTTAATAATTTGAATTTAATTAACTTTCATCTTTATAAAACAATAACAAAAAGAAGATATGTTTGCTTTTTTCATATCTGGTGGAATTTGAAAGAGGAAACAAAAGTGAAAAAGCAAACGGCACGCAGTATTCCCAAGTACTGACTGCGCTCGACGCTGCTAACGTCGGCGATCGGACGAGAACCGGTGTTCTCAGCGTGATTATGGCCGTTGCCGAGAGTGCTAGATAATAATTCGAATTTAAATTAAGTGAGACAAATTAACCTTCATCTTTTTCAAACAATAACAAAAAGAAAATATGTTTGCTTTTTTCATATCTATTAAAATTTAAAAGAGGAAAAAAAAGTGAAAAAGCCAACGGCACGCAGTGTTCCTAAGTGGTCTCCCTCCCAAGTAGTGACTGCGCTCGCCGCTGCTTAACTTCGGTTATCGGACGAGAACCGGTGTATTCAGCGTGATATGGCCGTTGCCAAGAGTGCTAGTTAATAATTTGAATTTAATTAACTTTCATCTTTATAAAACAATAACAAAAAGAAGATATGTTTGCTTTTTTCATATCTGGTGGAATTTGAAAGAGGAAACAAAAGTGAAAAAGCAAACGGCACGCAGTATTCCCAAGTACTGACTGCGCTCGACGCTGCTAACGTCGGCGATCGGACGAGAACCGGTGTTCTCAGCGTGATATGGCCGTTGCCGAGAGTGCTAGATAATAATTCGAATTTAAATTAAGTGAGACAGATTAACCTTCATCATTTTAAAACAATAACAAAAAGAAAACCTGTTTGCTTTTTACATATCTATTAAAATTTAAAAGAGGAAAAAAAAGTGAAAAAGCCAACGGCACGCAGTGTTCCTAAGTGGTCTCCCTCCCAAGTAATGACTGCGCTCGACGCTGCTGAACTTCGGTTATCGGACGAGAACCGGTGTATTCAGCATGATATGGCCGTTGCCGAGAATGCTAGTTAATAAT